>NW_026775579.1:61230445-61752945 GCF_030987335.1 Cornus florida | reverse complement strand
TTTCCCACTTATACAGAGGCTTTCATGACCTTCTTACTTCAAAGTTTTCAAGGTTCCAAGGCCCCTTTTGGTTATTCCAGATGTGGCTTAAAGTGTACTTCCAAAATAGAACTTCATCCTTAATCACTCCAACTGGAAAATCCCTTCTATGGCATTCCTTGGCAATAGCAGATCCTTCTCCTTTCAGCTTTGCTGAAAACTTTGAGTATTTCTACAATAAATGTGAGACTGGTAACGATGAGTTCTTTGATCCATTCATCGCCATTGGTCGCATGCCATCATGGTTGGTTCCATCTCCTAGAGTGTCTACCAAAAAACATTCTGAAGATTGGAAAAATATTTGGGCCAGTTTTCTTCTTGTTTGTGACCTCCATTATAGCACTGCCCAACCTACTCTAAAGAATAGCTTCTGCGGTGTTGAGTTCTATAATCCAGCTGGCAAGGCAAATGGGTTTTTCCCAAATGATTCCTTTGCCACCTTACAAATCTTATAATAGATTCTTTGACCAATGTGTTCGTCTCACAGATGCTGAACAATTCGCAGCAATTGATCATGCTTATGCAGTAGAAAGAGCTGTTTTTAACTTCCAAGGCCATACTAGCAAGCCTCAATCCACCAATGAATTCAATGTATGGTGGTCAACTTACATTTCCTCTACCCGGACAAAAAATCATAAAACTGTCTGTTATTCCATACTAGCTTCTTTCAAGCCTTTATCTCTAGGTACAAATGTATTCACTGTAAACTCTATTTTCCATCTTTCCTTATGAAATCCATCAATCTTCCATATACTAAGACTTGGAAAATTTCAGAAAGAGAAGAGGAAGTACTCGAAGAAAGTGAGGAGGATGAAGGTAGAGAGAAAACCACTACAGTGACTGGCAAGATTAAGGGTATAGCCGAAAGTGGTGACGAAAGTGTTAAAAGTCTTTCCTCAAGCGATGACGAAGAGGAAGAAGAAGAAGTTGAAAAGGAAATACAAGAAGAAGAGGAAGATGCTTTGTACAAAGTAAAAGGAAAAGGAAAGACTCATCAGGTATTTCAATGTTCATGTACTTAGCTTTTCTAGATTCTTGTGCCTTACTTCTATTTCCTCTTGCAGGGACTAGCTAGTGTCAAAAAGGAATTTCAACCCCAATTCTCCTCTTCCGATGAAGATTCCTTTGATGAAGAAGTTGGTATTTCCAAGGGTCAAACCGTTACTCAACATTCTAGTAGAGCCTTCAAAATGCGCAGCCCTTCTGGAAAGATTGTTGGAAAAGCAAAGAGAAAAATCATGACTGATCTGGAAAAAACAGAAGAATTCCAACAGCCTAGAGACTCTCCAAAGTACAAAAAACCGAAACTAAACAAAGAAATTATTTGGTAAGTCTCTATTCCCACTTCTTTCCAACTTCGTTGCTAAAAAATGTTTGTAAATTTCTTCCAACTTAACTAACAGGGCTCTTCCACAGGACACAACTTTATGAATATCCATTTGAACCAACAAATTACCCAAGGAGAGGATTTAGCCCTTCAAGCTTCAAATATGGAAAGTTTGACCAGCAAAAAAGAAGAAAGTCTGCCCATTCCAACTTCTACGACTGGAGTATCTATCCCTTCCAAAACTGGTGGAACTTCCGCAGGCCAAGTTCCTTCCATTCCAGAGGCAAACTTCCATACTTTTAAACTTTGCCTCCTATCTTTCTTTCTATCTAATATAAAGTTGCTCTCATTTCAGGCCACTCCTTCTATGTCTACCTCAACCTCCTTTATGGTGCAAAGAAAAGCTCTTCCGGCTTTGGCCAATCTTTATAAAGTGATCAGGGCCACCAAATCTTCCAGTACTTCCACCTTAAGCACCAGTGTTCTCATGCTTCCAGGAACCTCAGATGATGTTATAACTATGGCCAAAGGAAAATTATTATCTTACCTTGCCCATGATGTAGAAGATGTGTTATCTTTTCACTAAAGTTTGGCCAGCACTATAGTGACCCTCAAGAAACACCTTGAATTTCTGGAGTCCATCTAGGCTTCTTTGACCAAACTGCAACACCAACTTTAATTCATCATCACCCATGTAAACTCCAGTACTTCCGTAATTTCTGAATGTGATAAGGAAGCCAAGCACAAAGATAAAGCTCTTGAGGATTTCCAACTCTCATTAGAACCCTACCTAGAAATCAAAGAATGAGTTGAAAAGCTTATGGCCAAGAAAGAAGGCTTGAATGTAGAACTAGCCAAGATTTAAAGAGAGTTGGAACAAGTGGAACGTGAAGAATTTGAGTTGAATTTGAGCTGGAAGGCTGATGAATGTGGGCTAATTCAGTCGACCGAACTGGAGTTTCGGACGACCGAACTGGGCAAAAATCTTGCTGAAAACATGTTTTTAAGGGGAGGTTGTTTTGGTGAACTGAAATATAGTTTTGGTAGACCGAACTAAGCCAAAACAATGGAAAAGGCTATTGGAAAGTGAGATTTTAATGTTCAAATGAATTGAACCAAGAACTGGTCGACCGAAATAAGCCATCAGTAGATCGAAACAGGTCAAAAACATGCAAATCAAGCCTGTTATGCACCAGAACTGAAAAAGAAGCCTTAAGTCTCTTTGGAATCCCCTACGACATGATCAAATTGCATTATATGCTATTGTGTGATGATGTGAACATGCACGCAAGTGTAAAATAACATTTTAAACATGCTACAATGACCTACGGCCTCATTACATTCTATTTACAAGATTTGACATGTTATACCTCCAAAGTTGACAAAAATACATTTCAAAGGCAAAACTTGAATACATACACTTGAACTTAAAGGTTTGTGGCCCTTGGCCTCAAGTCATACATGTGAAATAGGTTCCAAATAGTGTATCTAAGTACACTTTACATGTTATAAGGCAAAAATGGCATATTGAACCTAGCTAAGTATTACATCCTTATAAGCAAAACTTAAACATGTTAACACTTACATGTGAACAAGAAAACTTTAAAAGAAACTTCAAATCTCCAACCACCCAAAGCAAGTGTAAATCTCCTGATCTTGAATCCTATACCTGAACAATACCCCCAGTAACTTCAGGGTGAGTAAACAAGTTTACTTGTAGAGAATGAGCATGCATAGACTCAATTTCTTACAGATTTTTACATTGACTTGAAACAATTCAAAAGGGATCATGCCACCTAATGTGTATGTCAAAGGTGAGACTTAAGGAGCATCCTAAGTTACCATAGAGTAATATCAACAAGGATCATGATATGTATACTTATATGAAATGAATCAAGGTTGGGATAATCCAAAGAACACGATAAGAAGGATACTTGAATATAGATCAACATGAATTGCATTATCAATACAATTAAGCAAGATTTGGAATAATTCATACGACATGACAAGAAAATACTAGAATACAAAGATCACATTGTCAATGCAATTTACATGATTAGAATATTCCAATTAACATGATAAGAACAATACTTGAAATCAAGGACAAGACATAATATCTATGTAATTAATAAGATTGGTGCATCCCACATAACACAACAAGAAGTATACTCGGATATAAGTTAACAAGAATTACATTATCAATGCAATTAACATGATTGGAATATACCAATTAACACAACAAGAAGTATACTTCAAATCACGAATAAGGCATAATATCTATGCAAATAACAAGATTGGAGCATTTCACATAGCACGACAAGTTTTAAATCTTCAAGAAATAGCAACTTGAAATTTAAAGAGTGAAATCAACCAATGTGGAAACTCAGATATCGCCCGGATTAAAACCATATTCTTGGGATCACTTTAGGTCTACTAACCCATGGGTACCTTCCCCTAATGCATACTATAGTGTAGGGAGCTTTCTATCTCCCATACTAGAACTAAATCCTAGCCATGTCAATTATTGATTGATATCCCAAATCCCAAAATCAACAAGTTATGCAAGTCAAGATTGTATCAAAATACAAGAAATGCATTAACCACGTTTCATGCACAACCAAGATTTTGGAACACACGAGTCATGCCCTAAATTCTCTACTATCATGGCATGTGAAATGTCAAGAAATCATGGTACGCATCTACATAGATTATAAACTAGGATTTAAAACATAAGGAATCCATTGATTTAAATATACCACAAGTATAAAATTAATGGTTTAATTATTTACTAAGGAATACATGAACAATTAAATCATTCCAAGACAATTGTGCTAGTTCATTACACACATTAATGAAGTCAAGTTACAAGAAGTCTAGATACATGATAAAAAGCTAAAAGCCCCGCGAAATACAAGTTACAACCATGTGAATTAAGTTTCATACAAATAAAATAATTATATATAAGTTTCAAAACTTATCCAATTATTCTCAATTTGATACACGTGAAGGAACTTATCAAGGAAATCATGAACACCAAGTTAGAAACTTAATCAAGACCAAGGAACTATTGAATGGATTTTAATTAATCCTTTTAATTAAAATCTCTAGATTTTGAAATTTATTCAAATGATCTCAAATTAATATATGTTGTACAACATGTCAAGGCTTGATTTAAAATTATGATACAAGTGAATTCTAAGCAAGATACGGCCATGAGTATTAAACTTTAATACTAGAAAATAATTAAATAAAAGGTTTCAAAACCTAATCAAATATTCCCGATTTAATATATGTGAAAGTGTATGGCATGCACATCAAGAATATCAAGTTGGAATTCCAATGGGGGAATAGTGCATATGGAATAAATTAATTAATCAAATTAATTAAATATTACTAGATTTCAAAACATCTCCGATTACTCTCAAATTCACTTATGATGAAGAGCATGTTAGGGCCTAATATAATATGACAACACATGTTAATTTCAATCTAGTTAAGGCCACATGAATTAATCTTTCATTCAAGAAAAATATTAAATAAAATCTTCAATACTTGTTCAAATGCCCTTAATTTAATATATGTCAATGACCATATCATGGAGTCATATTCTATCATGTCATATGTTTAAACCAAACTATGAGCAACCGAGAAAATTAAATCTTGTAGAAAGAAATAATTAATCAAAGTTTCTAGATTTGATACAAAGACATGTAAAAAAATTGTATAAGCATCAATAGCATGTAATAAATCAAGAATATAAACAATAACACCCCCTACCTCAATTTGAGATGAAAATCTCAAATCCCCACCGAAAGAAAACTGCTCCGAATCTGATAATACTTCGGGGTTTTGTTGGGGACAACACGATGAACAAGAATCTCAAGGAAGCCCCATCAAAATCACAACTTGACTTCAAACCTGAACTCAATATTTGGCCAAAAACGGGTTCTAATAAGGGGGAAAAGTAGAGCACAACAAGGCCTAACGTTAAGACTGAAGACTTTTCACCAAAAAAAAGTAGTTCAAAGGAGGAAAGAGAAGGTGACAGCCATGGCCGCCATGGAATTCGGCCAAGAGAGGGGAGAAAGATAATCAAATCTGATTTTTTGACTTTAAGGCTTTCTGTTTATAGAAAAACCCTAAAAGTGCCCCGAAAGGGTCCCGCCGGGTCCGGAAAAGTAGATTTTAAGCAAACGCACTCAAATAACAAAACTCCGTGAACAAAAAAGAACCAAAATGAGAAAATATGAACAACAGAAGAAACAGCGTCGAAAATCGAGTCCCAAGCAGAAAGATATGCCCCGAACAAGTTCGGCGGCAACCCGGATTAAAAACTCTGAAACTGGAGAAAAATGACCAGAAGGAATTTCTAAGAGTACATGACTTGACGAAATGTGAAAATGAATCCCATACGAGGGTCCAGGTTCAAAATGAGGTATTTTGCAGTAACTTTTGTTAATTGCACAATGACCCCTCCAAAAAGGGTTAACTGCAAAACTGGCCCAAAATGAAAATATCTTCCAAAAATATTTTCCTAAAAAAACCTGAAATAAAATATCTTCAAAAGATATTTATGAAAAACACCCCAAGAAAAGAAAAAGATTCTGAATAATTGTGCATCTATGCCCCTATGGACACTGGGAGCAACCAGAGTACTTTCTTATAAAAGTAAAGATACGTATTTCGTGGAAACCACTAAGGATAAAGGCACGTGAAGTCAAAAACCAACTCCGAGTATGAAAAGTGAGGTTGTGCCAAAAAATGACAAATGGGGAAAAGACGAAATAGGGAAAATGACGAAAAGTGAATAGTATTGAAAATAAAAAATTGTGGAAATGACTCGGTCTTTAAAGGAAGTTGTCAATCCAAATGAAAGAGTCTCAAAAATCATTTCCAAACACTCAAGATGACACCTAGTGATGAGAAATAGAATTCGGAAAAGAAAATTAAACGGAAAAAAATTATCCGTAAAATTTCAGAAAAATGAAAGGAAGGTAAATGACCGGGTTATTACAGTGATATAGCAAATGATATTAGTAGAATTGATGTTAATCAATCTACATATGGGTAAACTTTCTTATCATCTCTAAAAGAGGTATATAAAGAGTACTCGTATGGAGTTCGGGGATCTGATGGAGTTCTTATCAGAACGAAATACATGATTTTAGATCACCTACAGGAAAGCATTGGTATTATGTTGTGACGTTCTAATTCGCTTTATAAAGCCAAGTTAGATAGTTTACATTCCGCGTATAAGGAGGATAAGGGTTAAGCCCTTAATATTTGCTTAGGCAAACAAATGTTATTTTTAAGCTATGTTTAAGGGATTTGTTTCGAGGTTGGACAACTATCTACGAAACTATAAAAGGAAATTGTGAAATAATCTAGTAAGGTTGGTTTCAAAAGACTTTCTTTTCTCGAAAGAACGATGTCTTAAGTAGGAGTATAATTTGTGTTATTGTGTTTGTCATATATTTTTTATTTTTGTTAATTATTCGGGTTTTGATATGTAGTTTAGTTGGGGACATAAGTATGTGATCAGCCAACTACTGTTCTTATACCATGGAGTAATAGCGCTAGTTACGTTAGGATTGTGAGCATGTGGTAATAGGATTTGGCAGATATACATAAATCTAGCCAATCAATTGGACCTGGGCATGTGTCATTATGGTATGTTATTTGGGATGGGATAATTAAACCATCACTACGAGTCAAATAATCTAGTACGATTAATTTGATGTCTTTTACGTTAGGTCTGGATTTGTATAATCTTACAATGCCATGATAATGGCGGTTGTAATATTTTGGTATTTGTAAGGTTGTGGTAAATAAAGACCACTGTAACGCCACGATGGTTTATCAGAGGGGTCGGAGCTGCAGAACATCTTCTTGGAAATTCTAAAAGTTGTCACCAAGTCAGAAGGATAATTTGTATTGGTTTAAGTACTTATTAAAATGATGCCAAGTAAGGACAATAGACTGAATAAATCTTCATCAGTCTATTCTTAATCAAGAATCTTTTCACGAGGGCGTAGCATTAGGAGGAGTTGCTGGTGTTGCACATGGAGGAGGAAACTAAGTCTTTTTCACTTGCATAAATAATATGGAATTTTTTTTTTTTAAGGTCAAAATTCACAACAATTAATTGTTGCTAGGAAATTAATGACTATTTGGAAGATAGAAAGATTCCATATTCTTTTGAAGTTAGACAGGAAATCTAGTAGACACTTTCTTGTGTTAAAGAAGTAAGGTGTGTCAAAGACATGAAGGTGAGACCGAACACCTATATAAGGAAGAGGTGCATGGTATGTGTGTAGAAAAGTCATAGCTAGTTAACTTTCAATGAATAGAATTACCGGTTGATTTTCATTATCGGTAAGTTTATCACGGATCAGCGGTGCATGAATTCAGTTGCAGAGTTAGCTTTTGACGATGCTCAAAATTAAACAATGGGTGCAGACGAAAGCTGGCGGTACCAGACTGACAGTACTTTCTGTAAACAAATTGGAAGGAGGATGCAAGGACTGAGGTTCACAACTCATTGTTCTTTATTTATCCTGGTAGAAACATGATGCTTCATGGTACGAAGCAAATGTTTGGAAGACAGGCAAGAAGAGGGACATAGTGATTTTTTTCCAAGTTTAATATTTATTAGATAATCGAGATGGACCATCAGAGATTACTAGATCCTTGCAGCCATTTTCTATACTGAAATGGAAATGACAGAGCATTTTCCATGGATTTAGTTGAGGGATTGCTGATTTTACACAAGGGTCAGATTCTAGTTGGGATATTGGTTAACTGATAAATTTAAATCAGCTTAATTTTGTCTATTTCGAACTGGTAGGACATCAATTTATACGAATAGAATGGATCACGAGACGTCTTAGATAGATAGAAGTGGTGATTCACACTTTACATTAAATTTCGTCTGGTGGAAGTAATATAGAAGTGGATACTCTTAACAACCGATATGGTAATTAAACCTTCTTATAAATGTGTAATAATAACACTTGCTATTACCAAGGTAATTAAGATTGTCAACTTAGAATATCGGAGATGACATTGGAGGAGGTAATACCTTACTCAGATAGAGCTTAGGGTACTGAAGGAGGATTAGTAGTTTGTATAAATGATGTTAGGGAGGTCAGAGTGACTGAGATGTAAAATTCATAATTTTACGGTGCACTCAGATGGTTAGAAGTTACATCAAGACATCCAATGTTAGTTTTGCTGAGCAAGTACAGATAGGGACATGTACATAATTGTCTCTAAGTGTAACACCTGTAAGAAAGGTGAAAAAAAATTGATAACTGGATATCATTGGAGATTTTTGCCACTTCCTATATCAAAATGGGAGTAGGACTAATCAGGAGTGGATGGTTTATAGAAATTATCGACATTGATTGGAATTTTAATTTCATATGGATTAAGAGTGGTGGATTGAGCAGGTTCGCTTGTGAACATTAATTCTAGTAGTGTTCACTTTAGAGCTTCATATCAGTTTTACATTGCACTGATAACGGAGTTATAGCATGCGGTTGTCCATTATAGTAGATAAAAAGTGCTATGTCGAAGGAACTTTCTGAAGAGATATTGGAGCAGCAGCTACACTTCATATCTCTAGACGGAGGATTTGATCGAGAAATTTAAATTTGATCATGGGGGATATGTTTAGGGCATATATCCAAGGTTTTCATAGATAATTGGAAGTATTTACTTCATTTTTCAATTTTTTTTGTTTGTCATATTGTTAGCACAAGGAGGTTGGTGTGACAACGCTTGAGGTTTTGTATATTACATATTATAGACCTCTCATTTGTTAGTTTGAAATGGAAGCAAGGGTTGTACAATCAAACCTTGACTTCATTTAATAATATAACGGCGAGAAATACTCTCCTTTGTAATGGTCTGTGCGCGGTTTGGAGGCGGCAGTAGTATGTTATAAATAGTCGAACTCGTATACTAGATTTTTCTATCATGAAGTAGTTTGCTCGTGATGTCTTCCCTATAGGAAGCTGGGAGATTTTTCGAGAAAGGTCAGTTTTATATATTAAATTGACTTTTCATGGATTGTATTTATAAATTGAGGGAGTAGCCTATAATTTTGCGTTACCAAAACATTAGCGTTGGGTGCATAGAAGTTTTGTGAATCTATGCTATGGAACTTAGAAGAATATGGATTTGTACCCTTGTATAAATATTGGGTAAGGATGAGTGGTTAAATACAACCTACATGTAGTACATTATTGTGTTTCTTAAATATAGGAACCATAAATTTTCTATGAGTATTTGGGATTTAGTGATACACAGAGGCAGTGTCCACAGCAAAACAGAAATGAATTTAAAAGAAAAGAATTTAGAGTTTCGTGAATTCCGAGGACGGAATTCCTTTTGTTAGGGGGGAAGAATGTAATACCCCTAATTTTCAAAAGGATATAATTGAAATTTAATTATTTATTTCATGTGCATTGTTAATTGATGATGTGGCTATGTGCTTATGTGGCTATGAGTTTATTTGAGTTTATTTGATTAATTGTTTATTTGAAATATGCGATTTAATTGTGTGTTTTAATTGATTGATAGTGTGAGAATTTTTTGTTTAATTGGGTAAAATTTCTTGTAAATTATTTGTTAGTTTTAAAAGATTAATTGTTTTATGTTAATTTTAATTTTAATTTTAAAATAAGTGGATTTAGATAGTAGTAATGGACTACCCAATGGGTCACATGGACTACTTGATAGGAAGGTAGATGGGTATTAGTGTGTCGTCAACCCAATCCAAAGTTTGTGCACCAAAAGATAGTGATGTATGGCTATGATGAATGTAGCCAAGTTTTACATTTAGAAATTGTCACTACTACCTTTCACTAAAAATATAGTTAGGGCGAGTAGGGATCGTCCTAAGGGATTGGTGGGTCGTATTAGGTTGTGGAAACGAGATTAGGGTTAGTAGGTCGAGTGATCAAAATATTGGTTGGTAGTTGAATTACACTAAGATGCAATTTAAACTAAAGTAAACAATTAAATGTAATGGAGAGAAAATAAGAGAGAGATCTTGGGATTTAGAGATCACCACTAAACATAGCTTTTCTACACTCTTAATGAATGATTAATAAGAGGAAAAACATGTATTGCAACATAGTGTAAGTGTGTGGTTGTTTCAACAAGCATGGATGACAAATTAAGCATATATTATCTAAGCAACATGGTGGATAGCACAATATATCAAACTAAGCCATTAATCCTTTCTTTAAGCTCACAATCCAAACACATCACAAGGTTAGAGATATATGCTACTTGATTTCATAAGTATGGAACATCAAACAACAAGCATGAATTGTCCTCCCATTCAACATCTAAACTACAACTACACTATAATTAAGCTAATGACATGAAATTAAACTAATTAAACTAAGGGAGAGGTACAATCCATCAAGAAATGAGTATGAACCATCAAATAAACCACAAGAACATTCCATTAAGCATTATGTCTTGACATTCTCTAGATCTATAGTATTAATACACATAAACATGCATCAATAACACAAGAAATAAAGACAAACACATGAACATCTATTCTAGCATACATAGACATATGGATAGAATGAAATGATCAGTTGGAAGCATTAAACCACACAAATTATTGAATAAACAAGATCTATGTATATAAATATATCAAAACATCTATCACAATACAAATCCCCTCAAAAATACATAAATCAAGATGTAGAAAGCATGCTTAGGGCTAACTCTAGCCCCAAGAGGATGTCTAGCCACTCATAGATGGTGTCCTTCAACCCTCAAGGGCTAACTCCATGGTAGAGATTGCTCCTCTTCTTGGTTGATGGAAGAACTCCAAGCTTGTGTCTCTAGCCTCCTCCTTTCTTCTTTTCTTCCTCACTAAGAATATGGAAAATTGTGTCTCTAGTGTGTGTATCTACTATCAAGTATATGCTCTCAAAAATGGCTCATATTCCTTATATAGGTAGGTTAAATATCACCCCCAATAAGCTGGGCTCGTACACCAATATTCCTTCCAATGATTGGATATGAGACAACTTTTAATGAGCTGGAAATTGGATTTTCTCGGGCTTTGGGAAGTTCGATCGATCAAACTTGTGGTGAGATCGATCGAACATGGCTGAGATCTATCAAATTTAAGCTGGATCAATCCTCTATGGCGGCGCCTTTTTGGATAAAAACAAATCTGAGATGTTTTGAAGATATTTTGGGGAAAGAGACAAATGTGGTAGGTAGGGTGGTACAACTAGATAAGATGGAATCTTTTCGATCTATCGGAGGAAAGTTGAATCGATCAAACTTTGTAGGATCTTTGGATAAGGACAAAAGAGCTTGGATCCATCTTGAAATGCTGAGATCGATGAACTTTCGATCGATCGAATATTTTCTGAGATCGATCGAACTTGCTGAATTTCCACCACTTGCTTCCTTTTGCTCCCACTTTACTCCTTTCTTTTATTCATCTCAAGATTGTATCAATTATGCTCTTATTTAGCTAAGTTAGCTTATTTTGGGGATAAGTACCTGAAAATGGAAATAATACAAAATCAATCTAAAGCGAAAAAATAAGATAGATAAAGGTTCTAGAACACCTAAGTTTAAGGGGTTTAAATGCGCACTTTTTAGCGCTCATCAGGTATGGATAATTACCCATGGATGGTTTGGTATATATATATATGTATATATGTATATGAGTATGTATGTATATATATATATATATATATATATATATATATATATATATATATAAGGATAGTTTCATTATTATTATTAGTATTTATTTATTACTAATAGTAAAATTATGATGGTTAGCGACATATATATATATATATAGTTATGATTATATATATATATATATATATATATATATATATATATATATATAGTCACGTTTTATCAGACTTATTATATGTACGTATATCTATATTTATATTTTATTTTCCTTTTCCTTTTATTGTTTTAATCTTAGGGTATAATTAGGATTAGGGTTTTAGTGTATAACATATATGTATATATCTATACCTTATGTCTGCCAAGGGTTGGGAACCCTATTCATATACTATTGGAGGCAGAGAAGGTTTGAGAGAAAATAGAAAGTTTTTAAGAGAGAAGAAACTAGGGTTTTGACCAAGGACTTAAGGTCAGACCAAGAAGGAAGATTAAGGATTGTTCGGGGGTTAGAACTAGAGCAGTAGGAGGCTTCGACGACGGCCAAGAATCGCCAGAAAAGCTAAGAAATTGAGGTTAAGGTTTCAATCCGAAACCTAGAGGCAAGTTCTTCTTCTAACCTTTTCCCTTAGATTTCATGCTCTATACATGCCCAGGAGATTTCAGGGTTAATTAGATAATAAATTAACTTTGTATGCATGCTTGAATTGAATTAAAACATATTTACGTATTATTTTGTATTCTTGCTAAATCTTAAATTTTATTACATGAGAACTTGTTTTAATTGGTGTTTAAGATGCATAATATATTCAAATAATTATTTGAAATTGTATGGGACTTCGTTGGGACCTTTATGGACCTTAACGGGTTGATCAGAATGTCCGAAAGTCGCAAAAGACGAAGAAGATGGAGGATAGCAGGAGTAGAGCAGGCTCTACCAGGAGTAGAGGCAGTTCTACTCAAAGTAGAACAAGCTCTACTCCTGGGGCTTTACCTGGGATGCAAAATTTGGCTACTGTTTGGGAATTTTGGGATTCCAGTGATGGTTGGTTGATGATGGGAGTTTAAAATAATATTAATTGACATGTTTAAATCCCAGGAAGCATAATTTACATACATATGCTAAGGATTGGAACAATATGAAATTTTATATAAATTTACATATAGTTATTTGATGATTTAATTGCTTAAATTTCTTTTAACAATTTAAATGGATATTATATGATTTTGATCATGTATTAGTAGTATAATATGCTCAGTTATTTATCTGATTTTTATTATGCTAAGGATTTAATCAGTATGAAATTTTAATTGAATTTGTATGTTGATAATGGAGGATTTAATTTCTTAAAATTAACTTAGCAATTAATATAGATATTATGATTTTAATCATGTATTGGGTGCATAATATAATCATTATCTATCTGATTTCTATTATGCTTATTTCTAGATTTTTGATGTATTCAAATTATTACATCAACTGTGGATTTATTTGATGTATTACTTTGTCTGTTACATCATTTATGGATCATATGCATTATAATGCACCAGTGTGGGACGGTGTTATTCTAAGGACGGCTTAACCAAAGAAGTTAAGTCCTACCAATTTTGTATAAGGGAATGGATTAACTAAAAATGTTAAGTCCTACTTATATTCGTATCAAGTCAACTGAACAAGTTGAATGACCTATTTGGATTATTTATGGATGGATAGGATGGATTTTATATACATATAGTTATGGTGCTACGTTATGAACTTGAGTCTCAAGATCATGGTTAGGGTGCGTATATTGCTAAGGATGGACAACTGAATATAGTAGACATCTGGGTGCCCTGGTAAGTCTAAGTACTCATGCCCATTTTACGTGCGATTTGCATGTTATCTTCTATTCAGGTTGACACAAACCTATAGTCCAGTGAGCGTCTTATAGTGTGTGTGTATGTATGTGTATGTATATATATATATATATAGATACGGACTATTAATTATTATTGGATTGTCTAGGATGTATACGTGTATCGGATCTCTGCTTGAATTGTAGTAGAGTATAATTTGTTTGTGCGTCTGACCCACCATTTTTTTTTAGGTGTTGGTCAGGAGTAGGGATTGTTCATGCTGAGTAAGGATCATCTAATTCATTCTTCCGGATTATCTACATAGGATTATCCTTTATGATTCAGTATCTAATTGTAGACAGTTGTTTACTATTGATTTTTGGTTTGAGATTTTCTAGGGGTCCATACAATATGGATTCCCAAGTTATATTATTGGAGGATTAATTGTATCCGAATAATTTATTATTTAATGGAATTTTATTCTGAGGTTTTAATTAATAGATTATCATTTTAGTTTTCTTTCAGACATTATTTATTCTTTTTTTTTTATCATATTTGTATTCTATGTTCGATTATTACCGATTTGTTTTTTTATATCCTCGGGTATTTGAGCGTGGCCTGGCCAACCTGCATCCGGGAATCTGGAGGTATCACATATTGCCACAACTTCTTATATAAAGCTATGTGGGTTCCTTCACTCTGTTCTAAGGCTTTCTTTCTAACTCTCCTCAAACATACCTCAGTCACTTCCACCTTAAATGTGTCTTTAACTTCTCTTTCCAAAATCTCTAAATCATTTTATGTTGATTTCTGAATTTATTGGCAAGTTTGTCTGCAATGAAAGTGGATGTCACTACTAGGTACTTGGTGGTTCTAATGCAAGTGTGTTGTAGTCTTACACGCTTTACTTTAAATGTTACCTTATCTGGCAGTAGGCTTACACGGATTCTCCATTGACACCTGGATTCCCACAATGACTAGTGACTCTTTTCCTCTCATTTTGCCCTACCACGAGCTTAAAACCCTTTTGAACACAATACTCCTTCAACACGGTCCTAAAATGTTTGATATCATCAAACAAATGATCCTTCACAATTTTGATTTCACCCCTATCACCATACTTGAACACTTTACCCTGAATGTGTCTATGAACACTATTCCTTGGTAACTCAATCTCATCACCACTTCCTGGACTAAAGGCAGCACTCACTGTAGTCAGATAATTCCCCACAACTGTAATCAGGATTTTCCATTTCTAATTGGAGATTATCCCCATCATCAGTTGCATGTCCCTGAAGCTGACCAAACAATTGTTCATCATCACTATCTGAAAAATTGAAATCGGTTTTCACTTCATCATCACTGTCCACATCACCCCCCTCATCATCTTCATACTCTTAATCGTCTTCATCCTCCTCATCACTGTCTAAGTGAACTGGACCACTATCATGTCCCTCATCAAAACAAGAAGCTAGAGAAACATGATTTTCCTCTACTAATATATGTATGTGCCTGGAGTCTGAGTGCATTTGAAACATTATAATAACATCTTCCTCCACAGTTAATGGCATTCTTTCACAACTCCCAGGTATTCTGCATGATAATTTGATGACATACCAGTTTAATTAGGAATATCATTAACCAATGCTGCACAAGCATCCGAGTACAACTCCACCAAAGTATAGTTTTTTGGATCTATACTTTTTACCACATGCACATTATTATCAAGTTGAACAAAGAGATCATGTACTGTGACATTAGCCATTTGAAACTGGGAAGCACAAATCACTGATATCCAAATACTGTAATTGATCACAAATCACAGAAGTCAGTAACAATAACAGAATAACATAATTGCAACCTTAAGTAACTAAACAGTGTATGGATACCAGGGTGGAACCCAAAATCACCACTGATTTTGCATTGTTCCTTCATACAATATACATTCTCAGTTCAATCACTTGGGTTGCATAATTAATCTCATCAAAATATAATATAAACAAAAATTAATTATACATTAACAGTAATAACTAAAGTTACAGAAAAACAATAACAAAGTAATTAACAAGAAAAGAATAATTGAAAGAAACCCCCCAATCTGCAACCAATTTAATGAAACAAGAATAATTGAAAGAAACCCCCCAAACCCCCAATTATAAACCGAAAATATCTACCATAAAAGTCACGACACAATTAAACCACCCAAATGGTGAAAACCCTAAACCCCAAATAAGAAATGTAAACCTACCGAGATACAATTGATGACGATCCGCGAACAAACACAACACAAACCTCTCCGGTAACCGGAAATGGTTCAGTTCTAGGTTTCTAATCACATATTTTCACGAACAAATGGATTCAAGGAGAGTTAAAAATGGTTAGAGAGAAAGACCATCAAAATTTAGACAAAGAGGGACGATCACATCACACACAAATCACAAACCCTAGTTTTTGCAAAAGCAATGGTTAGAGAGAGACGCATACGGGTTATGGAGAGGGAAATGTGGCGCCAAAATGATGTATAATCACTGAGGGTATTTAGGTCATTTTAGGTAAGGTGATATTTTGGAATAAAATATAATATTTTGTTTAGGGGTAAACTAGACATTTCCTACCCTTAAATTTATTATTGTAATTTTATAAACTTAATGTCAGTAAATTATATTTAATTATTTTATTTTATTTTAATTTTACTGCACTTCTATTTTTTGAATTATTGTCTTATTGTCGTGTTAGTTAAAAAATAAATAAAAAAACCTTTATCATGTTCAATATTTTATCATGAGCAGTGCTAGAAAAAAAGAAAAAAAAAATTTAAGATTGTATCACAAATAGTAATATACTATGTCGTATTTCTCCATCAAAGTCATTTTTTCCTCATTTTTAGGCTAGTTATTCTCTTAATATTTTCTTTCCAAAAGTATAAAGATTCATATTCTTCTTCTATCATAATCATCACAGACATCGACATTGAAGCCCATCAAAGTAGTCCTCCTTTACAATGCACCAAACAATTATCCATGACTAATTTCATTAATAGGTGTCTTAAATTTTTTTTTGAGTAATCATTCATAATCCCAAGCCCTAACTATGCATGAATATAAATATAATCCTAAATTTTGAAGAGCTATAGGTTCTGACAAACATGGTAGAATTAGTTAGAAATATTTATCTTCATGGTTAATTATATATAGCTTTAATATATAAATATATTCATATATATATATCAACACACTGCATGTGCTCAAAGTAAAAATCTATATAAGAATGATTGAAGAAAAAAGAAATTAGCTCCCAAAAGAAAATCCTGAGTGAGAGTTCTCTCCCAACTGGCTCTAAAAAGAAAAGTTAATTATGGCATGTCTCGTTAACGATAAAATCATGAAAATCACTCCAAAATCACTCCGCAATGTCTATCATTATGCTTTTATCATTACCGTGTCTTTTGGAACTGTGAGAAGGGTAGGGGACGATGCCTCGAGGGCATCTTTTTTGTGGGCTGGTTTGTTACTTGTGAAGCTCATTTATTTTGGGCCACTCTACATTCTTCTTCTTTTAAATAAATTTGCTTTACCTTTCATAAAAAATAAAAATAAACAGTGATTGAAATGATGTTTGATAACCAAAAATTTATCAAATATATATTTATTTTAACTAAATTTAGCAAATCGCTTTTGTCACTTTGATCCCCATTAATTCTGTGATCTTGTATCATAATAATATTTTTTTCCCGAAAATGTTCAAATATAAAAATAATGCTGAAAGGTAGAGTAGCTTTGAGGAATAGAGTTAGTGTTTGATGGGTGGAGTGTTAGGCCGTCGTGGTTAGACCAAGCTATGTTGATGGATTGTAATTCCTTGTTTGTTGAATAGAGTTTTGCCATGTGATTGGTGATTTATTTATTTATTTATTTATTTTTGACTCTTAGAATTGATAGTAGGATTTAAAATTAATTTATTTTTTAAACTTATAATATTAAAACATAATGGTTCATAATGCTAAAATTAAAATTATAATTATAATGTAATTGTTCATACTAGTATGATTTTTAAAAATTAAGTTTTTAACTAAAATTTTTCTCAGGTTATTTTTTATAGTGCGTTAAAAAATATACAGTAATTCAGTCTCTCACCAGAAATGATCAATGATCAATCATTGAAATTGGAACAAATTCTTATTCATATTATATTTCTGAACTAAAAATATGTCCCTTCTATTCTTACAATTTGTGATTCCAGCTCTTAATTTTCGATATTACAGAAACAATTTCAAAAACAGGATATGATTGTTTTAGGCAGCTTATCAACCTCATATCCATATGAACATGACTTCTAAGAATAATTAGGAATAGACTTTTCTTCTTTTTTTTTCAAAATCAGTTTTTACTGTCTCTTTTTTGAAGACTCAAAGTAATGGCGTGGGTGTTGCACTTTAATTAATTGTATAACACATTAAATTGAGTTTCAATACTAGTATTTAGCAAAACCGTCCATGTGAAGGGTTAGCTCAGATAGGCCGTGGCCCCAGCCTAAGTCGGCTCCATCTTTGCGTCCCGTGTAATAGTAAACATCAATCAAATCAGAAATTCAAAGAGAGAGAAAAAAAAATTAATAATAATAATAATAATGTGTTTTACAACTTAAATAGGTGATTATGTCTTGTATTCCGGCCACAATATTCTCATATAGGCTACAAACATGAAATTGAAATGCCTTTTTGAATTTTGTAGTGTTAAATTGATGAAGTCAGATTAAAAATATGTTTGAGTTTGGTTTGTACAGGTAGACTATTATGATTTTGAATTCTTAACTTCACATTAGGATTTATTCTACATTATTATTTTTCCAATTTCTTAAATTCTTACATGTTGTTTAGCTTGGTTCTTGATAACAATCGATCCACTTTAGACACCATATCAATGGCAATTGATTTTCTTTTCATTATAAATTTTGGTGCCCACCATATGTTTGATGAAAGAAATATAATAGAAAAAAAGAGTGAATTGATTTCCTTTTCACTTCCCACCACCTGTTTGATTAAAATAACTATAACAGAAAGAAGAGTGAATTGATTTGCTTTTAAATTCCCACCACCTGTTTGAAGAAATAACTATTAACAGAAAGAAGAGTGAATTGATTTTCTTTTCATTATAGTTTTAGATTCACACTTAGGCTAAATGTTGATAGATGTGATGGTGCTTGATATCAAAGGTGGGAATGGTTGAGTAATGATATGGAGTGGTGTTCCAGCATCTACCAAATTGTTTAGTCTTGCATATTCTATTTCTTGGCAGATTTGGAAAAGTAGGAATATAATGGATATAAAATTTTATCAGAGGTTTTATGTGGACTTTTATGGGATCCAGTTGCTATAATGGATAGAGCAGTTTTTCATTTACATGAGTTCCATCCAGCTAACATGTTTGCTGCAACTTTGTTAGAACCTAGTGCTTGTATTCAGGCTCAACATTGGCAGCCTCATTTGTGCCTTTGGCCGATTTAAGTTGAATGCGGATGCTTCCTTATTTATCATTAAAAAATGAAGATTGTATTCTAAAAATATAAAATTAATGATAAGTTGTATCCCAAATATCAATTTGTGATTATTGTGTGTGTAACTTATTTAAAACAACTCTCGTAGCAATTTTGCTTTGCATATTTATTTTGATGATCTATTAATTATCTCAATATCTCTTCACAGTTGAAATGTGACCAGCAATGTACCATTTTAAGGACAAAATCGTTATTTCAATAGTAAAAGAGCTTTACTAAATGTTGTGCCAAACAAACAAAAAAAAGTTTTGTATCCATAAAAGCTCTTTTAAAATACAGTTTCCAAACACTAATTATAAGCCAGATAGAAGTGCTAACTTCTGCTTCTCTTACTCTTCAGAGTAAAAGCAGAAGCAAAAGTTATGCCAAACGAGCCCTTACGTAGCAATGACCACACAAAACAAAGAAAAAAAAAATTATAAAAAAGAAAAAAGAAAAAATTCCAACATGGAATTACATATCCACAGCGACACGTTTGTACAAGTGAGATGGCAGCCTCGGAGTGGGGATTGCTTGTATTGGGGTCCTCATATAGCTGACCAGTCCTGGAGTCTCTCCCATATCTATCTCCTCTGGCTTCAGCTCATTTGGTGGAGCCCAAGAAAAATGGTGCAAAAGGTGGCCCAACATAGATGTGACCAAATTGATGCCTAACTGTGCTCCAGGGCAAACTCTCCTTCCAGCACCAAATGGTAATAAACGAAAATCATGTCCCTTCATGTCAACATCCTCTTCAAAGTACCTTTCGGGCCGAAATTCTAATGGGTTTTTCCATACGGTAGGATCACGTGCTATGGCCCAAACATTAACGTTTACAATGGAGCCCTTAGGGATGTCATAGCCACCAACCTTGACATTGGCATTGGCTCGGTGAGGAAGCATAAGCGGTGTTGGTGGGTGTAGCCGCAACGCCTCCTTGGCCACACTTTGTAGGTAGGGAAGGTGTGAGAAATCAGCTTCGGTCATTGTGCGCTCGGATCCGATCACTCGGTCCAACTCCTCTTGGGCCTTCTGTTGGACCCTAGGGTTCTTAATTATCTCAGCCATGGCCCATTCTGCGTAAATTGCTGTTGTGTCCATTCCTGCAATAATCATGTCCTGTATAAACATAATCAAATTTACTTTAGTGTTTCCTAATAAAAATGCTACTACTAATAACGGATAATGATTTGGAATTCGAAAGTGAATGCTGACATCATCATAATGTCATTAATATCTTTAATGTCATGATGATATCAACATACTCTTCCACACATAAAATTAGTGGGATATGTCTTAGAGTTGAAGGTTCAACGTAAAATATGGGTGCATTTGTTTGTTTGGACATTCAGTCAAAGTTTCAACTCTCCTTGATTGGAAACAAATTCTTAGGGTTGTCTGCAGGTGAAAGTTTGAACTTTATCAAACAGAGTGTAGAGGGGGGTGCGATTTACACAATATCATGATCAAGAATTAGTCAGGGCAAAGCCCTGGATATACAGGTTCCGAAAAAAAAAAAATAAAAATAAAAATAAATATGTACTATGACATACCCAAAGCAGGCCAATAATAGTGTCCTCACTAAGGTAATATTTGTCCTGAATGGTAAGCAATGCATCAACAAAATGTTGTTTGGCTCTGCCGGTCTTCTGGCGGGTGAGAGTGTGGTCCGAGTAAGACGGTCCCTATGTGCCCCGTGCTGGGCTAAGGCCTCTTTTTCTAGGGGGAACATCCACCGGAGCCACGGGATGTGTTCTGCCATGGAAAGGGAGGCACCGAGCTTCCTTCCGTTAGCAATACTAACGTTGAACTCCAGCCCTTGTTCGTCCGTCACCCCGTCATTGTTCACGAACCGCTTTCCCAAAACAAGCCTTGTAATGTTGTTGAAAGCCACTGCTACAATGTATTTCTTCACTAGCAAGGTCTTCACCGTGTTATCTGCATAATTTCATATCATTTCTATTATTTACCATTCAGGTCCACAATATTCGATCTTATGCATATGATGGTCCCACCTACATGATTGGTGACGGTGATTTGAATATTTTCAAGGCAGTGTCTAAAAAAGGCTGACACTCACAACTAATCACAGGCAATAAAAAATGCTCCAGTGGTCACTAAAGGGCCGCACATGTTATTCTCTTAGTTAAAAAATACCAAAAAAATATACATTCCAGAGATCTTATGAATGATTCGATCACTCTTCATTGTAAAAAAGAAATATATTTTATAGTAGGCTGATTTAACTTTTAACAAAAAGTATTGTTTGGTATTGTTATTCTCTTAGTTAAAAAATACCAAAAAAATATACATTCCAGAGATCTTGTGAATGATTCGATCACTCTTTATTGCAAAAAAGAAATATATTTTATAGTAGGCTGATTTAACTTTTAACAAAAAGTATTGTTATTGCTCTCTATTTTCAAATATCACACCAATCAATTAAATTTTTACACAATTTTTCTTTCATCAAATTATACTATTAATTTTAACCATTTTATATAATTTTATTTTATAATATTTTGAACTAATTATTTTTATTTTACTTTTTACAATGAGGTCACTTTTAATATTAATTACGCCATGATATAGTCTTTGCATTACTTTCTTTACCTAAAGTATACTAATTAAAGGAGAACTAGTGACACCAGAGAGACCTCATAGTAGTAATGTTATTCATAAATAATTCATTTATTTTTTCACAAATCTAAAAACTTGTCTCAATCCACTAGTAAAACATGAAGAGTTAATGGCTCTAATGATAACATTAGGTACTATTTAACCCCCCAAAAAATGTATTAACTTCGCTAAAGTCACCGAGCAAGGTAACCAGATTTTTTTAATTCTTTTTATTTAGAAAAAATGCCTTTACAAACAATTCTATTATCTTGCTTTATATTATATCAAATGGGATTATTTTAGACCTATTTTTATTAGTCGAATGCTTGTGTCGAATAATTATATGCCTTCCAGCACACTGAAATTAAAATTTACAGAGTCATGCATGACAATATGAGGGTATAATTGTAAATTCACAAATTATACCCCACTAGTTCGCCAACCAAAATACTAAACTTGTGAGATAATCATTCAATGTTTATATGTATGCATATAAAACATACTACTATTCAGATCAAGAATATATGTGTGTGTGGGTGTATGTATAAGTCTGTGTATGAACAACACAAAAAACTAATATGTATGTGGACAAGGAAATGAAAACACAAACCAGGACTAGTGCAATCTTTGTAGATGGACTCAATCATGGCAGTGACCTCATCTTCTCTAATGGGTCTGAGAGCTTCAAGCCTCTTTAGAGAGAAAAGCTCAAGTGTACAAACTTTTCTAACTTTGACATAGTGAGGTCCATAGTCAGCCCATACGAGGTCGTTCCCTTCTCTGCTAAACTGAGCTGCGGATGGACTCAAGTGTCTATTTGCTAGGTGTTGGTCATTTTGTTTGAGGACTTCTTCAGCTAACTCGGAGTTGGAGACGATGACATGTAGGCTAGACCCGAACCAAACCGATATGATGTGACCGTAGAACTGAGACCACTCGGCGAAACACCGGAATCTCACCGGCTTAATGTGGTAGAGGTTCCCGACAACTGGCCAAGGACGTGGGCCCGGCGGAAGCTTGAACCTAAGCCTTTGGTATAGCTTGTATGACAGAATTGTGATGAAGATGAACGTGCAAAGAAGAGGGAGATCCATGGAGAGTGAGAGATAGAGAGGGTGGGGTTTGTAGTAGGGGGAGATCGAGGTGGTGAGGAAATTTTATTATATATAGAGGGCGGGGGCTGATGGAGTTGATGAGGGGTATTTTTGTCCATGGACTAACTGGGGAATCAAGTTTGGTGAAGGTCATTTATGAGAAGAAAGAAAAAAAAAAAAAAAAAACCAGAAAATTACACTTACATCTTTTTAGGTTAGGTCAAATCTCGTGGACATTTTAAGTTTTAATTTGCACTAACATTTTGAATAGTTGACGCAAATTTTATTTAAGACCCGTTTAGCATGCTTTTGCTTTTGTTATATGTAAAAGAAAAAGAGAAGCAAAAGTTATCACTTCCATTTGGTTTTATGTTAGTGTTTGGAAACTATATTTTTGAAATAGTTTTTAATGTCAGAAAAGTTTTTCTGTTTATTTGGCAAAACATTTGGCAAAAACTCTTATACTACTTGAATAACAATTGTGTCCTTAGATGTAAGAAATTAAATGAACTGTTTTATATACAATGTTGTTGTTCAAAATATGGTCTAATTATACCATATATTATAGTATTATTTATTTATATATTATCTAAAATATAATGTGTATATATATATAATTATTATTATAAAATAATAATCTATATATATAATTTCTTATAATATATAATTTAATATAATAAAACAAAAAACTATAAAATAAATGAACCTGATTAAAAGTCGAGGCTAGAATTTGATTCTTTGTCCTTAAGACAGATTCACCCCGCTATGGTGCTAACGGACTCAGTGGCGTCCATCCCTCGGGATACAACGACTTGTCTTCCTTCGGTAGTAGCACTGCAAACCAAAGGAATAGGCGAACCGACTCGGTGTAGTACTCTCTGACTCGAACTCAGACTTGGAGTGACTGACTAAGGCTTGAACCCAAAGTACTAGGGCTCAAACCCACAAACTAAAGAGAGAAAGAAAAAGAAGAAAATTTAGAAGAAGAGAAGAATTCTTTGAATTTTGGTGTGATTTGTAAATGATCCAAAGAGGGGTATTTATAGGCAGCAATGTGCCTTTTTGAGTGGGTGCAACCATGGGTTATGATGGTTCGGAAAAAGGTGCAACCCTTTAGAAAAAACTAAAAAGTAGTTTATAATTTAAATTAAAAAAACCAACCACACATTTAAATAAGCCCAGCCCAAACACAGGCCCAATTCAAAATTCCATTTAGTAAAAAGTATAATCGGACTTTACAATTAAGCCCAAATCCAAGCTTGATTTATTTAAATTTCAATTGGTTTCAAAAAAATTTCCATTTAGGCTTATCAAATACTTCACTTTGGATTTAATTTTTCATTCACCCGGAAATGGATTTGAAAAAATAAATGTACCACGTTCAGCTCCTTGCGGAGAGGAACGCGCTCGTCTATAGATCCGCAAAAAATTCTTAGCGGAAACTATTCCAATTGTCATCCAAAGTTTATGTTTTTAATGCCCCCGTTTCCAACAATCCCCCATATGAATGAAAATTTACATAAATTGCAAATGAAGAAGATACAGACACTAGAGATAGTACTATTATAAAGTAACTGCATCGGGATAGGTATTTTTTGTCCTTAAACCTGCATCGGGATAGATAGTTTTTGTCCTTAAACCTTCCTTAGTGTATTACTATCGAATTTACTGGCTAACCAGTGAACATGATGTCTTGAATTGTTCAGCCATTAATGTAAACCAAGATAATAGCAAACACACAGTTCCTTCCCGCACAAAGTCGGTTCTCACGGTTGTATTCATATAGCCCTGAACAACTCCTGGTATTTCATGAGTGCTCTAGAAAACTTAGCCTTAGAAGTTCTCATAGAAGTGGCCCCACTTTACACTCATAAAGGTGACTTCTTATTAAAAGTATCCTACTATAGCATACTTGAATTTTTAAGGTATAAGAGTCATTAAAAGCATAACTTATCATACTCATCACTGTAGGTGGCACTATCTCATCATAGTAATGGGTAGAAGATTAAATCTTCCCAGTGCTTCTGGTGAACTATTCAGAATTTCTGTTGTCCCTTTGAACCTAGATCTTGGGATCTTCAGTCAATTAGGTTGGGTTTCTATTAAGATGACTCGTTAACTTTCGGCTTTAATCCCATTTCCCTCGATGAACTATTCACTTGCTCTCTTATCAAACCTTTTGTAAACAGATCTGCTAAATTATATTTTGACCTGATATAATCTATTGAGATTATCCCACTTGAGAGCAATTGTCTAACGGTATTATGTCGTCGACATATATGTCGAGACTTACCGTTATACATATTACTTTGTGCCCTTCCAATTGCTGACTGACTATCGCAATGTATACATATAGCGGGCATAGGTTTAGGCCAATTTGGAATATCTTATAAGAAATTATGAAGCCACTCAGCTTCTTCACCAACTTTATCCAAAGCAATAAATTCAAATTCCATAGTGGATCTGCTAATACAAGTCTCTGTTTTGAAGATTTCCAAATTATGACACCTCCTCCAATAGTAAAGACATAACCACTTGTGGATTTAGAATCCTTCGTATCTGATATCCAATTAGCATCACTATATCATTCAAGTACTGCTGGATATCTAGAATAATGTAATTCATAACTTCTGGTATATCTTAAATACATTAAAACCATGATTATTGCAGTCCAATGATTCTTTCCTGGATTACTTATATTTTTACTCAATTTATTAACTGAGTATGTTATATCTGGTCATGTGCAATTCATTAAATACATTAAGCTTCCTATAATGTGAGAATACTCAAGTTGTGATATGCTAGGATTAGTATTTTTCGATAAATGAATATTTACATCAACAGGAGTCTTTATAAGATTATTATCTTCTTTATTAAACTTTTCTAATACTTTCTTAATATAGTGAGATTGAGATAATACTAAACCATCTGAAGTTCTAGAAATCTTGATTCCTAGTATGACATCAGCTATGCCTAAATCTTTCATATCGAAATTTTTGGTCCACATCTTTTTAATAGTTTTGATTATAACATCATTAATACCTATTATTAACATATCATCCACAAATACGCACGCAATGACATATCCATTTTGAGTGTTTTTTACATAAACACATTTATCACACTCATTAATTTTAAAACCATTTGACAACATAACTTTGTCAAATTTTTCATGCCATTGTTTAGGTGCTTGTTTCAATCCATATAACGATTTTACAAGCTTGCACACCTTTTATTTTATTTTTTTTCCTAGAACTATAAAACCTTCAGGTTATTCTATATAGATTTCCACCTCTAATTCACCATTCAAAAAGGTAGTCTTAACATCCATTTGATGTATTTCTAAATTTTGCAATGCTGCAATAGCGAGTAACAATCTAATAGATGTTATTCTTGTGACTGGTGAATATGTATCAAAATAATCAAAGCTTTCTTTTTGCCTGTATCCCTTAGCAACAAGCCTGACTTTATATTTATCAATTGAACCATCAGGCTTCATCTTCCTCTTGAAAATCCACTTATACCCTAAAGGTTTAATACCAGGAGGAAGATCCCCCAGCTCCCAAGTATGATTTTGCATGATGGATTCAATTTCACTATTTATGGCTTCTTTCCATAAAGGAGCTTCAGGAGAAGACATAGCTTCCTTATAGCTTTGTGGCTCATTCTCCAATATATATGTTAGAAAATCAGGACCAAATGACTTAGATATTCTAGCTCTTTTACTACGTCTAAGTTCTTCCTTATTTTTATCATCTATAGAGTCTTGGTTTATATTCTCTTGTATATTGCTATTAGAAATATCATGATTTCTTTTAAGAGGATTTTTATAAGGAAATATATCCTCAAAGAAACAAGCATTCCTTGACTCAACAATTGTATTGACATGGATGTCAGGAATGTCTGATTTATGCACAAGGAAACGATATGCACTACTATTATATGCATAACCTATGAAAATATCATCAAAGGTTTTTGGTCATATTTTAACTTTCTTAGGAGTAGGAACCGCAACCTTAGCTAAACACCCCCACACTTTTAAGAAATTATAGGAAGGTTTTTGACCTTTCCATAATTTATAAGGTGTCACATTTGTTTTCTTTTGAGGTATTTTGTTGAGAACATAATTAGCAGAAAGTAAAGCTTCCTCATATAAATTCTAGGTTAAACCAGAACTTATCAACATACCATTCATCATTTCTTTTAAGGTAAGATTTTTTCGTTCAGCAACACTATTCTGTTGAGGTGAATAAGGAGCGGTAGTTTGGTGAATAATACCATGTTCTGAACAAATGTCAGCGAATGGTGCTTCATATTCACCACCTCTATCGCTTCTAAACACCTTTATCTTTTTGCCAAGTTGATTCTCAACCTCATTCTTGTAATGTTTAAACATTTTCAAGACTTCATCTTTGATTCTTAACAAGTATACATAATAGTATCTTATGCAATCATCAATAAAAGTAATGAAATACTTTTTCCCACCTCTGGTTGGCACAGATTTAAAGTCACAGATATCACTGTGAATTAATGCTAGAGGTTCAGTACTTCGCTCTATAGAGTGAAATGAAGTTCCAGTCAGTTTTGCTTCTACACATGTTTGATATTTTTTATTTAAATCAATACTAAATTTAGGTATAGAATCCATGTTAATTAATCTACGAATCGTATCATAATTAACATGTCCTAACCTACCATGCCACACATCAGATGACTCAATCATATAAGCAGGAGAAACATTAGTTTTATTATTATAATTAATAGTTTTGGGTACAACAGTCATTATATTGAACTTGAAAAGTCCATTACTTAGATACCCTTTGCCCACATACACCCCATTCTTAGTCAACACAAAATTTTCAGATACAAAGACCAGCTTGAACCCATTCTTGCTTAGGAGCAACCCAGAGACCAAGTTTTTCATGATGTCTGGTACATACAGCACATTATTAAGAGTGAGCTCTTTTCCTGAGGTCATTAGTAGCTTAATCTTTCCTTGTCATTCAACCTTTCCAAAAGAAGAGTTCCCCATGTAGAGTTGTTCTTCATTATGTATAGTTTCATAGGTAGTGAACATCCTCTTTTCTGAGCAAACATGACGAGTAGCTCCTGTGTCCACCTACCATTCTCTATTGTTGGTCACAAGGTTGATTTCAGAAACCATAGCTGTGATACCCCTCGGATCTAAGACATAGGTTGATCAGGCCCAAGCCCAAACCCGAGGGAATATCAAACAATTCATATTTAACAAACACAAATGAAAAAAGATTTAAGAATTACAAATTAAAGCTAAAAGAATTCTAAATATAAAATCCTCAAATAATAAAGATTAATAAAATCCAACTCTCCAAAACCTCCAAGAGTACAACTCGGGAATCCATTTAGTGGACCCCTAAACAAAATCCCAACTGAACATAACCAACTGAAAATAAAAGCCAAATCTAAACATGGAATGAAATCCTAGGTCGTCGGTAGAGTGAATGACCGTCTCTGCTCAGCCCAAACAAGCCCTAGGTCTGGAACTGTCGAACATCTGAAAAAATATAAGAGTGGGTCAGGCCCACGAATAAGTTCTATCCTAACTACAATCCAAACAGAGACACGATATGCAGATACATCCTAGATATCTCAACAATATCTATCTAGTCCATACATACATATATCCATACTAAGGGACTTTCACTGGACTATAGAGCGGTCCCAACCTGAATAGAAGGCAACATGCAATACGCACCAAAGGTGGGCATAAGTACTTAGACCTAATAGGGTACACCTCAATCGTCATAGCCAGCTATGCATCCCAATGCATATACGCTCCCTAACCAACAATCCTGAGACTCAAGCTCATATTGTGGTACCATAATCATATTTATAAAGTCGTTTGAAACCAGAGTACGTCAGTCTCTTGATTATTGATCTGGCATAAGACTTGTAAACCAGCTAGTCACTCAACTTACTCAGTCAATCTGACTTAACCGCGAATAACAATTAATCCAGGTAGTCATTCAAGTTACTAAGTTGATCTGACTTAACCACAAATAACAATTAATCTAGATAGTCATTCAACTTACTCAATCAATCTGACTTAAATATAAGTAGGATTCAATTTTTTACAATCCATTTCCTTATTCCAATAGGGTAGGTCTTAGCGTTTTGAGCTAAACCATCCCTAGTATGCCACCGTCCCATACCGGTGCATACAATCCTCAACATCCATGTAAATTACAAAACATAAATAATAGTTCAGCAATTTAAAGTCCAAAACCATAATCCAGATAATTGCAGAATAATGTTTAATATTTCAGCAATTAAAATCCAAGCATTAATCCATGTAATTGTAGAAAAGAGTTTAATATTTCAACAATTAAAATCCAAAGCATGCATAGATCAAATCTAATAAATAAATGACCCTATCATGCATTCAAAATAAGATTTATAATCATACTATATCCCATTAAATTGCTAAAATTAAACTAAGCAATTAATTTCCTTTCATCCGTTAACAGTATGAAAAGTGGTTTAATTTTATACTCTTCGTTCCATTAACTTAGAGGTAAAGCTTATTCAATTAGAGGTCTTAATAACACCCAAAATTAAATATTAAGTTTCCCAGTAAAGTCCCAAAACAGTTTGGGAAAAACCAATTACTCCAACAGTACCCGGTAAAAACTCCAGAACACACAGACTTGAGAGAGCCTGCTCTCAAAACTGGAGAGCAGGCTCCATTAAAGCATGGAGCCTTCTCCATACACTTGGGAGCCTTCTCCATACACTTGGGAGCCGTTTTCTTCAAAACTGCTCATCTTCTTCGCCTCCGGCGAAGTTCAAAGCCTCCGTATTATTTTATTTAACTACCTAGGGTTCAATTTATATCCCAGAATTAATTATATGCAGGTTTCATACATCATTGACATGAATTAAAACCAGTTTAAAAATCAACTAAATCATGATTAAAATAAGAACATGTATAAACCATTAAACCTTTTAATTCAAAGCATTTAAATTCACTACAACCATACTTATAAGATCAGTTTTAACGTTAACTAAAACCCTGGAGACTACCTAGGCATGCACAGAACACAGGCCAAGGGTAGATAGAAAGAAAAGAACTTGCCTGTGTGGTTTTGGAATCAAAACCTTGTCGCCGTCTTCCTAGGTTTTCCGACGACGTCCGATTTACTGTGAATCTCCTATTACTCAACCTTCCCTTCTCCTAAGTCCGTCCTTTAATCCTCAGCCGAAATCCTAACTGTAAACTCTCTGTTTTTCCTCATAACCTCTCTTTATTTCTCTCTATTTCTCTGTTATGTCGCTCTGCCTTCACTGTGCCGTGAATAGGGTTCTCAAACCCTAGGCAGACATACTGTTCTATATAAATAGGCTTTAACCAAAACCTAATTCCAATTGTAATGAGAACCAAAAACCCTAACTAAACCCTAGTCGGCCCAATATGAATCACAAAAGAATTAAAAGAAAACCCTAAATTACAATTAATGCATTTAACTTATTAAAACAATTACGTCCATGAAAGAAAAATAATAATAATACAATTAATGTAAATACAGAAAATCAAAATACAATTAAACAATTAATTAATTTAAATAAACACAATTAAAGAACACAAGTCATTTAAATAAAACAATTAATTCAAATAAACTTGCAAATACACAATTAAACAATTAAAAATGCAATTAACCAATTAAAAATGTAATTAAATCATTAATTAAAATACCAAGACTATCCTTTTAAACTTAGGGGTATTACATTCTTCCCCTCTAACAAAAGGAATTCCGTCATCGGAATTCGCTCTTACCTTCTTCCAAGATTTTAGGAAACTGTGAGCGAATGACATCCTCCCGTTTCCAAGAAACTCAGCCTCATTGTGATGACTCCACTGAACACGTACCAAAAGGATAACCTTATTACGAAGGATTTGATATCGACGGTCGACAATACGACACGGTGGCTCCAAATATGTTGCATCTGGCTACAACTCAATCTCCCCAACATCGATATGTTGATACCGATCCTCATCTCGCAGAAATTTCTGCAACATGGAAACATGAAACGCATTATGCACACAATCCAAATTATCCAGAAGTGCCAGCCGATAAGCGATAGCTCCAACTCGATCCGTAATCATGAATGGACCGACAAACCGCGGTGACAACTTCTCTTTCTTCCCAAAGCGTATGATACCTTTCATAGGTGACACTTTGAGGAGAACCTGATCCCCAACCTAAAACTCCAACACACGAGTTCGATAATCAGCATAACTCTTCTGCCGACTCTGAGCAATGTGCATGCGATCCCTAATAAAAGCAATCTTTTCAGAAGTGTCATTAATGAACTCAGGACCAAATAATCTACTTTCTCCAACCTCTATCCAACAAACAGGTGATCGACACGGTTGGCCGTACAATACCTCAAATGGTGCCACACCAATAGTCTTCTGGAAACTATTGTTATATGCAAACTCCATAAGTGGCAAATAATCCTCCCAATGGCCCTTGAAGTCAAAGACACGAACGAAGCATATCCTCCTTGATTTGATTAATCCTCTCAATCTGGCCATCAGTCTAAGGATGGTAAGCAGTGCTAAGACGCGACTTTGTACCCAAAGCCTACTGAAAACTCTTCCAAAATCTAGACACAAAGCTCGAATCCCTGTCTGATATAATAGACAATGGAATGCCATGCAGCTTCACAGTCTATGTAATGTAAAGTCTCGCCAATTGCTCCGAAGTGAAGTCAGTGCGAATAGGCAAGAAATGAGCTGATTTAGTTAATCGATCCACGATGACTCAAATGGAATTATGATCTTTGAAAAAATTAGGCAATCCCTCCACAAAATCCATAGAAATGCTCTCCCATTTCCACTCCGATATAGGTAATGGCTATAAAGCTCCTGGCGGCCTCTGATGATCAATCTTAACTATCTAACAAGTACTACACTGAGAAATAAAAAGAGCAATGTCCTTCTTCATACTTGCCCACCAAAACTGCCGTTTCATATCCTGATACATTTTGTCTTCTCCTGGATGAACAGAAAACTCAGAATGATGAGTCTCAGTCATCACATCCTTCCTCAAATCATTAGCAAAAGGAACCACCAACCGTCTCTTGTACCTCAAACCTCCATTAGCCCCAACATAGTAAAATGGGACCTCCCCAGAAGTTATCTCGGCAACTCTGTCAATGCATTGTTGATCCGTGAGTTGTGCTTTCAACACCTTGTGAATAATAGAAGGTGTAACTATCATGTAAGCCATGAAAGCATCTGACAACTCATCCACCATCTTCAAAGTATTCCACTCAGTAGTGAATAGAGCAGAAAGACTAGTATCGGGTCGGCGACTAAGTGCATCTGCCACCACATTCGTTTTCCCTGGGTGGTACTGTATAGAGAAATGATAGTCCTTTACAAACTCCAACCATCTGCGCTGTCTTATATTCAGCTCCCGCTGAGTGAACAAATACTGCAGACTCTTGTGATTACTAAATAATCTGAAGGACTCACCCAACAGATAATGCCTCCAACTATGTAAGGCAAAGACTACAGCTGCCAACTCCAAATCATGTGCTGGATAATTAAGCTTATGAGGCTTAAGTTTTCGAGATCCATAGGAAATCGGTTGCTTCTCCTGCATCAAAACACATCCAAGACCTTGTAAAGAAGCATCCGTGTAGACAAGATACTCAATCCCGCTCTGTGGAGTAGACAGAACCGATGCAAAAGTCAACTTAGTCTTTAGCTCATCAAAAGCTTTCTGACAGTGCTCATCCCACACGAACCATACACCCTTTTTAGTCAGATGAGTGAGTGGCCCCGCTATCTTGGAGAACCCCTGGATGAACCTACGATAATATCCTACCAATCCAAGAAAACTACGAATCTCGGTAGGTGAAGTAGGCTATCCCCACTCAACCATTGCTGAAACTTTGGCTGGACCTACCGCTATTCCCCTTTCTGACACTACATGACCCAGAAACTTCACTTCCAGATGCCAAAATTCACACTTCTCGAACTTAGCATATAACTGGTGCTCGCGAAGCGTCTGCAACACTATACAAAAATGTTTAGCATGATCGTCCCCTGACTTTGAATAAATCAAAATGTCATTTATGAATACAATGACAAACTGATCTAAGTAAACCCGAAAGACTCTATTCATTAAATTTATGAAAACTGCTGGTGCGTTCGTCAATCCAAGCGGCATGACACGAAACTCATAAGATCCATATCTAGTGAGAAACGCTGTCCTCGGAACGTCTTGCTCCCTAACCCGAAGTTGATGATATCCAGACCGTAGATCAATCTTAAAGAAATATGTGGCTCCCTTCAACTGATCAAAAAGATCATCAATCTTGGGTAGAGGATACTTATTCCGAATAGTCACCTTGTTCAGCTCCCTATAATCTATACATAGGCGAAACGAACCATCCTTCTTTTTCACAAACAGTACTGGTGCTCCCCAAGGTGAAGTACTCTTTCGAATGAAACCCTGGCCGAGAAATTACTGAATCTGATCCCTCAGCTCTCGCATCTCCATCGGTGCCATCCTGTATGGTGCCCTGGCAATAGGCGTAGTGCCTGGAGCTAAGTCAATCACAAAGTCGATCTCGCGACTAGGTGGCAACCCTGGAATCTCTTGAAATACATTCGGAAAGTCCTGTACAATTGATATACGATCCAATGAAACAGTAACCTCTACCTCCATTTCCTCCTCCACATAGAACAAATAAGTGCTAGTAACCCCGTTAGAACGTGGCATAGCAACGACGTACATATCCTGTCCGGGTATGGTAAAAACAACAGACCTATCATAACAATTAACTTGGGTATGGTAGTGAGATAACCAATCCGTCCCAAGTATCATGTCATAAATGTGCATGTCCGGGACCAATAGATTAGCTAGAAATCTGAGTCTACCAATATCGAGTGTCACTGGCCCATCACTCTTATGTAAAATGGCAATATTGCCCAAAGGTGTAGAAATACCCTGAGGTCTATCGCATACCTTCGTCATCATCCCAGATAAAATAACAAAGATCTAGCTACGAATGAGTGTGTAGCACCCGTATCAAATAATACATGACCCTGTAAACCATGAATAGGAAACTTACCCTTAACGGCCTGAGGTGCCTGAACATCCTATGGCATAGGGTTGTACACCCTACCATAATGCAACTGCTGTGATGCCTATCCCTAAGTCGTGGCGGTGTCGGTAAAGTCGGATATGTCTGTCCTGAATCCGTGGAACCTATGGAACGGATAAAGGTACCGGTGCCTTCTATCCCTGCTGCACATGCTGCCCCTGTCCTTGTCCTGCTTTAGGACACTGCCTGGAAGTATGACCATACTTTCCACAAGTGTAGCAACTACCCTGGAAAGTACCAAATGGCCTCTTCTGTTGGTTAGCCGGTGGCTGACCCTATCCTGCCTGTGGTCCCCTATTCTGTTGCCTCTGAATAGGTGCCCCATTCCTGTGAGCATCTGAACCACCCTTATGCTTCTTCCAAGGCTACTGTCCCTGGAATTTTCCCTTCTCATTCTGTCAGTGTCTGTTACCATTCCCTGTTTTAGCTGACTGATTAGCAGAGTCTCTGTCACCCCGCTTTTCACCTTGAGCTTGTCTAAGTCTACGGTCAACTGATACTGCTACAAAGTGGCGTCCACCACCTGACCATAAGTAGTGTAGGCTGCACTACCTATAATAGCTCGCTTAATAGACCACATCAGTCCCTTAACAAAACTATTGCGCTTCTTCTCCTCTGTATCCACCTCCTCTAGAACAAACAGAGATAATCGCGTGAACTGTTGCTTATACTCTGCCACTGTCATGTTTCCCTACTACAGATTAAGGAACTCTGTCTTCATAGCTGCCCTGACTGCATAAGGAAAGTACTTCTCATCAAAGCGTGCATTAAACTGATCATAAGTCAATGACATCCTCTCCTCTGCGGTGGTAACTGACTCCCACCACTGTAGTGCATCTCTAACTAGCTTGAAAGTCATAAGCATTTGCTTCTGAACCTCCGTCCACTGAACCAGACGAAGATGTCGCTCAATATCCTGTTTCCACTAATGAGCTGCTTTCGCATCGGTAGAGCCTGAGAACTCAGGTGGGCTCCCCTTTGTGAAAGAACTCATAGCCTTATCCCAAGAATCCGTCTGAACCACTGGTGCTGGTACAGGTGCCTGTTGAACCGATTGTTGATTCCGAAGTGCAGCTGTTACCCCTACTTCTATTACCAAAGCAATGAGGTCATTGAGATGAAGAAGATACTCTGGATCCCTGACCTGATCCTGAGCCTGCTGAACTTCCTCCTGCTCGTCACAAAACTGACCATCATCATCCTGAAACTCTGGCATTTGCTGCTTTTCCTCCATCTGCTGACGCCGTAGGAGAAACTGTTGTTGCCTACATACCGCTCTCCTTTACCTGCTGTTCTGTCCTCCTCTCCTAGTGTTAACCATCTGTTAACATGGAAAGACAGACATCAGTATAATTTTAAATGGACCGTAAAGGAATATAATGAATCCTAAACTTAAGCTCTAATAAAGAGAATACACTACGCGGAAGTCTTAATACGAAATACCCTAGAAACACTTGAACCTGGAGTGCTCTGATACTGACTGTGATACCCCTCGGATCCAAGACATGGGTAGATCAGGCCCAACCCAAACCCGAGGGAATATCAAACAATTAATATTTAACAAACGCAGATGAAAAAAGATTTAAGAATTACAAATTAAAGCTGAAAGATTTCTAAATATAAAATCCTCAAATAATAAAGATTAATAAAATCCAACTCTCCAAAACCTCCAAGAGTACAACTCAGGAATCCATTTAGTGGACCCCTAAACAAAATCCCAACTGAACATAACCAACTGAAAATAAAAGCCAAATCTAAACATGGAATGAAATCCTACGTCGTCGGTAAAGTGAATGACCGTCTCTGCTCAGCCCGAACAAGCCCTAGGTTTGGAACTGTCGAACACCTGAAAAAATATAAGAGTGGGTCGGGCCCACGAACAAGTTCTATCCTAACTACAACCCAAACAAAGAACCGATATGTAGATACATCCTAATATCTCAACAATATCTATCTAGTCCATACATACATATATCCACACTAAGGGACTTTCACTGGACTACAAAGTGGTCTCAACCTGAATAGAAGGCAACATGAATACACACCAAAGGTGGGCATGTGTACCTAGACCTAACAGGGTACACCTCAACTGTCATAGCCAGCTATGCATCCCAATGCATATACACTCCCTAACCAACGATCCTGAGACTCAAGCTCATATCGTGGTACCATAATCATATATATAAAGTCCATCTGAAACCAGAGTATGTCAGTCTCTTGATTATTGATCTGACATAAGACTTGTAAACTAGCTAGTCACTCAACTTACTCAGTTGATCTGACTTAACCGCGTATAACAATTAATCCAGGTAGTCATTCAACTTACTAAGTCGATCTGACTTAACCACAAATAACAATTAATCCAGATAGTCACTCAACTTACTCAGTCGATCTGACTTAAATATAAGTAGGATTCAATTTTTTACAATCCATTCCCTTATTCCAATAGGGTAAGTCTTAGCGTTTTGAGCTAAAACATCCCTAGTATGCTGTCGTCCCATACCGGTGCATACAATCCTCAACATCCATGTAAACTACAAAACATAAATAATAGTTCAGCAATTTAAAGTCCAAAACCATAATCCAGATAATTGTATGTGATAAGCCCTAGGTCTGGAATTGTATAAAAGAGTTTAATATTTCAACAATTAAAATCCAGAGCATGTATGTGATACCCCTCGATTCTAGAGCCACGGGTGATCAAGTCCGAACACAGATCCGAGGGATACCAAACAATCAATATGTAAACAAGCAGGAATAAAAATTGAATTAAGAATAAAATAATAATACACTGAAAAAAAACTAAAATAAAAATCCTCAAACTTTAAATAATAAATTAATATCATTTAAATCCTTCAAATCCGTAAAACTCGGGAATCCATCCAGTGGACCCCTAATAATCCCAAGTGAAAATAAATTACATAACTGATATCCAAAACTAAAATAAGAAAGGAAAGCCTAAGTAGTCGGAAGAATGAGTGTCTGTATCTGCATCAACACGATTAAGCTCTAACCCTGGAACTGACGAGCACCTGAAAAATAAAAGAGTGGGTCAGGCTCACATGCAAGTCCTATCCTACTACGATCCATACAGAAATTCGATACGTAGATACATCCTAGATAGCTCAACAATAGCTAGAATAGTCCATATATGTATAAGTACACACTATAGGACACTCACTAGTCCAATAGGTCTATCTCAGCTTGAGTAGAGGTACCATGCAAATCGCACATAATGTGGTCATGTGTACCTAAACCTACCAAGGAACAGCAACTACTGTCCAGTTATCCATCCTAGGCAATATACGCACCCTAACCATGATCCTGAGACTCAAGCTCATACCATGGCACCATAACATAAATATATAAAGTCCGTTCAAGGTGTGTCATTCAAAAGGTTTATTGACCTGACACATAGATATAAGTAAAACTTAACTTTTGTAGTTAATCCATTTTATTTCACTATAGGTAGGACTTAGTGTTTGAACTAATCCGTCCCTAGAATAGGTAAGTCTTAGTGTTTTGAACTAAGCCATTCCTAATATGCCACCGTCTCATACCGGTGCATATACACATATATAAGAAGGACTTAACTTTTAGTGTTAATCCAACTTATTTCCAAATAGGTAGGACTTAGTATTTGAATTAATCCGTCCCTAGTATGCCACCGTCCCATACTGGTGCATACAATCCTCCAAACAACATAGTTAATAAAATAACACTAAGTATTCAACAACCATTCCCCAAAATATGCATCAATATAAGTTAACACATATATATCAACATTAGGCATTCATTCTAAGGCCTAAAAATCATATTCCAATAATGTAAACTGCTAAAACAAACATAAGCATTTACATTCTCCAAACTATCCAGAAATTGATATAGTTAAATAACAAACAAATATCCATTTATTCCAAACCAAGCATAGTTAAATTCAGGTGATCCACTATACTTAAAACTTTGTCTAAATATAATTAACAGTATTAAATCATACCTAAAGTAACCTCCAAGTTCCAGTGAATAATTCATTAATAAAACAGTGCACAATCCATTGCTTTTTCCATAGGTTCACCTTGCCCTATTCCTTAGTCCAATTATGAATTAATGTTTCCTCATAATTATACAGGTCTATGCCACTCCTATACAACATTTAACACAGTTTAAATGAAGTAGAAATACCCTGTTCAACCCAAACAATGATTTAAAATAGTTAAAACGTAACTATTAAGCAATTAGATTTACCCTTCCATCCGATCTAAACAACATATAAGTTATTTAATTTCCAAACCATCCACCCTCTTAGCATATATAGATATAAGATGCATTCTGGGATCTTCCTGAGTCCATTAAACCCATTTAGATTAATTAAAATAGGTTTAGAACTAATTCTGGGCAATAAAAACTACAATCCAGGTCACAGTCCAACTTAGCTGGCTGAGTTGCCAACTTAGTCGGCTGAGTTCCAACTTAGTCGGCTGAGTTTGTGCTGAAGTCATCTTCTTCGTCTGTTCAGCCTCTGTAAACCCTAAAACTCCATAGTTAAAGCCTCTAAGCTTCAACCTAAGTCCCACACATCCATACTAAACTATTTTAGATGTTTTAACATGCAAAGATTAAACCTAAACATCAATTGTGCATCAAGAATTTTCAGAATCATTCAAAACAGAAATATGAAAAATAAAGTCACACACCCTCTGTTTCAGTCCAACTAAGCATGCATAATTACACAATTTTAGCATTCATTAAACCCCTGGAGTCTAGCTAGGCATGCACAGAACACAGATTTAAGGGAAAGAGTAGAATAAAGACTTGCCTTGAGTTTCAGCTTTGAAACTCCAAATTATCGTCTCTAAATTTTCCGTCAATATCCTAGACTGTTGTTCCACCTTTGTTGCTCTTGACTTCACCAACGAACAACCACTCCTTCCTCTTCCTTGGTCCAACCTTGGTCTAACCCAAACACTAGCCTTCATCTCCTATCTCTCTCTGTTTCTCCCTGTATCTCTCTGTTTTTCCTCTCAAAACCACCTCTGTTTTCCTTCTCAGAAACTATTACGTGCATAGGGTTTTGCCAACCCTAGAAGACGTATACTTGTTCTATTTATAGGCCTTGAATTAACCTACTTTTAATTTCAACTAAATTTACAAGTCGGCTAATTGATCTCCATAAAAGAAAACCCTAATCCTAAATTATATACACAACCATACAAAATATATACCAAATAAGTCATAATAAAACACACATCATTTAACCCACTTTTAATTAATTAAATTAAATCACAATTAAATAATTAAAGTAACATAGACAAATAAAGTAAAACAGATACAATTTAAAATAACCAATTAATTTACATATTCATAAATAATCAATTAATCAAGTCACATAATTTACATAAAAATCAAAATTAAATTCCCATTTTATCCTTTTTAAAACTAGGGGTATTACAATGCATAGATCAAATCTAATAAATAAATGACCCTATCATGCATTCAAAATAAGATTTATAATCATACTATATCCCATTAAATTTCTAAAATTAAACTAAGCAATTAATTTCCTTCCATCCGTTAACAGTATGAAAAGTGGTTTAATTTTATACTGTTCGTTCCATTTACTTAGAGGTAAAGCTTACTCAATTAGAGGTCTTAATAACGCCCAAAATTAAACATTAAGTTCCCCAGTAAAGTCCCAAAACAGTTCGGGAAAAACCAATTGCTCTAACAGTACCCGGCAAAAACTCCAGAACACACAGCCTTGAGAGAGCTTGCTCTCAAAACTGGAGAGCAGGCTCCATTGAAGCATGGAGCCTTCTCCATACAGTACTCAATTAGAGGTCTTAATAACACCCAAAATTAAACATTAAGTTCCCCAGTAAAGTCCCAAAACAGTTCGGGAAAAACCAATTGCTCCAACAGTACCCGGCAAAAACTCCAGAACGCACAGTCTTGAGAGAGCTTGCTCTCAAAACTGGAGAGCAGGCTCCATTGAAGCATGGAGCCTTCTCCATACACTTGGGAGCCTTCTCTATACACTTGGGAGCCTTCTCCATTCCCTTGGGAGTCTTCTCCATACACTTGTGAGCAGTTTTCTTTAAAACTGCTCATCTTCTTCTCCTTCGGCGAAGTTCAGAGCCTCCGTATTATTTTATTCAACTACCTAGGGTTCAATTTATGTCCCAGAATTAATTATATGTAGGTTTCATACATCATTGACATCAATTAAAACCAGTTTAAAATCAACTAAATCATAATTAAAACAAGAACATGTATAAACCATTAAACCTTTTAATTCAAAGCATTTAAATTCACTACAACCATACTTATAAGATCAGTTTTAACATTAACTAAAACCCTGGAGACTACCTAGGCATGCACAGAACACAGGCCAAGGGTAGATAGAAAGAAAAGAACTTGCTTGTGTGGTTTTGGAATCAAAACATTGTCGCCGTCTTCCTAGGTTTTCTGACGACGTCCGATTCACTGTCAATCTCTTTTTGCTCAACCTTCCCTTCTCCTAAGTCCGTCCTTTAAGCCTCAGCCGAATCCCCAACTGTAAACTCTCTATTTTTCCTCACAACCTCTCTCTATTTCTCTAAATTTCTCTATTATGTCGCTCTGCCTTCACTGTGCCGTGAATAGGGTTCTTAAGCAGACGTACTGTTCTATATAAATAGGCTTTAACCAAAACCTAATTCTAATTATAATGAGAACCAAAAACCCTAACTAAACCCTAGTCGGCCCAACGTGAATCACAAAAGAATTAAAACAAACCCTAAATTACAATTAACGCATTTAACTTATTAAAACAATTACGTCCATGAAAGAAAAATAATAATAATACAATTAATGTAACTACAGAAAATCAAAATACAATTAAATAATTAATTAATTTAAATAAACACAATTAAAGAAAATAAACATGCAAATACACAATTAAACAATTAAAAATGCAATTAACCAATTAAAAATGTAATTAAATCATTAATTAAAATACCAAGACTGTCCTTTTAAAATTAGGGGTATTACAACAGCTGAAAGATCTAGCTCTGACACATCAGCTATCAGCTTATCTTCCTCGGTATTGTGCACCTCAGTGGTCTTTTTCTTGGGGTTATGTTGTGCTTTGCGATTACGACAATCTTTAGCTCGGTGTCCTAGCTTGCCGCATATGACGTACTTCCCAGTGAACCTCTTGTAGTTTTCTTGGCTAGGACCTTCTCCAGAGTACTTCCTCTTCTTATTCTTCTGTCCAGCTTCCACTACATTCGCCTTTGACACCATTGAAGAATTCCCGACTTTCTTTTCAGATGTGTGGTTATCTTCTTCAATTCTTAGCCTGACAATTAGGTTTTCGATCCCCATTTCCTTGTGCTTATGCTTCAAGTAGTTTTTGAAATCTTTCCAAGTTGGTGGCAACTTTTCAATGATTGAAGCTACTTGAAAGGATTCACTCAAAGTCATCTTCTCAGCATGTATCTCATATAGGATCAGCTGGAGCTCCTGCACTTGGCTCATAACTGTCTTGGAGTTTATCATTTTGAAGTCCAGAAATTGTCCAACCACAAACTTCTTCAAACCAACATCCTCTATTTTAGATTTCTTGTCTAATGACTCCCAGAGCTCTTTAGCAGTATTTATTAGACTGTACACATTATATAAAGTGTTGTCCAATCTATTGAGAATGTAGTTCTTGCATAGGAAGTCTCCATGCTTTCATGCTTCAACAGCTCCTAGCTTGGTAATGTCAGTCTCACCCTCATCTAGCACTGGGGCAGTCTCAGTTAGGTACTTGCTTAGATTCAGAATTGTAAGGTAGAACATCGTTTTCTGTTGTCACCTTTTAAACTCCGCCCCATTATATTTTTTGGGCTTCTCCCCATGACTGACGGGAACATTAGGCATAATAGTACTTGTACTTGCCAAAAGCTTCTAAGGATGATGAGCATCCATGAACTTGGTCTCCTTACCTGAAAAATAACCCAAACCACTAGGGTGAGTAATCAAGTTACTCGTATGAGAAGCATATGCATATACCCTAAAGTTTCAATATCATTGCAAGATCAATATAGACGAATACAAGGGATCATTCCACTTAACGTCTATGTTCAAGGTGTTCTAAGGGATCATCTTAAACTAACTTAAATGATTCTTTAGTAACACAAATGATTATCAATGTACTCAACAACATCAATTCGCCAATAACAAGAATTTCAAGCTACAATTAAGCATTGGTTGTCAACTTGAAATTTAATGCGAAAACATTTAATGGAAGACTTGGACATCATGTTTCGGACTTAACCAAGATCAATACGGTTATTCTGGGCATTAACCCGCTGGGAAGACCACCCTAGTGCGCACTATCTCTATTGGGGAGAACTCATACCTCCCGCACTAAAGCCAAACTTTAGCGATGTCACATGTAACAATGTCCCAAGAGATTCCAAAATATATATCAAGTTCAAAACTTATATATATATATATATATATATATATATATATATATATAATAAGGCATACAAACCACCTTCCATGCACAAGTATTTTGAAACCATACAAACCATGTCTTAGGGTTCCAAATCTAGAATGGCATGCCAAATGACAAATTCACATCATGATATTATGCACAATACAATATCACAAATTTATCAATTCAAGTCATGCCTCAATAACAAGCTCTATATACTAATTAACAACATCATAGCAATAAGCTCCTAAATAATTACAATTAGTAATTCACAAGGGTATAGAATTATTGTAACAACAAATATAGCAATTCATATCAATAGAGATTGCATATAACATCAATAATTCTACAAGTGTCCCACATCACTAACACATGTGAAATTTCTAGAATTTAGTATGCTACTAAATTATATAATCCTCCTACACATGGTTTACACATATCATACATGCTTAAATCAATAAACCCTAAGTCAAGAAGTGAGGGTTTCCTATAATATGCAATACGATCATATCAAAAGCATGTACACAATATATATTAAACCACAAGGACTATAAAACACTTAGAATATAAACATACTACCACCCCTACCTCAATGGAGAATTGAATCTCTATAATCCAAGCTACCAAGCACAAAATGGAAAATAAGGTTAGGATTCTTGAAGAGGAGAGTGAAAGGAATCTTTTCTTTCCTAAGGTCAAAGGTCTAGGGTGAGTGGAAGAGTGCCAAATGTGAAGTCAAAGCTCTATACTAAGCTTTCCTCTAATGGAGTCTTTGCTAGGGTTCATAAGAGATAATGGAATGAAGAAGGTAAAATGTAAAAATGGTGAGTGGAAGGGCTAGAAATCCTCCACTCACTATGTGTTTTTGCACTACCTCTCTCACACATACAATGCAAGACTAAATGGTGAACGTACACTTGTCACTAATCCAATGCCCTTTTCAAGACTTAATCCTAGACCCACACTTGTCAACGATCAATGGTTACATGTGCACCAATCTAAGGCCAACACATGGATGAATCTCCACCCACCAAATGTCAAGAAGTCATGGTGCCAAGTCTCTTCACCTAAATGCCAACAAATGGCTCCATGAGAGTGTGACACTTGTCACACTTTCCAAAAATTACAAAATGGTCCTTTTTCAAAATATATTCCAAAATAAATTGCAAAAAGGTCCCCAAAACGAAAAATAATTATTTTATATAATTACACAAAAACTCCAAAAGTTATAAATAATTACACTAAAGTATGCATTCATGCCCTTTACAAGAAAAGTACTAATCTAGCATGATTTTCAAGAAAAGTAAAAATACCAATGTCATGGAAATCAAATATCATGAATGCATGCAAAATCGGAATCAAATCCGAGCACAACAAGTGAGGTTATGCAAGGAAAAATGAAAAATGACTAAAAGACGAAATAAGGAAAAGACAAAATAGGAAAAAGACGAAAAAAGAAAATCACCGAAAATGGAAAAGGAGGAAAAAGACCGGGTCATTACAATAAATATATTTTTATATTAATAAATAAATACTGAAATACTGAAACACTTTGCACATTTAATAATAGTATAGATATATAGAGAGAGAGAGGGAGTCGTGATACTTAGACAGAAAACTTAGACCGATTTGTAACACAGAATCTGATGAGCGCTGAAAAGTGCTTATTTAAACCCCTTAAGCTTAGACATTCTAGTACCTTTATCTATCTTACTTTACCGTTTTAAATTGATTTTGTGTTATTTCCATTTTCAGGCACTTATCCCGAAAATAAGCTAACTCAGCCAAATAAGAGCAGAAATGAAGCAATTCTGGGATGAATCAAATAAATGAGCCAAGTGGAAGCAAAAGGAAGAAAAAGGTAGAATTCAACATCTTCGATCGATCTCAGATCAAAGTTCGATTGATACAATATGATCAATCTCAGCACTTCAAGATGGATCAGAGCCATGATGACATTTTCAGAGATCTCAAAAGTTTGATTAATCCAGCATCATTCTTCGATCGATCGAACTACCTTGTCCTTATCCAAATGATTGATCTTATCTAGTTGTACCACCCTACCAACCACTTTTGTCCTTTTCCCAAAAATATTTTCGAAATATCTCAGATTTGTTTTTTTCCAAAAAGGCGCCACCATTGAAGATCGATCCAACTTCAGTTCGATAGATCTCAGCCATGTTTGATCAATCTAAGTCCAAGGTTCGATCGATCGAACTTCCTTCAGTGCGAAAAAGTTAAATTTCCAACTCATTGAAAGTTGTCCTTATCCAATCATTGAGGAAAATGTTGTGCACGACCCCAGTTCATTTTGTGTGTCACTTGACCTACCTATATATAGAATATGATACACTTTTTGAAAAAGATTTGATCTATCACAATAGAGGCTATTCTTTGGGAGGAAGGAAGGAGGAGAAGGTTAGAGACACAAGCTTGGGAGCTCTTCATCAACCAAGGAGTAGATTTCTTCCATGGAGTTTGCCCTTGAGGGTTGGAGAAGCATTACCATGAGTGGCTAGACATCCTCTTGGGGCTAAAGTTAGCCCCAAGCATGCTTTCTACATCTTGATTTTGTGTATTATTGAGGGATTAGTGTTGTCATACATGTTTTGGCACTTTTATATTTATAAATCTTGTTTATTCAATGCTTTATGTGGTTTAATGCTTCCAATTGATCATTTCATTCTATCCATATGTCTATGTATACTAGAATAGATGTTCATGTGTTTGTCTCTATTTCTTGTGTTATTAATGCATGTCTATGTGTATTAATGCCATAGATCTAGAGATTGTCAAAACATAGTGCTTAATGGAATGTTCTTATAATTTTCTTGATGGTTCATGCTCATTACTTGATGGATTGTGCCTCTCCCTTAGCTTAATTAGTTTAATTTCATGTCATTAGCTTAATTGTAGTGTAATGGTAGTATAGTTGTTAGATGGGAGGACAATCCATGCTTGTTGTTTGATGTTCCATACTTTTGAATACAAGTAGCATATGTCTCTAATCTTGTGGTGTATTTGGCTTGTGTGCTTAATGAAAGGATTAATGACTTGTTAGATATATTGTGGTTTTCACATGCTACTTAGACAATATATACTTAATTGCTCGATATATTGTGTTTTTCATATGTTGCTTAGACAATATATACTTAATTGGTCATCCTTGCTAATTAAATTAACCAAACACACACACACATCAATATTGCAACACACATTTCCCTCATTAGTCACTTATTAAGGGTGTAGAAAAGTATTATTTGGTTGTGACCTCTAAACCCCAAGATCTCTCTCTCTTACTTACTCTTTATTGCATTCAATTACTTAGTTTAATTTGCTCTCTAGTTTAATCAACCGACCAACTATTTGTTTGATCACTCGACCTACTAACCTCAATAGTGATTCCACAAGCTAGTACAACAACTCTATCCCTTGGGACGATCCCTACTTGCCCTAACTATATTTTTAGTGAAGGTAGTAGTGACTTTTATAAATGTAAAACTTGGCCCTCGCCTTAATGCACACTCTTAAGCTTATGGTGTAGTGCGACAACAACACACTCCGACCAAGTTTTTGGCGCCGTTGCCGGGGATTAGGCAACGTCGTATTTGTGGAATTCATTAGGAATTAGTACTCTTTTGATCGTGTCTTTACTTTGTTTTTATTTTTCTTTTGATTACTTATTGTGTTTGTTCATCTTTGACAAAGAGCATTGAGCTAGGAGGCAAGCAAAGGAGTATTCAAGCAAAGGAGCTAAGTAAGCAAGGAAAAATGCTAAAAATTTTAAAAAATTGCTAAGCTAAGCTATAAATTTGGAGTTGAAGTGCTAAAGGAACTTTGTGAGACTTTCTTTACTCAATCCCTTAGTAAAATCATCGGCCCACGTGGAGGCTTGTTTTTAAATTCATAGATAAATCGTGAGCCCGTGTGGAGGCATTCTTAATTGTTCTTTACATCATTGTTGTTAAAGCATAGGAGTATGGGTTAAGTGTTTGTGGAGGACGTTTCATTGAATTGTTGTGAAGTTGAAGTGCTTGTTCATTTATTGTGTGTTTTACATTGTGCATGCATGGTCGTAGATCACTAAAACCAACTCTTGTCCCTCTTGATTTGCATCTTGAATCCGTAGTTAGAAATCCTAGGGGAAGAGGAAGTTCTAGTTCTACCCAATCTATTACATCAATGGAAGGCCATAATGAAGAGCATGTAGAGGACCTTGGTCACATAGACCAACAAGGTATCCTCCATCCAAATATGCATCATGAGAACATTTAAGTACCATTAGACATGCCTAGGCCATTCATTCACCAACCACAACAACTACAAGGCCAAGTTCCATTTGGAATACCAAGGCTAATGTATGCTCCACCACCCCCCATAATTCAAGGCAACCAAGGTGTCCATCTTGCACCTTAAATTACTAATCCTCCACTTGCTTTAAGAGATCACTATGTGCCTAATGAATATAATGCACCCACATGCATTCAATTGCCACCATTTAGAGCACATCACTATGAAATTAAGCCACAAACCATTCAAATGCTTCCTAACTATCATGGACTTCCAAGTGAAGAACCTTACAAGCATTTGGATGAGTATCTAGAAGTATGTTCCACCGTAAAATATACGGACATGCTGGAAGAGGTCTTAAGGCTCAAACTTTTTTCATTCACCTTAAAGGACAAGGCAAAATATTGGTTTAACAATCTTAGGCCTTTTTCAATCACTTCTTGGGCAGAAATGCAACAAGAGTTCTTGAAGAAGTACTATCCAGCTTCTAAGACCAATGCCATGAGAACCTCAATTCGGCAATTTTCACATGGGGATGGAGAAACGTTTCATGAGGCATGGGAATGCTTTATTGAATTGCTTAGGAAGTGTCCACATCATGACATGCCCAAATTACAATTAGTTCAATATTTCTTTGAGAGCTTATCGGACAATTATAAGGGCATGGTTGATGCTTCCATCGGTGGCTCTTACATTGATAGGCATGAGGATGACATGTGACGTCTTTATGAGAGCATGAGTGAAGATTTTTTGCATGGAACATTATCATCCAAGAATGGTAGAAATTCACAAGGTAGGAAGAGTGTTGGCTTACATCAAGTCGACCACTCAAATGAAATAGCCGCCAAAATGAAGTCTTTATCTCAAAGGTTTGATCAATTTTTTATTAACTAAAACTCGGCGAACCAAGTATCTTCCTTCCCTAACCACTCTCATATTATATCGAATGAATCATGTATGACTTGTTCTAGTGTTCTTCATTCTACTTCTCATTGTCCTCACGGACAAGTGCAAAATGAACCTAATAAACAAGTCAATGCAGCTTTTGTGAACCAAGGGAACAATCCTTATGGTACTCATTATAATCCAAGTTGGAGAAATCATCTGAACTTCTCTTAGAAAAACCAAGGAGAGGGCTCAAACCCTTCCCAAGGCGGTTTTCAAGGGAAGTACATTCCACCTCCACTTCAAAGCCAAGGATCCCAAGGTTATAGACCTTATCAATCACAAGGGAATCAATTTTCTAACTCTCATTTTCCCAGCCAATCTTATTCCCAAGGAAATGCTAGAAGTCCCGCCTTTGAAGAAAAAGTTTTGAATGTTTTGGGCACTCTTGAGGCAAACACACAATTACTTTATTCCCACTCTCAATCTATTGCGAAGCTAGAAACCCAAGTAGGGCAAATAGCAAGCACTCTTAATGCAAGAGAGAAGGGAAAGATGCCTATGAATGCCCCACCTAAGCAACAATGTGTTGTGGAAACCCATTCCTCATCGGAAGGCCACACCATTGAGCATATTAATGCGGTGACTACCTTACGGAGTGGTAGGATTGTGGACAATCAAGTTGAAATGTCCAATGAAGAGATTGAACCGGTGCAACCTCAAGTTGTCACCCATCCCGTTTCACATCCCATTCCTCCTTCATTGCATATACATGATCTTGTGAATGAGAAAGCTTCAAAATGTGATTTGAAGAATGATTTCGAAAATGATTTGAAGAAAGATTTGCCGAAAAATGAATTTAAAAAGGTTTTGTTGAAAAATGATTTGAAACAAAGTGATTTGAAAAATTCTTGTGTTGAAGAGTTTTCAAAAGAAAATGCTAAAAAAGTGTTTAAGCCAAAAGCTCCATTTCCGGATGTCTTAAAAGGATCCATTTCAAAAGATAAGCAAAAGGCAAAAACCAATGAAATCATGGAAATGTTTAGGCAAGTGAAAGTCAATCTTCCACTTTTGGATGCAATCAAGCAAATTCCGGCTTATGCCAAATTCTTGAAAGACTTGTGCACCCAAAAGCAGAAGAACAAAAGCCAAGCACCAAGAAAAGTGGTTTTAACCGAGCAAGTGAGCTCAATTTTGCAACATAACACTTTACCAAAGTTTAAGGACCCCGGTTCACCTACCACATCATGCATCATTGGTGATCATATTATTAATCGGGCGCTTCTTAACTTAGGAGCAAGTGTTAACCTTCTTCCATACTCGGTTTATGTCAAATTGGGCCTAGGTGAATTGAAACCGACGTCGGTAGTTTTACAACTTACCGACCAATCCATTAAGAAGCCTAGGGGTATCATTGAGGATATTTTGATAAAGATTGACAAATTTTTCTTCCCCGTTGATTTCGTTGTCATTGACACGGAACCGGTCCCCAATCCTAAAAGCCAAATTCCCGTTATCCTTGGCCGTCCTTTCTTGGCAACCGCTAATGCCAACATCAATTGTAGGACGGGGATAATGAAGATCTCATTTGGCCACATGAAGGTGAAGTTGAATATCTTCAATCCCACACCCAACTCATTTGATAAATATAAATGAGAGGTTAATGTTGTAGATAAATGCTATGATCTTCAATGTCAAGGAAGTGAGCTTTTGTATAAGACCAAAACTTCAAAGGGATCATCTTCAACCTTGCATTCTCAAAGTGTTGTTTCAAATTCTTGCTTTGAAAGGGTATGAAAGCCCAAAGATTGTGTTTGCATTGACAAGGGATCAAAAGTTTCTTTTGAGCTTAATCCAACAAGTTCTTCAAAGAACTATTTGTTGGGTAGAGTTCAAAGCATCTATCACCCCAACTAGGAGGGGATGCAATACAAGATCTTTGATCCGGGCTAAAAGAGTCCAACGTCTTGCTAGAGACGTTAAAGACTAGCACGACATTTTGTAGGGTGTCAAAACCTATTCCTCCCTCATTTCTATCTTAAATTTCATTTCTTGCGAAGTCTAGATACTTGTTTTTGGTTCATATGCATTGCTAGGAACTGTGGTTAGGATTGCATGAGCTTTCATGTTGGAGTTGAGCATTTTGCATAAGTTTGATCAATCTCAAATGAGAGTTCGATTGATCGAACTTCTACCTGCATCCAACACTTAGAAAAAATTTTGACATGCATCCACCTACATCCAAATCACCTTTCTGTCCCATTGTTCAAACTTGTTCTCAGATCGATCATAACTTTTTCGATCGATCCAAACCTCAAGCTCGATCGATCTTGAGTTCTAACACTTAACCAAATTTTTGAATCAAAAACATGCATATTTTTTCTCTCTGTCAGATCGATCAAACATTTTGTTCAGATCGATCACAGTTCTTCATCTCACCATTTTGGACTTTGTTTGACTTTTTAATTTTCAAAAATCCAAAAATATTTTTATTTTATTTTATTTTCCAAAAATACCAAAAAGATTTTCTTTTATTTACTTAATTTTTCAAAAAAAAAAAAAATTTACTTTATTTATTTCAAAAATCCAAAAAGATATTATTTTCTTTTATTTTATTTTTATTCTTATTTTTCAAAAATCCAAAAATATTTTCTATTTTTCAATTTTAATTTTTAATTTTTAATTTTAGTTTTTAATTTTTCAAAAATTCCAAAAATACTTTGAAGAGAGATCATCACAGTTCGATCGATTTGAAATCTCAGTTCGATCGATCGAACTGGACAGGAAAATTTTAAAAAAATAGAACCTGAGGGTCTCAAGATCGATTCATTAGATCGATCCAACCCTCTTCCAAACCCTTAATCCCTCATTCCCGTCACCACTGTGCACCCATCTTCATTATCATCTCCAGCAAATCTCCGGCGAGATCCAATGAGTTTCGACTCTCTCTCTCTCTTCTCTCTCCTCTCGGATCTGAGTTTGCATCACCCCCTTCGCATCTCATCTTTTCTCCTCGATTTTAGGTAAGATCCGAACCTCATCTTTGATTTCAAGCTTCAAGTTGTTAAATACATGTTTTAAATGTTAAATCCATGATATATTGATAATGATTTCCTCCATTGATGAAGCTTGAGGCACTATGTATATATGTGTATATATATATGTTTATATGTTTTGTATATTTTTTATTTTTGAATTGATTTTAGGAGTATGGGCTTTGTAAAGTGAGTAGGATTGATTGTATGATGTGTTGATGGGCCCACAACCATGTCGTGAAGGCCCCGTGCCATCCACGTCACAGATCTGTGACTTTTCAACTTTCATCTTCGCACATTTCGATCGATCAAACTTCTATCTCAGATCGATCTGGTGAGATTGATCAAACTCATTTTTTTCAGTTTCTCAAATCGATCAAAGTTTTGAGATCGATCTCACAATTTTTTGTGATCGATCGAACTTTACAGATTTCATACACACATTCCATGCATCTTATCTTGTGTCCATGCTATCTCATTCATGCCCAATGCCTATGATTTTTCACATTGGATGCATTTTACACTTATACTGCTTAACATGTTCACCTCCTATCACTTGTACAGATTCATGTCATATATATTTTGTCTATCTTATTTGACATGTATGTTTCTATTTTGTACTTTCAATTCTTTATTCTAGCACTGACTCCCCTTGCAAGTTTTAAATTATTTTCAGGCCATGCCTAAGCGCAAGACTGTAGCCCGCGGTCACTATTACCGCCGGGGCAGGCACACTTTTGATGCCGAGGCCGGTCCCTCTCATGCACAGGACCCTGCACAGGAGGAGCCATTAGAGCCTACTCCACCTCAGTCACCTTCTCATGAGGCTGAGGCTAATCATATTCCATCTACTTCTGAGGCTCAGCCTACGTTTACACCATCTCCATCTCCATCACAAGATAAGGCTGAGGCTGAGCATTCACCATTATCATCTCTACCACACCAGCCAGTTCGAGAGCATGATAGGCCCGCGCCTAGATATGCACAGATGTCAGTGGCCCATGAGTCAGTTTTTGACATAGATTTCTTCTCTAGATCGGCGCTGACCCGATCAGCTTCTAATGATATTATCCGGAGGGGCCTTGCAGCTATTCTTGCCCCAGTTATTGAGCCAGTCCACCCGCGGCTAGTACGGATGTTCTTCCAGAACCTCTGACTGTCCCCGCGTACCACGGCAAAGTTGGTCACTACCATAGATGGCCACCAGATTACCATTACTATGGACACACTAGCTAGATCATGCCATTGTCCACATCGATGCCCTCCGGAGCTATAACCGAGGCTATACAGGCCTTCTTATGCCGACATGGCAGTATTTCTGACAGGTCACTATGCCGCTGGCGAGACTTTCGCCACCCGCACTTATCTTTCAGATGACCTATGGTTCTTTGATTCTGTTCTCTTTCGGAACATATATATGGCCGGGCACAAGATTCAGCGGCGAGGAGACTATCTGACAACCCTCTACGCATTCTATACAGGGCACTAGGTATCCATCCCCGCGCTCATCTGGAGTGTGATGAGGAAGCTCTACGATGAGCATATCAGCAAGGAGAGGCCCAAAAGGGCTAAGTCTCTCCCATTTGGCCACCTCATCACCCAAATCTTGATTGATCAGTGCTATCATTTCCATCCTCGGGAGCACCCTGGGAGAGGTTCCTGTCACTTCTTGAAGAAGGACTGGGACAAGAGCTATAATGCTATTATTGCCCGACTATAGGAGGATGCAGCTCAGGCGGCAGAGGACTTAGCTTTAGAGGATTTAGAGGTTGAGGCCCCAGCAGCAGTAGCAGACCCGGCAGCGGACGACTCACCAGTTGATCCGGCTGTCGAGCGTATAGACATTGATTTAGAGCGACCTGCAGATGACGCAGAGCAGCACTCTCCAGCTGGATCACCCATTCATGCAGAGGAGCAGACTCAGGATCTTTCTTCTGATTCATCCGTACCTGAGGCTCTTAGTCAGATCCCTAGCTTTGGAGAGCGTCTTCAGGCTCTTGAGGATGCAGTGGTTGCTATCAGAGCTGATACTACTGCCATTCGAGCCGATGCTGTAGGCCACCGAGCTGATTTTGCTACATTCCGCACGGATGTCATGACTGCACTCCGAGACTTATCTCACAATATCCGCGGAGCTCGCCCTGCCCATCCTGCCTCGTCCACCTGAAATTCCCAGTTTCTTCTATCTTTTCATACTACACCTCTATGATCTATACTTCATTTTTGTCACTGTATATTATTTGCAGCCGGATATGTCGGCTTTGCTCTTTTGATGTACTCTATACTTTATTTTCTTTATATATACTTTTGTTATTGATGTCATTTATCATATTCTTATATCTGTCTGTTTGACTCCATCAGGTGCATCACAGTGACTACAGTGAGAGAGAATGCTACACAATTTTTAGGACCACCGTTATATCTCTCTCCCTACTTTATCTGCTTTATCCCATTTACACTTGCATGTCCACTATGCACTGATTATCCCTTTTGTTATCTGATGAATTTATCCGAGTGCCAAATTTCAGGACCACAGTTAATCCCAAGTTTGGGGGGGCCATGCTACCCACTTTGGATACTTTAGTCCCAGCCATTCTTTGCCTTAATTACACCGGTATACTCTTTCCTTTTATTCTCTTTGCACATTGAGGACACTGTGCCTTTTAAGTTTGGGGGTAATGGTGTATGTTACAGTGTTTGCTTTTAAATTCAAAATTTTGAGCATGACTTGTGTATTTGAGAGATTTTCTATGATTGGTCCATATTAGCGATGATTTTGATCTTTTAAGGACTATATTGCTTAGAATTTAAAAATTACTTGACTTGAGAGTCCAATACTCCTTGCATGCCTTATGAAAGCCATTTAGGAGTAAATTTTTCGAAAGATTAATATCTTGCTTGCATTTGCGGTCCACATCGTCTTGATTTTGTGATTGTTTTGAGATTCATTCTAGGATTCTACACTAGCATAGGCGTATACTAGCATTCATTTGTGGGGTACATGCTTTGTTGATTATTGAATTGGTTATATCCCAATTGGGCTAGTAGTGCATTGAAAGATTTTATTCTTAATAAAGGTGGATAACAACCCCTTTTCACTAAGTAGCCGAGATTCTAACCTCATCAAGCACTGAACTTCTCGTGCCGAAAGGTGGAGGGCCCAAACTCTAGGTTAATACTTGAACTTGCTTACAAAAAAAAAAAAAAAAAAAAAAAAAAAAAAAAGTGAGGACTTCTCCCAAATGGTGAGAAGTGGAAAATGATTAGATGGAGGTTATCTTGATTTGTAGCCTAGTTGATTTGAGCTTGTAAGTCCGTAGGGGTGTTTGAACGCCTAATGCCCTAAAGCCGTCTGGTTTGGGAGTCATTGACCTAAAGCTCGACCTCATGAATCGCTAGAAAGCTTAATAGATCAACACATTGCACCATGCTTCCATCTTTGATCCAATAAAAAAAATAAAAAAATAAAATAAAAATCGAGTGAAAAGAATAAGCGCACCTAGAACAATAAAACTTTAATAAAAGGTTAATTTTTTGTCTTGATGATCGGAATTAGATTTGTGTGCTAGTTTGAGTGTAAGGATGTGATTAATTCTTTAGTTGGCTTAGATAGCAACACATTTGATGCCGGTCCACTCAAAAAGAATTCTAGAGTTGTTTTGATCTGCATGATCATTTTTTTGATGTGTGGAGGACCATATTTGCTTGCTTGATGTTGAGATTTTGGGAGATTGCTTGGAAATGTTTGAAAAATTGCATACTTGAGGTAGTTTTCTCCCAATACTTGTTTGCAATATTGGTGTCTCTTTTGAAAGAATGAGCTTAATATTTATGGGTATCATCTCTGGAAACCCTCACGAGACTTCACTCGTCCACTAGGGGTAACCTAGGGGTTTAAAAGGCTTGTTGCATGTGCTAAGGGCAATCGTGTTCCCCACGAAAGTGGTGTTATCCATTTATAACTTTCTGGTTCCTAATTAGTTAGTTGTTCATTTCATTCCTTTACTTTCTAGTTCATTGCTAGGGACTAACAATATTTAAGTTTGGGGGTGTGATGAACGCTGAAAAGTGCGTATTTAAACCCCTTAAGCTTAGGCATTCTAGTACATTTATCTATCTTACTTTACCGTTTTAGATTGATTTCGTGTTATTTCCATTTTTAGGCACTTATCCCGAAAATAAGCTAACTCAGCCAAATAAGAGCAGAAATGAAGCAATTCTGGGATGAATCAAAGAAAGGAGCCAAGTGGAAGCAAAAGGAAGAAAAAGGTGGAATTCAACATCTCCGATCGATCTCAGATCAAAGTTCGATTGATCCAACATGATCAATCTCAATACTTCAAGATGGATCAGAGCCATAATGACATTTTCAGAGATCTCAAAAGTTTGATCGATCTAACATCATTCTTCAATCGATCGAACTACTTTGTCCTTATCCAAATGATTGATCTTATCTAGTTGTACCACCCTACCAACCACTTTTGTCCTTTTCCCAAAAATATCTTCGAAATATCTCATATTTGTTTTTATCCAAAAAGACGCCGCCATTGAGGATCGATCCAACTTCACTTCGATAGATCTCAGCCATGTTCGATCGATCCAAGTCCAAGGTTCGATCGATCGAACTTCCTCCAGTGCAAAAAAGTTAAATTTCTAGCTCATTGAAAGCTGTCCTTATCCAATCATTGGGGAATATTTTATGCATGACCCTAGCTTATTTTGTGTGTCATTTGACCTACCTATATATAAAATATGATACACTTTTAAAAAAAGATTTAATCTATCACAATAGAGGCTATTCTTAAGGAGGAAGAAAGGAGGAGAAGGTTATAGACACAAGCTTGGGAGCTCTTCATCAACCAAGGAGTAGATTTCTTCCATGGAGTTTACCCTTGAAGGTTGGAGAAGCATACCATGAGTGGCTAGACATCCTCTTGGGGCTAGAGTTAGGCCCAAGCATGATTTTTACATCTTAATTTTGTGTATTATTCAGGGATTAGTGTTGGAATACATGTTTTGGCACTTTTATATTTATAGATCTTGTTTATTCAATGATTTATGTGGTTTAATGCTTCTAATTGATCATTTCATTATATCCATATGTCTATGTATGCTAGAATAGATGTTCATGTGTTTGTCTCTATTTCTTGTGTTATTGATGCATGTGTATGTGTATTAATGACATAGATCTAGAGATTGTCAAAACATAGTGCTTAATGAAATGCTTTTGTAATTTTCTTAATGGTTCATGCTCATTGCTTGATGGATTGTGCCTCTCCCTTAGCTTAATTAGTTTAATTTCATGTTATTAGCTTAATTGTAGTGTAGTGGTAATATAGTTGTTAGATGGAAGGACAATCCATGCTTGTTGTTTGATGTTCCATACTTTTGAATGCAAGTAGCATATGTCTCTAATCTTGTGGTACATTTGGCTTGTAAGCTTAATGAAATGATTAATGACTTGCTAGATATATTGTGTTTTTCACATGCTACTTAGACAATATATACTTAATTACTAGATATATTGTGCTTTTCACATGTTGCTTAGACAATATATACTTAATTGGTCATCCTTGCTAATTAAATCAACCAAACACACACACACATCAATATTGCAACACACATTTCCCTCATTAGTCACTTGTTAAGGGTGTAGAAAAGTATTGTTTGTTGGTGACCTCTAAACCCCAAGATCTCTCTCTCTTACTTACTCTTTATTGCATTCAATTATTTAGTTTAATTTGCTCTCTAGTTTAATCAACCGACCAACTATTTGTTTGATCACTCGGCCTACTAACCCTAATAGTGATTCCACAAGCTAGTACGACAACTCAATCCCTTGGGACGATCCCTACTTGCCCTAACTATATTTTTAGTGAAGGTAGTAGTAGCTTTTATAAATGTAAAACTTGGCCCTCGTCTTAATACACACTCTTAAGCTATAGTGTAGTGTAACGACAACACACCCCACCAGAATCTATGTGGGATAAATAATATTTAGCAGTTGTTGACTTATTATAAAGCATTAACTTCTAATTTTACCTAAGTGTTAGTCTTCTATTACAAATTTAATTCCTTCTTTAATTCCCTCCATTTTCTTTTCTATAAATATATCTGCACTAACCGTTCGTCTTCTATTAGGAATTAAATTCCTTCTTTAATTATCTCCATTTTTTCTCCATAAATATTTGGGTTAATTCCACCTACACTCCCTGACGTTTGCCCATATTCCACTTACACCCCCTCTACGTTTCACTATTCCACCTACCTCCCTTGAGGTTTTGATTTGTGCAGCAAATTACCCCCTGCCCGTTAAGCAACTCATGGTGTGTGCTGATGTCAGCATCAACAAATTGATAAAAAGTCAATTTTGCCCTTCGAATGTCTAAAATGACATCTTTAACCTTATTCACCAATACGCAATTACAAAATTGCCCTTAATTTGTTAACTAAAGTGTACAAAAAATCATCAGCCTTGGCATCAAACTCGTTGTCCACCTCCGTCACTTTAGACTTCCTTTCTTTCACTGTTGCCATCCAGTTTCGACAAATATCCTCTTCTTCTAAATGCCCAAAAGCCGACTTCACACTCGCCGACTTCCTTATCTTCGCCGGCAACTTTGGTGGAACTGATGGTCATCCGTGAGTTGACTGTAAATCTCATCCATTGTCCGTAAATCGTCCCCAATTTTACCAATGATATGTTTCGGAACAAAATGGGTCTCTGTTTCTAAAGCTTATTGTTTTTAGCAAGGTTGTTAAAATCAGGGTTCTATCTAGAATCGTTTTGGATTCCGTAGAATCGGAATCGTAGAATCGGATCGTAAATCGAAAGATTCTACCAAATTAATAAAAATACAACTCAAACTAATTTTCTCAACAAAAATTATCTTCAAAATAAATAAAAATGAGCCAAAACACAAATATATATATATATATATATATATATATATATATATATATATATATTAATAAGTTCATATAAAATTATCAACAGATTCTTTTAAAATTTACAACAAATTCTTTTAAAATTTAATTTATTTATTCAGTTTTTGGAATGCTAGACAAATTTTATATAAATGTAAATATTACATTGGGCTTCAAAAACTTAAAATTTATAAAGCCCATTTGGCCCAGCTGTACAATAGAGCACAAGAATAGTATAAGGCCCAAGACCAATCTTTTTTAGGCAAGTCTGACCTAGGTCAGACTTGCCATCTCAAGAGAGCGTGTTTTGTTGACCATCTCACCTTCGTGAAAGTCCCTAGCGGTAGACAGAGAAAGCAAAATTCCCCTGTTGCAATTCCCTGCAGCAGCGGCAACTCCTCTAGTCTTTTTTAGGTAAGCCCTCCTCCTCCTCTACTTCTTCTTCACCAAAGCCCTAGCATTCTTTTTGCCCTCTGCATCTTATCTCTTCTCGGAGTTGTGCTGGAGGCCGCGAAAGAGAAGGAATTGTTGCATTGTGGTAATCGATTTAGGGTTTCTTCATAACTCTTAAACACAAAACAAGACCACAATCATGGATAATTCAGAATCATTGGGATCGTATAGAATCATACGATTCCATAATTCTACATACGATCCTGGTGATTCAACTCACGATTCTGCAGAAGCCACGATTTTTCTGTAATTCGGATCGATTTGGGCTGTTGGACTGCACGATTCTACTAGTCAGAATCGCAATTTTAACAACCATGGTTTTTAGGGCATTGAGGATACATAATCTTCAAACATGGTTACTTAGAGAGAGAGAGAGGAAAAAGTCAGAGAGGATTGTGGCTTCTGCAAATGGTTTTAGAGAGAGAAACAATACTAGAGAGATAAAAGGAGAGAGAGAGAGAAAAAAAAAAAAAAAAGAAAAAGAAAAAAACGTCAACATTAAAACATAAAACTTCATAAAAAAACAAAGTCAACGTGACAAAACTACATCTACTATGATAGGAAAGAAAAAGAAATAAAAAGAAGGTAAAAGTGTACAATCTGGCAATCCAAATATGTGCGCCTTCGATTCTTCGCCATTGACTTCCATTTCGGCAGTGGTGGTGGTGGAGGAGCCGACATCCACTTCGTTTTTCTTCACAGGAATGGAATCAGATTCTTGGGGTTGTGATGGTGATGGTTCGGATGGTGACGAAGTTATAAAGCTAGGCCAAATTCTTCTACAGAGCTCTGGCGTGTGTATGGCCATTTTGAATTGGGTTTCATCGAGGTAGGAATTGCTGCTCACCGGACTAAATTGGGTTTGGTCGAACTTAGTTCATTCTAGCTTTAAGAATGACTGAATCGCTAAACTGGGTTTCGTATGACTGAATCGCTGCTCGCCGGACTGAAAAAGGAGGAATCCTTAGTTCAGTCCAAATGCCGAACTTCAACGCCGTCGAATCTACAGCCGTGTAGTCACTGTCGTAACGCTGGACAATAACGAGGTAAGCTGGATCAAAGACGACTGCGGCAAAGTTCACAGCTACCTCGACCCAGTTCAGTTCGGAGATCCCAAGTCCGGTGGAGCTCAATTCAGCCGACGAAGTTTCGTTGCCGGCAACAATGAAGAAGAAAGGGAAAAAAAAAAAAAAGAAAAAAGAAATATATATATGTGTGTGTGTGTGTGTGTGTGAGAAAGAGAGAAAGAGTAGAGAAAGAGAGAAATTTAATGGTGTTAAGGGTGTTAAAACTAGTCCTTTCCTTTAAGTTATAAATTTTAATATATAATTCAAGGGTAAAACAGTAAAATTACACATTTTCGTTGGTAAATTAGATGGTGGTTACGGACAGGGAGTGTAGGTGGAATTATGAAACGTAGAGGGGGTGTGTGTGGAATATAGACAAACGTCAGGGGGTGTAGGTGAAATTAACCCTATTTCTATCTCTATTTTATCCGTGTAGCTTAAAAAGGTAAAAAATAATAATAATAAGAGACGATACCAAAAAGGTAAAGGGAATACAAATATATAGAGATGATTTTATTAACATTTAAGACTCCATTAACATCCATTCTCTCCAATACAATTTAATTTTATTAAGATGTTATACAAAGAATCTCAATAACCACTTTGGACTCAATTAACATTTACTTTCTGTAATACAATTTGATTTTATTAAAATTTTATAAGTAGGTATCATCACTAACAAGTAATCAAATATCTATCTGCAATTACATGAAGGTATCAGGTTGTGTGAGGAATATAGATGAGATGACTAGAGAAAAACTGAAGAGAGAATGAGAAAAAGAGAAGGAAAAAAAAACTCTTAGGGTATGTGAAGATAAGAAAGGAAAGTAAAAAAATGGAAGAGAGAGAAACTTAATAGTAGTAGTTATCACTTTAAATATTGTGACAAGGCATATTCATATAGACAGCCACATAGATTAGGTCACAGAAATCGGTTTATCTCTTCGGTGCAAGTATCATTTTCCATATATGTATTGTTGTGGATTATCTCTTTGTGTAAAAAGTAAACTTGTATTCCGTAACGAAGCTCAGAGCTCGGCTCGAATAACTCGTGAACAATTCCGAGCCGAGCTTGAACACTAGGAAGAGAGCTTGGCTCGAGCTCGAGTCGAGCTCAACCATCTTTAACTATACAGCCGAGCCGAGCTCGAACAGTCCACTACTCAGCTCGGCTCATTTACAGCCCTATTGTTTGGTAACGTAAATTTGTTGCAAGATTTTTTAGATCAAAAACATAAAAGCATATTTGGTAAAAAGTATAGCAAGTTTGAAAATTTAAATGGCTAGTTAAAAATGTCATTTAAATATTTTTTTTCTTTCTTGAATAGTACTTTTGCTACAGTGTGGAAGCAACCAAAAACATTATTTTTATGCTTTTGATTTTAATCTCTTTTTCTAAAGTGTTTGACATTACCAAACATGCTTTCTACTTTACCTTCACTACAGTACACTAGTAAAATATATATGTGTATATATATATATGTAAAAGCAATTGCTAAACAAACCCTTTATAGGGATTTTTGACAACAGTTTTTACTTCATGTTTTTTGCTTTTAGTAATGTATTGTAGCGAAAGTAAAGCCGAAAACATGTTGTTAATGTTTATTGTTAATTGAATAGTACCGAAGCACTTTCGAAAAAGAAACTAAAATCTGAAGCATAAAATGATAGTTTTGCCATTTAATTTTTCAAACTTGCTATACTTTTTACAAACATGCTTTTTATGTTTTTACTTTTAAAAATCTTGTAACAAATATACATTATAAAACAAGTTTTGAACTAGTGTTAAACACACTTTAAAGTAAAGACACTACTTCTATTTGTGGTCAAAGCAAACGTGGTTGCTATTAATAAGAATTTGTTCCAATTTCAATGATCATGATGTCTTATAAGAGAATAAACTATTGTTTAAACGCACTATAAAAAATTTCCTGATAAAATTTTTATATACGATAAACCCAAAAATCACGCGTGTAATCCCAATCATAAAAGGCACTAATATAATTAATATATTGATTTCCAAAAATAAATAAATAATTTATTGTTCTTTATGCAAATTATTATTTGTTAAAAAATCATAATATTATGAACAATTATGTTTTAATTATAATTTTAATTTTAGTATTATGAACAATTACATTTTAATATTATAAGTTTAAAACATAAATTAATTTTAAATCATACTATTAATAATAAGAGTAAAAAATAAAATTCACGAATCACATAGAAAAACTATATTCAACAGACAAAGAATTACAATCCTTCAACATAGCTTAGTCTAACCACGACGGCCTAACACTCCACTTCCTCAAAGCCACTAGCATTTTATTTTTAAAATATTGAACATGATAAAAGTTATAATTAAAATAATGCATGATAAAATATTGAACATGATTGAAGAAGGGAAATATTATTGTTGTTGGAATTTGAAGAGTAAAAGAGAAAAGAAATTAAGGAAAATTAGAGATATTTTTAGGAATTTAAAATTTTAGGGGGACATTTAGTGGAATTCCACAAATATATGCATATAAAAACAAAAAAAATAGATATTAGACTTGGCCTTCGGTCTAAACTCACTCCGACCTTTGCATAAAAAAATAAAAAATAATATGATGAGCGCTGAAAAGTGCGCATTTAAACCCCTTAAGGTAAGGTATTTTAGGACCTTTATCTATCTTATTTTCCCGTTTTATTCTAATTTTGTGTTATTGCCCTTTTCAGGTGCTTATCCCAAAAATAAGTCAATTCGGCCAAATAAGAGCATTAAAGGAGTTAACTCAAGTTGAATGGAAGAAAGGAGCAAAGTGGGAGCAAATTGAAGCAAAGTGTGGAAATTCAGCATATTCGATCGATCTCAGCATTTCTTCGATCGATCGAAAGTTCATCAATCTAAATAATTCAAGATGGATCCAAGCCCTTATCCTTATCCAAAAAAATCCAACAAGTTCGATCGATCCAATATTTCCCAGATCGATCGAAATGATTCAATCTTATCCACACCTACCACTTTTGTCTTCTTCCCAAAAATATCTCAGAGATTTGTCTTTATTCAAAAAGGCGCCACCAAGGAAGATCGATCTCTGCAGCATTCGATGGATCTCAGTCATGTTCGATCGATCTCAACACAATTCGATCGATCGAACTTCCTCAAGTCCAAAAAAAATAGATTACAGCTCATTAAAAGTTGGCTCATGGTGCAATCATTGGAGGGACCTTGATGTACGAGCCCAGACCATTGAGGTGACATTTGACCTACCTATATAAGGATTGAAAGCCACTTTTAGAGCATATACACATAGTAGATAGTTGTTATTCATAAAATTATATTTTTCATATCTTGGAGAGAAGGCTAGAGATTAGAGAGCTTTACACATCTTGAGAGTTCTTCCATTCTTGTAACGTTTCCATCAAGAAGGAGGTCATTCCTACCATAGAGATAGCCCTTGAGGGTTGGATGACTACTTCAATGAGTGGCTAGACATCTACTTGGGGCTAGAGTAGCCCCTAAGTTTGCTTCCTAGACTTAGTTCTTTGTATATTTTTGGGGATTTATTTATAACAATGTTTTGACCTTGGATTTATATATATATATTGTGGTTTCTACTTAATGTGTATGGATTAATGCTTTCAATTGATTATCTACTTCTAACCATACGTCTATGTGAGCTAGAATGGATGATTCATGTGCTTTTTTTTAGATTTAGTGAAATTTATGCATGTCTATGTGTATGGATGAAGTTAATCTAGCAGATGGTCAAAACATAGAGCTTAATTGAACACTCTTACAATTTATTTAATAGTTCACACTTGTTTCTTGATAGATTGTATCACAACTTTAGCTTACTTAGTTAAATTTCATGTCTTTAGTGTAGATGTAGTGTAGTTGTTTTAAATTCATAGATAGGTGGACAATCTACTCTTGTTCCTTGGTGTTCCATACCTATGAATGCATTTGGTGTATGTTTCTAGATAGTTGTGTATGCATAAATTGTGGTTTCATTGAATGAATTTTGGTCTCATTTGATAGGTTGTGCTTTCTATTTGATTTGGCTTGACAACCTATGCTTATTTTCCATCCATGCCTAGTTTCAATTAATGTCACACACATACACACAAGTTACAAGTCAATTTCCCCATTAATATACAATTGCTAGTGTCTAGTGAGTCAAGGTTAGTGGTGAGCTCTAGTACCCCAAGTCTTTCCCTCTATATCTTTCTCTACTTTATTAATCATTGAATTTTGTTTACTTTAATTTTAATTGCATAATAGTTTAATCAATCAATCCAACCAATCTTTGATCACTCGACTTACTAACCCTATATATTGTTTCCATTGCATCGGTACCCACGATCCCTTGGGACGATCCCTACTCACCATAGCTATATTTTTAGTTAGAGGTAGTGGTGGCTTTTACAAATTTAAAACTTGGCCACATTGTACACTCACACTCTTAGTTTATATCTTTGCAAACTTTTGGTGTAACCGACGGCTTTTGAACCACCAAGTTTTTGGTGTCGTTGCTGGGGATCTAATTGGCAACGCCGTGTTTTGGAAGCAAATAGGAATTAGTACTCTTTTGATTGTGTCCTTTCTTTATTTTTTTCTTAGTTACTTATTGTGTTTGTTCTTGATTGACTAGGTACATTGAGTGAAGGAAACCAAGCAAAGGAGAATTAAAGAGCAAGGAAGCCAAGTGGAGCTAAGCAAGGTAAAAATGACTAAAAATCTAAAAAAATTGCAAAGCAAGGCTAGAAAGTTGAAAAATATTTTGAAGTTGCTTAAGGACCCCTTGTGAGATCATTCTAACTCAAGTTCTAGTTAAATCGTCGGCCTGCGTAGAGGCTTGTTTTTCATTTCTTAGATAAATTGTGAGCCTGCGTGGAGACAATTTACTTTTCTTTGCATGTTGTTCAAGCATGGGAGTATGGGATCATTCTATGTGAAGATTTGTTGATTTGTTGTGGGGGCGAAGTGTTTGTTACTTGCTTATTTCTTGTTATTGTCATTGCTAGTGCATGCATGGTCGTAGGTTATTAAATCATACTCTTGTCCCTCTTAATTTTCATCTTGAATCGGTTGTTTGTAATCCTAGGGGAAGAGGTAGTTCTTATCACTCCATTTCATCAATGGAGGAGCAAAATAATGACCATATGGAGGACCTTGGTTACATAGACCAACAAGGCATCCTCCACCTTAATGTGCATCATGACAAAATCGAAATACCCTTAGGCATGGCTAGACCATTCATTCCACCACAACAACAAGGCCAAATTCCATTGGGAATGCCTCAACAAATCTTTACTCTACAACCTCCTACGGTTCAAGCTAATCCAGGTGTTCGTGTAGCACCACCAATTGTGAATCCTCCCATTGCTTTAAGAGACCATTATGTGCCTAATGAATATAATGCACCCACTCCCATTCAATTGCCCCCATTTAGAGCATATCACTATGAAATCAAACCACAAACTATTCAAATGCTTCCTAACTATCATGGACTTCCAAGTGAAGAACCTTATAAGCATTTGGATAAGTTTCTTGAAGTGTGTTCCATCGTGAAATACACGGACATGCTGGAAGAAGTGTTAAGACTTAAACTTTTTCCTTTCACCCTCAAAGATAAGGCAAAATACTGATTCAACAATCTTAGGCCTTTTTCGATAACCTCTTGGGTGGAAATGCAACAAGAGTTCTTGAAAAAGTACTACCCGGTTTCGAAGACCAATGCCATGAGAACTTCCATTCACGAATTTTCTCAAGGGGATGGGGAAATGTTTCATGAGGCATGGGAAAGATTCAATGACTTGCTTAGGAAGTGCCCACATCATGAAATACCTAAGTGGCAATTAGTTCAATATTTCTTTGAAAGTTTACCAAATAATCACAAGGGTATGGTTGATGCATCTATGGGTGGTTCTTATCTTGATAAGCATGAAAATGATGTGTGGCAATTGTATGAAAGTATAAGTGAAAATTCCATGCATAGATCTCTGTCTTCTAAAAATAGTAGAAATCTAGGTGGAAGGAAGAATGTTGGCTTGTATCAAGTTGACAACTCCAATGACATAGCCGCCGAGATGAAATCTTTATCTCAAATGTTTGATCAATTTTTAATCAACCAAACTTCGGTGAATCAAATGTCTTCCTCCCCTAATCATGTTCATCATTATGCATCTAATGAATCATGTATGACTTATTCTAGTGTGTTACATTTTACTTCCAATTGTCCCCTTGGACATGTGCAAAATGACAATCATGAGCAAGCAAATGCCAATTTTGCTAACCAAGGGAATAATCCCTATGGCAATCATTATAATCCAAGTTGGAGGAACCATATGAACTTTTCTTGGAAAAGCCAAGGGGAAGGCTCAAACCCTACCCAAGGTGGTTTTCAAGGAAAGTATGTTCCGCCTCTAATGCAAAGCCAAGGTTCCCAAGGTTTTAGATCATCATCATTTCAATCACATGGAAACCAATTCTCTAATTCTCATTTCCCAAATCAATTTTTTTCTCAAGGAAACTCTAAAAGTCCCGCTTTTGAAGAGAAAGTTTTGACCGCTTTAGGCGCTCTAGAGGCGAACACTCAATTGCTTCATTCTCACTCTCAATCCATTGTTAAGTTAGAAACCCAAGTAGGGCAAATAGCTAGTACTTGAAATGATAGAGAGAAAGGGAAAATGCCTTTGAATGCCCCACCAAAGCAACAATGTATTGTGGAGACTCATTCCTTATTGGAAGGTCCCACAATTGAGCATGTCAATGCGGTGACAACCTTGAGAAGTGGGAAGATTGTGGACAACAAGGTAGGTATGTCCAATGAAGAGAGTGAACCGGTGCAACCAAAAGTTGACACCCGTCCCGTTTCACATTTTATTCCTCCTTCATTGCATGTGCATGATCATCATATTGAGAAAGCATTGAAAAATGATTTGAAAGATGAATCAAAGCATGATTTGAAAAAGGACTTGAAAAAATCTTGTGTTGATGATGTTTCAAAGAAAAATTTTGAAAAAGCTTTTTAGCCAAGAGCTCCATTTCCGGATGCCTTAAAAAGATCCATTTATCTTGATAAACAAAAGACCAAGACCAATGAAATCATTGAAATGTTTAGGCAAGTGAAGATTAATCTTCCACTTTTGGATGTAATTAAGCAAATTTTGGCTTATGCCAAGTTCTTAAAAGATCTTTGCACTCAAAAGAGAAAGAACAAAAGCCAAGCACCAAGAAAAGTGGTCTTGACCGAGCAAGTGAGCTTTATTTTACAACATAAAACTCTCCCAAAGTTCAAAGACCCCGGTTCACCCACTACCTCTTACATCATTGGTGACCATATCATCAATCGGGCTATCTTAGACTTAGGAGTAAGTGTTAACCTTCTTCCATACTCGGTATATGTCAAATTAGGCTTAGGAGACTTGAAACCGACGTTGGTAGTTTTACAACTTGCCGACCGATCAATCAAAAAGCCTAGGGGTATCATTAAGGATGTTTTGATTAAAATTGAAAAGTTCTTTTTCCCGGTTGATTTCGTTGTCATAGATACGGAATCGGTTCCAAATCCTAAGAACCAAATTCCCGTTATCCTTGGCCATCTTTTCTTGGCAACTTCAAATGCCAACATCAATTGTAGGATGGGGGTAATGAAAATCTCATTTGGGCATATGAAAGTGAAGTTGAACATTTTTAATCCAACCCCGAATTCAATGGACCAACATGAAGAAGTGTGTGTTGTAGAGGAGTGTGTCAACCATGAATTTGATGAAGTTAAGTCTTTACTTGATGTTGAACATTTCCATGGTTTGTCTACCAACTTGAAAGCAAGGAAAGTTGCATTGAATTCAAGTATTCCAAGGGCATGGAAGCCTAAGAGTTGTTTTGACCAAGGACCGTCAATGTCGTTTGAATCGAATCCAATAAGTTCTTTAGGGAGTAATTTGTTGGGTGGGATTCAAAAATCCATTCACCCCATCAAAGAGGGGTTGCATAACAAGATATTTGATCCGGGCTAAAAGAGCCCAACGTCTTACTAGAGACATTAAAGACTAGTAAATGCTTCGTATGGTTTACAACCCTATTCCTCCCTCATTTCCATTTTGCATTTCATTTTCTTGCGTCGTCTAGATATGTTTTGGGGTTTATACTCATTGATAGGAACTATGAATGAGTATGCATGCACTTTTATTCTGAAAATAGACATTTTGTACCTGTTTGATCGATCTCAAAAGAAGTTCGATCAATCGAACATCCCTTCTTGCATCCAATCATCCCTCTGTTCCATCGATCAAAATTTTCCTGCATAAATCAGTTCTCTGTGTATCGATTGAAAATTTCTTTAGATCGATCTGAAAGTTCCTAGATCGATCCAACTTTTTCTCAGATCGATCTTCACTCCACACTTAGAAAATTTTTTGAGATCCATGAAAAAGGCCTCTCTGTGCATCGTTCAAACTTTTCTGCAAGTTTTCACCTGTTCGATCGATCGAAGTATCTTTCAGATCGATCTTACATTGATCGATCTGTACCCCCCTTTTGTTGACTTTGATTTGACTTTTGAACTTTAATTTAATAAAAATCCAAAAAAAAAAAAATATTTTGAATGTTTAGTTTATTTTATTCTCAAAAACTTCATAAATATTTTTAATTTTAGGAAATTTTTCAAAAATCTAAAAATAATTTTATTTTATTTTTATCTTTATTTTTATTTTTATTTTTATCTTTCTAAAAAAAAAAAAAAAATCAATAATAGTTAGTCATTTCGAAGCATAGATCGATCTGTGTTCTTTCAAGATTGATTTATGTTCAATCGATCTGAGATTTTTCCAGATCGATCGAACTTGTCGGGACCAGTTTTTAAAATAAAACCCTAGGGCCATTTTGATCGATTTGTAAATCGATCTCAGACCCTCATCCCTCGCCGCTGCAACACCCATCCCTCTCAGCTCCGGCGAACTCTTCAGCAAGCTTCCCGAGCCTCGAATCTCTCTCCCTCGTCTCAGATCTCGTCTATCTCTCTCCCGATCCACTTCTCTCCTCGGATTAGGTAAGTTTGTGTTTCCATTTCCATTTTCGAGCTTCAACTTACATGCTTGTGATGCTTCCATACTAGATCTGAGCTTCCCATAATTGATTTTTGCGATTTTTGACTTAATGAAGCATGTATATATGTGTGTATATATATGTATATAGATGTGTGTATAAATTTGATTCCGAATGTGATTTTGAGTTGACAAGTGACCCATACTGTGTTATTGTTGTGTGAGAGAGCCCCACAAGCTTGCTTGGGTGCAACAGAGTTCGATCGATCTCTGTTTTTCTCAGATCGATCTTAGGGAGATCGATCTCACTTAAATCCAAATCGATCCAACTTGGATCGATCTCATCTTTTTCAGATCGATCGAACATCACAGATTTGCCTATACACTTCACACACCATCTTTTGTGTTCCATACTACCTTATTTATGCTCAATGCTTGTGTTTTTCATATTGTATGCATTCTATACTTGTACTGTTTAGTATGTTACACTTGGTCACTATTTATTTGGCTGCGTCATCACTTGCATAGATTCATGATTAATATTCTGTGTTGTCTATCTTATTTGACATACATGTTTCTATATACTGTGTTTTAACTCTTTATACCAGTACTAACTTATTTTGCAAGTGTTTTTCTTTTTATTTTGCAGGCCATGGCTAGGGTAAAAACTATTGCCCATAGGCATTATCCACACCGAGTGAGGCGGCGAGTAGAGGAGCAGGCAGGCCCATCTCATGTTCAGGTCCCTATTCCGGAGCCAGCTCCAGAGCAGGTTGATGAGGCTAAGCAGCCTGAGCAGTTAGAGCAACTAGAGGCAGATCCAGTTCAGTCCCCATCAGCCAACTCGAGACTACAATCTTCAGCTTCAGCATCATCTTCTTTAACTGAGGCTGCGCATATACCTTCTCCCTCACGGCCAGGCCAAGACCGCGACAGACATACCAGGAGATACTCACGCCTTGAGGTGGCATATGAGTCAGTATTCGACATTGTCTTCTTCTCCCAGTATCTCCTTACCCGGTCTGCCTACGATGATATTGACTGGAGGGGTATTTCAGCTATTTTGGCCCCAGTCACCTATCCAGTTTACCCGCGACTTGTTCGGTTGTTCTACCAGAACCTCCGTCAGCCCCGAGTAACCTGTCAGAGCTGTACACTATTATTGAATGCCACCCCATCCGGATCACGATTGATATTCTTGCCAGAGCCTCTCGATGCCCGCATGTCTGCCCTCCTAATGTTCATTATCCTCTCTTGGAGTGGAGGCATTCTTACGCAGACATAGCCGTGGCACTGACCGGCCACTATGAAGATGGTGAGACTTTCACCACCCAGACTTATCTGCCCGATGACCTTTGGTTCTACGATTCGGTACTCTTCCGAAACGAATTTATGGCGGGCCATAAGATCCAGAGCCGTTCAGACTTTCTCGTTGCTTTATATGCATTCTATACAGGCCACTGGGTATCCATGTCGGCACTCTACTGGAATGTCATGATAAGGCTATATTCGACCTACATTAACAAGGCCAAGCCCAAACGGGCCACTTTCCTACCATTTGGCTAACTTATCACTCAGATCCTACGGGATCAGCGCTATCCCTTCCACCCAGACAAATACCCAGAGACAGGAGCTTGCCACTATGGCAAGAAGAAGTGGAATAAGAGCTACAATGCTCTTATCAAGAGACTGGTGGAGGACGCTGTTCTAGCAACTGAGGAGCTGGAGGAGGAGGAGATGGCAGCAGCAGCAGAGCCAACAGCAGACGATCCAGCAGTCGCACCGGTGGCTGCAGTATATATGGCCATTGACTTAGAGCAGAAGCCTCCAGCAGAGGAACTACCACATCACTCTTCAGCGGGGTCACCATTACATTTCCCAAAGCAGGCTCAAGATGCACATTATTTTCCTGATCCAGTCATACCTGAGGCTCCAGCACTGACACCCGGCTTTAGAGAGTATATCTAGGCCTTAGAGGACGCAGTTGTCTTTCTTCGGTCAGATGTGGCATCTCTCCACTCCGATGTCTTAGCTGCACTGCAGGGCATATCCAGATATATCAGGGGATCATGCCCCACTCGCCCTACCTCAGCTGCCTGATCTCTATTCCTTTCTTTTATCATGTTATATATCTATGATACATTCCTGCTATTTTGATACAGTTATATTATTTTTGCGGCCAGTCTGTCGGCCCTATTACTGTGATGTACCATATACTATTTTTAGTTTCCTATTTTATGCATGATCTTTTGGATGTCATATTCTACTATTGATATATCTGTCTGTGACTGACTCCATTATCAGGTGCATCCCAGTGACTTCAGTGAAAGAGTGCTGTCCGAATTTTTCAGGACCACCCTTTTTTCTCTTTCATTAGTGCATTTGTTATCCTATTTACACTTGTATGTCCACTGTGCACCATTATTATCCCCTTTGTTATCTGATTAGCTTTTTTCCCAGTGCCACCTTTTCAGGACCACAGTTTATCCCAAGTTTGGAGGGGTTATATCACCCACTTTGGATACTTCTGTCCCGGCCATTCTTTGCCATAACCACACTGGTATACTCTTTCCTTTGTTCTTTTTGCACATTGAGGACACTGTGCCATTTAAGCTTGGGGGTAATGGGTATTGTTACAGTATTTGCTTTCAATTCAAAATTTTGAGCATGACTTGTGTATTTGAAGGATTTTCTATGATTGGTCCATGACTAACTATGATTTTGATCTTTTGAGGATTATATTGTTTAAAATTTAAAAATTGCTTAACTTGAGAGTCCAATACTCCTTGTATGCCTTATGGATGTCATTTAGGAGTAAATTTTTTTGAAAGATTGATATCTTGCTTGCACTTGTGGTCTACATCATCCTGATTTTGTGATTATTTTGAGATTCACTCTAAGATTCTACACTAGTACAGGCGCACACTAGCATTCATTTGTGGGGTACATGCTTTGTTGATTATTGAATTGGTTATATCCCAATTGGGTTAGTAGTGCATTGAAAGCTTTCATTTTGATAAAAGTGGATAACAAACCCTTTTCATTGAGTAGCCGGGATTCTAACCTCATCAAGCATTGAATTTTTCGTGCCGAAAGGTGGAGGGCCCAAACTCTAGGTTAATAATTGAACTTCGAAAAAAAAAAAAAAAAGTTACAAAAACAATAAAAAAAGTGAGGACTTCTCCCAAAAGGGGAGAAGTGGAAAATGATTAGATAAATGTTGTTTTGATTTGTAGCCTAGTTGATTTGAGCTTGTAAGTCATTAGGGGTGTTTCAACACCTAGTACCCTAAAGCCGTCTGTTTTGGGAGTCATTGACCTAACACTCGACCTCATGGATCGCTAGAAAGCTTAATAGATCAACACATTACACCATGCTTCCATCTTTGATCCTTAGGATAGAAAAAAAAAAAAAAAAATCGAGTGAAAAGAATAAACGCACCTAGAACAATAAAGCTTTAATAAAATGTTCACTCTTTATCTTAATGATCGGTACTAGATTTGTGTGCTAGTTTGAGGATAAGGATATGATCATTTTTTTAGTTGGCTAAGATAGCAACATATTTGATGCCGGTCTACTCAAAAAGGATTTTAGAGTTGTTTTGATTTGCATAATCATTTTCTTGATGTGTGGAGGACCATACTTGCTTACTTGGTGTTGAAATTTTGGGAGATTGCTTGGAAATGGTTGAAAAATTGCATACTTAAGGTAGTTTTCTCCCAGTACTTGTTTGCAATATTGGTGCCTCTTTTGAAAGAATGAGCTTAATGTTTGTGGGTATCATTTCTGGAAACCCTCACGAGACTTCACTCGTCCACTAGGGGTAACCTAGGGGTTTAAAAGGCTTGTTACATCTGCTAAATGCAATCGTGTTACCTACGAAAGTGGTGTTATCCATTTGTTGCTTTCTAGTTTATAGTTGTATAGTTGTTCATTTCATTCCTTTACCTTTAGTTCATTGCTAGGGACTAGCAATATTTAAGTTTGGGGGTGTGATGGGCGCTGAAAAGTGCGCATTTAAACCCCTTAAGCTAAGGTATTCTAGGACCTTTATCTATCTTATTTCCCTATTTTCTTCTAATTTCGTGTTATTGCCCTTTTCAGGTGCTTATCCCAAAAATAAGTCAATTCGGCCAAATAAGAGCATTAAAGAAGTTAACTCAAGCTGAATGAAAGAAAGAAGCAAAGTGGAAGCAAATTGAAGCAAAGTGCGGAAATTCAGCATGTTCGATCGATCTCAGCATTTCTTTGATCGATCGAAAGTTCATCGATCTAAATAATTCAAGATGGATCCAAGCCCTTGTCCTTATCCAAAAAAATCCAACAAGTTCGATCGATCCAATATTTCCCAGATCGATCGAAATGATTTGATCTTATCCACACCTACCACCAACCTACCACTTTTGTCTTCTTCCCAAAAATATCTCAGAGATTTGTCTTTATTCAAAAAGGCGTCGCCAAGGAAGATCGATCTCTACAGCATTCGATGGATCTCAGCCATGTTCGATCAATCTTAATACAGTTCGATCAATCGAACTTCCTCAAGTCCGAAAAAAAAAATAGATTCCAGCTCATTAAAAGTTGGCTCATGGTGCAATCATTGGAGGGACCTTGGTGTACGAGCCCAGGTCATTGGGGTGACATTTGACCTACCTATATAAGGAGTGAGAGCCACTTTTAGAGCATATACATATAGTAGATAGTTGTTATTCATAAAATTGTATTTTTCATATCTTGGAGAGGAGGCTAGAGATTAGAGAGCTTTACACATCTTGAGAGTTCTTCCATTCTTCTAGGGTTTCCATCAAGAATGAGGTCATTCCTACCATGGAGATAGTCTTTGAGGGTTGGATGACTACTTCAATGAGTGGCTAGACATCTACTTGGGGCTAGAGTAGCCCCTAAGTTTGCTTCCTAGACTTAGTTCTTTGTATATTTTTGGGGATTTATTTGTAACAATGTTTTGACCTTAGATTTATATATATATCTTGTGGTTTTTACTTGATGTGTATGGATTAATGTTTTCAATTGATTATTTACTTCTAACCATATGTCTATGTATGCTAGAATGGATGATTCATGTGCTTTTCTTTAGATTTAGTAGAATTTATGCATGTCTATGTGTATGGATGAAGTTAATCTAGAGATGGTCAAAACATAGAGCTTAATTGAACACTCTTACAATTTATTTGATGGTTCACACTTGTTTCTTGATAGATTGTACCACAACTTTAGCTTACTTAGTTAAATTTCATATCTTTAGTGTAGATGTAGTGTAGTTGTTTAAATTCATAGATAGGTGGATAATCTACTCTTGTTCCTTGGTGTTCCATACTTATGAATGCATTTGGTGTATGTTTCTAGATAGTTGTGTGTGCATAAATTGTGGTTTCATTGAATGAATTTTGGTCTCATTTGATAGGTTGTACTTTCTATTTAATTTGGCTTGACAACCTATGCTTATTTACCGTCCATGCCTAGTTTTAATTAATGTCACACACACACACACAAGTTACAAGTCGATTTCCCCATTAATATACAATTGCTAGTGTCTAGTGAAGTCAAGCTTAGTGGTGAGCTCTAGTACCCCAAATCTTTCCCTCTATATCTTTCTCTACTTTATTAATCATTGAATTTTGTTTACTTTAATTTCAATTGTATAATAGTTTAATCAATCAATCCAACCAATCTTTGATCACTCGACCTACTAATCCTATATATTGTTTCCATTGTGTCGGTACCCACGATTCCTTGGGAAGATCCCTAGTCACCCTAACTATATTTTTAGTTAGAGATAGTGGTGGCTTTTACAAATTTAAAACTTGGCCATATTGCACACTCACACTCTTAGTTCATATCTTTGCAAACTTTTGGTGCAACTGACGGCTTTCGAACCACCATAATAAATAAATAAATAAACCCCACTAATGGGTAAGATATATTATTGGCTTTTGTCACACCCTACCATAGGAGTAGTTTGCATGGCAAATCATTCTAGAATTCTTTGCAATGTACAAATGGCAGATGATAATAATACGAGTAGTCTGTATGCTAGGACATTTTAAAATTCTTGGCGCTCGTGTAGTATAGATTTGTCATTTATGTTGCATTCTTCATAATATTCTACACTTGTATAGTAACTTTGCAAATATCTCAAAGAATTCTCCCAACAGTTGGATATGCGACATGTATGCACATCATAGCCATCCATTGGAAAGCACGCCTAAGTGCATATAAGTAGGAATAAGAAAACAACTAGATGTAAGCAACAAATTTCTTTTTAAAGTGTCTGAGTTGTGCAAAAACTATCAAACTATCTTGATGCAGGTTAACTTTCATTTGGCTTTGAAGGTATGTAGCGATTAGAATGGCAGGATTCGATACATCATTTGCTATTTCTTTTCTTATTTTTTAAATTTTTTTCAGAACAAAAATACTTATTCAAATATTTTTTTTATTTTTTGTTAGGAATTTTCTTTTTAAACTGCTTTTAGATTTCTTACAACTGTAAATCGTTTGTACAGTTATTATTAGTCTTCTTGTATATAATTTTCATTCTTCCAATAAAAAATTGATAAGTTATAATAAATTTTCTATTTCATTAACCATCCATATTTATTACATAATGTCAATCATAACCATTATATTAGAAAAAATGAAACACAACCACACGACCGAACCAAGATAACAACGAAAAAGAATTACAAACTATCAACATAGGTGGGTCTAACCACGATGGCCTAACACTCCACTCATCAACACTTATTCTATCCCTCAAAGCCACTCTACATTTCTGCATTTTGTACAATAACATTTTCGAAAAACCAAAAAAGTATGATACAAGACTTCAGAATTAATGGGGATGGGATTTATAACTGTTTTTGTAACGATCCATTCCACCACATGATATGATATTACCTACATATAAGCACTTCACTTTTATGTGGGATTGTGCACTCGTAACTTGTCAGTGTGGTAACCTGTCAGTGTCTCGCACTCACCCACGGCACATCCGCCTACAGGGTCATCACAATTCACCCCCCTTGGAGGCCCGACGTCCCCAACAGCACACTTCCGACTGGATTAGGCTCTAATACCATTTGTAACGACCCACTCCATCACATGGTATGATATTTTTCTGCTTTGGGCCTAAGCTCGCACGGTTTTGCTCTTCGGCTTTACTCCAAAAGGCCTCATACCAATTGGAGTGACACCTATATATAAGCACTTCACATTTATGTGGGATTGTGCACTCGTAGCTCGCCAATGTGGTAGTCTGTCAGTGTCTCGCACCCGCCCACAAGGTCATTACAATTGATATCATACCATGTGGTGGAGTGGGTCGTTACAAATGGTATCAGAGCTGACCTAGCTGGAAGTGTGCCGACGGGAACGTCGGGCCTCCAAGGAGGGTGGATTGTGATGACCCTATGGACGGGTGTGCCGTGAGCGGGTGCGAGACACTGACAGGCTACTACATTGACGAGTTACGGGTGCACAATCGCACATCGCCTGGGAAAGGGAAAGGTAAAGTGCTTATATGTAGGTGTGTCACTCCAATTGGTATGAGGCCTTTTGGGGTAAAGTCCAAGAGTAAAACCACGCGTACTCAGGTCCAAAACGAATAATATCATACCATGCGGTAGAGTTAAGTCATTACAGCTTTCCTCCACTATAATGCCAATATCATGTTGCTATCACCCTCCTTGACCCTGCTTCTGCTACTGGAAATGAACTTTTGAGCCGTAAGTTATGCCAAACTCTCCTTGACACTGACTTCTTGTCATCTGTTGAATCTGCTACTGGAAATGAACCTTTGAGTAGTAGGCAATGGTTTTGTAGTTCTTGTAACCCTTGCAAATGCTTTACATGGGTCGATATGCCTAGTCTTACTGAAAGAAAAAATAAACTGGGGGCTGTCCACACTAAAAATGAAAATTAGTAAAAACCGACTACTTTCCTAACTCAAGCCTAAAAAGAACCACATTAATGAAAGAAAAAAATCAAAATCAAATCAAATCGACTCAAATCAAGTGTGTATGCCTGTGTTCAGTAGAGAGATCGCGTGTGTGTGTGTTTGGGGGGGAGTCTGGCTGCAATTTCTGTGATAATTGCACCAAGTGAAGCTCAAACAGTACTTTAAAAATTCAATTAGTCAGACATACCTTTTTCTGACTAATTTAAAAGGGTGTGTTTGGGTTTCTTCTTTTTTATTTGTAGCAAAGCCGTCACTGATGTCCACGTCTATACAGCTTTGCTCTACGTGGCAGCTCTTCAGCAAGCAACGTTGCGCTTTGGGTGTTGATTGTATTGGGCCCAATTTAGTTTGGGCTTTTTCATTAGTTTTGTGTTTAGTTAAAGAGCAAACAGGCTCAAGCCCAATCATGGTTGGTTGCTTTTTTGTTTGAGCCCGTAGAGCAAAGCTGTATTAGACGTGGACTGACCACTTTTGCTACCAATAAAAGAAGAAACCCAAACGCACCCTTTTTCAATTTTCTGTTTTCCTAACCCTAAACGCTTGAGATCGAGAGTTTTAGAGAGAGAGAAAGTAGAAGGTTTTTGGTAATGGAAGAGGGCAGAGCTTCATCATCAGCATCCACAAACAGGAATCAAGAAATGTCAGCGTTGTCTCGTATCAAGAAAGACTGCTTCTCTTTTACGGTTTCCATACAAGAAGGTTTCCGCTATTTTAAGGCCACTTTAACCGGTCAGGTAAGCCCTCTCCTCCTCTCTTTCTCTCTATATATACATATACATATATATAATAACGGAAGCATGCAGGCGAAGAAGATGACTGCAAGAAACGAGAAAGAAGCAACTGAAGCTGACCTACAGACTGCAAAAATGCAGGTTGAAGCTGTTGATGCTGCTGAGGATGCCAAGAAGAGGATTGATAAATCCAATTAATTACAAAATAGAAAAAAATAATAATAAAATTATTTTTATTTTATTTTATTTTTTTGTAATTTTTGTACAATCTAATTTTAGGGCCTTTTTAAGGAATTATTCGGATATATGATATTTGTGTGATATGTATATTAATTTTTGCTTGGACCCAAAAAGCTTCCTTTAGTTATCAGAAAAAAAAAAAAAACAGAAAAGTCGCTTTGATGATTCGATGGCAGTATCAATCAATATGGATTGGGAACTTAACTTTTTTGTTTTGTTTTGTTTTTGCTTTTTTCCTCTCTCCAAATGATAGTACAATAATTTAATAGTGATATTTATAGTTAAATATTATCCACTCCGGTGATAGAGAAGTCAAATGGTTAATCTAGTTGTGATATTTGTATCATACCATTACATCTATTTAAATTGATTAGACTCCTCATCTTGAAGAGGAGAAATCGTTGTCATCATTTGAGAAGTTTCTCTCACACGCATACGGTGGGCAATGGGGGCGGTGTACACCCTCCCACAAATGTTTAGAAATCTCCGCCCAAGTTTTGGAACAGGGAGAGTCCTGTTTTAACTCCCCGTTTTAAACCATGCGGCTACCATCCCGGCCCCATTTTGTTCTATAATTTTTTATTTTTTTATTTTTTATTTTTTATTTTCTCAAATACAATTATATAATTATTAAAAAAAATATTAAAAACTTATTAAAAATGAACAATTAATAATTTAAAATAAAATTCAGTATAAATGTTCTTAGTTTGCAGATTCTGTTGCTCTTTAAAATAGTTGAGAAAGTCAATGAATGCAATTTAAGAATTTTAAAATTAACTATATATACTAATGATTTAAGAATAATTTACCTATACAAAAGAAAAAGGACCAGATGATCTTCATCCACCCCATCCTAAATTCAACCAGATGATCTTCATCCACCCCATCCTAAATTCATATAAATTTTTATTAATAAAAATCATCACCGCCTATAAATCGGTACTAAAAATTATCACCGCCTATAAATCGGGGAGGAGGGCAGGGTGGGGGCGGGTACCCGTCCCGGGCAAATTGCCATTTCTACTTTCACACACTCAAATCATTATATTTAGCGGGCGCACACAAATCATGATATTTAGCATTTACCATTATTGTTATCATACAGATTTAGGCTTATAGCATTGTTAATCAGAATACTAGAAGGGAAGGGTCCTCTACAAGCATAAAACATTAGTTAATTAGTAGATGGAGGGGCTTCCAAACGGATATAATCATACATGAGCCCTTGGAAAGGGCTAGTGTTGCTTGCTTGTGTTAGATATATGGTATTTTGGCCTTGAAGGAGTCGAGTGCTTGGTATGTCCACATTGAACAGCCAATACAGCCCATGAATACCGTGTCTTGCTATTGCATTATCCTTCCCAATCAATCCACTTGAAAATTCTGGAGGCTCTGCTTTTGGATCATTAATCCTAACCTTAATTTCCACCAAAAAAAAAAAAAAAAATTAATAATAATAATAATTGTGTCAATGTACTTGCTAAATAGGATCTAAATTAATGACCTTATATATTAATGAAAAATGTTAAGTGCAGTCGTGACTGTGCAATTCCAGTTCATAAGATTTTTTTTCCCCAAGTCCCATAATATTCAAGGACTGAACTTGTAGAGCCACGTTTGTACTTGGCACAACTCTATATCAATTCATACCAGTAACGAGTGGTTACATATTGGGTGGCTTTTATATCAATGGAAAATGTTAAGTGCAGTCGCGACTGTACAATTTCAGCCTATAAATTTTGTGGGCTTCCATGCGTAGTTGTTACCAAAATCTCAGTCTTTAGATTTACGGGTCCGTTGTAAGACCCATAAGATTCAGTTCCGATTGTATTTAGCACAACTCTATGTCAATTCATACCAGTAATTGGGCAACGTTTGCAGAAGCAAGTGCCACGCGCAGTTTGTGGATTCCACTTTGATACGCGTTGTCATTGTTGAACTTTATTTGCCATGTAGTTCCATCGTATGTGCCATCACCAACTTTCCTACACCACAAGATATAACATTGAAAAAGGAAAGGAAAAACAAAAATTCTCAAACCAAATAAGCACAAGTCTAATCTCTCACACATGATTGTGAAATCCGGTTAGCGGAGTGACACCATGTCCTTAAGAGGAAGGAGGGCCGGTTCAATTTGAGGCTTTAAGCGAAAAATATAAAAGATTCTTAAACATAAAATATAAAAATTAATTTAAAATTTTGTATTCGAGTTTAATAGGAAATTTAGAAAAGTGAAAAAAAAAAAAAACCTCGATGCAAGAAACACTTAATACACTTTTTGCCCACACCCAGGCTCAAACCCCTCCACTTCTCTCTGAGGATGAGGAGGTTATACTATTGGGCTAGATGACCTTTGATACAACAAATGTTTCTTCACTTTTCAATACCAATTTTTCAAGGATTAAAAATATATATATATACAAATTATTATTACATGAATTAAAATTGGGTATTAGGTGACCGGCTAAGTGGCCTAAGGCTCAAGCCGGCCCTGTGAGAGACTCGGTTTACTCTGACTCGACTTGTATCGAATTTTTATAAAACTGATGGATATTTAACTATAAATTCTAATGAGTTGATTGAAACAACCAGTAGCTAACTATAATAAGTACTAAAAAGCACCGAGATCCAAGCTAGTCCAATTATTTGAACCAGCATTTTACTTGTATGCTTGTGGAAGTTGAGAAGTTCAATTGATCTTTATGAATTCTAAATAGCATGAAATAAATGTTTACCCAAACAAAAAGTTCTAAATTTGAATTTACCAAAGGTTGAAATGTTTAAATAAGCCACAAGCTTTAAAGAAAAGAGGCCAATATTGTTAGAAACTCGCACCTGGTTACATGAGCAAAGAACCAATCTTTTTTATAGTCACTAACACCCACTGTGTAAACTAAATCCCCTTCAGGATACAAATCTGCATATCTTTCCCACAATCCATATTGTCTAAACCTGCCATTTGAACGAGAGAATTTAAACTTCAACTTCAATCATAAGATAATTATAATTAAGTAGAGTCTTGATTAAAAAATATTGACTATATAAATATTGGAAAATACTAAACATCACGGAGTTTATTTATATGTCTTTCTAACAATTTAAGCTTTCAGAGCAGTTGGTAAAACCCGTCTCAATAAAAGTTCCAAATCTAAAACATAGAAAATTAAATCATAGAAGCTAAAAAAAAAAAGCACATTGTACTTCTATATTATATATGTTAGGGAGCACTGAAGTTGGACACGCCATAATACGTTAGCTTGTAGATTATCTGTCAATGTCAAATATATAGTACTACTAAAGACATCTCAACTCAATAAATGTTATGTTTGGCGGCACCGAACTCGTGTTTTGAATTTGGGATTGAAGAAAATTTAGTATAAAATTTGAACTAAACTTTCTTCAATTCCAAATCCAAGGCACTGATTCGGTGCTCCCAAACATAACAAAAGTCTTTTCCCAATCGGTGCCTTGGATTTGGGACTGGAGGAAGTTTAGTTCAAATTTTGAATTAAATTTTCTCCAATCCCAAATCTAAGGTGCCGATACGGCGCTGCCAAACATGGCATCATCAGTGTAATTGAATGATTTTGGTCATCCTAATCTGTCACCAAATCGTAGTAAGAAAGGCTAACCTATCTGGGTGATTGACATAAAGTTTGTTGATATATTTGGGATTAGGATCAGGTATGTAGAATTCTGCTGCGGATCGATCAGGGATGCCTATTTCCCACAATGTAGGTCCATCTCTTGGAGGCTCATACATAAGATGGCCAATATCAATATCACAACCTGCTTCACATTCTTTTCATTATGAGTAAATATGCAGGTGATTTGAAGGACAAAATGATACATCCAATATAAGAACCTCGAAAATCTAATTAATGTAAATACATATGCATGACCTGAGGTAATGGTAATGGCAACATCATATCGATAATCTCCAATAAAACCAGGAACCCAAGCGTAAAGATTATAGTCGCCTACACGTATATTCTTGATTGTAAAATAGCCTTCTTCATCAGCTGTGGTCCAGAATTGATAGCCCTGCTAAGAATATTGCCATATAACATATATAACTACCTAAATGGTGTATTAAGAGGTGACCTAAATTGGCCAAGAAAGCCCTTATTTTGGTGCACTAATGGCATAACATTGTATGATGACAACAAGAAGAAATTCAAATGGATCACCTTGCCTTCTCTTTGCCATGATCCGATGTCTCCTGGTGGAGCCAACCCCACATAGGCACCATTTGCTGAGATAAAGTTCTCACTGATGTACCTAATCAGGTGTGATTACAAAATTTTGATTACTCAAACGTCAAACCTATATATATTTCGAAAAGACAATATAAGATCGTTAGCGGGTTTAAATATTAAAGTCTAGGAGTAGATAATGGTTAACAACGTATCAGATCAGATAAGGTCAGGAGTTCAAAATTCACCGTCACTCTGATAATTAAAATTAAAACATGTGTTGGACCAAATGAAGGCCACGTGTGGCGGGGCATTAGTGAATTTGACTCTAGTTGATTAATTTTACATTTTTTTTTGGGTAATTTCTTGACCTGACAACATTTACATTAAAGATTGGAGTTGAAAAGGATATTGTGTTTGCATCAACAAATTTAAGAAGTAAGACGTTCCCCTCTTTTTTAATGTAGCATATCAAGCCCAAGAGTTCAAATGAGAGAAATTGATCAAGGTGAGCCAACGAAAATAAGAAATAAGCACCTACTATACCTGTCTTGGACTAGCAAATAGTGAGCCAAGGAAAATAAGAAATAAGCACCTACTATACCTGTCTTGGACTAGCAATCTACCATTAACAGTACCCCTCTGATCAGAAGTTGGAAAATCCTTCGACTCGGGGAAACTATATGGCCAGCAGCGGACTTCATTCTTCATCTGCATATCAATATCTATGTTAGTATATACACAGTGGTGCATGGTTATCTAGTTTGGAGTAATTAACAAGCACTTTTTCTATGTCAAACCTGTTCTTTGGCGTCGTTCCAGAGCTTAAATGTGTCATTATCATCCAACACTGAATTAAGATAGATGAAAACCGGGCCAAAAACTTTCTTCCATGGTTCGCCTGATTTGAATTTCAACACATGATCCTCTCCCCCATAATGGGCACTTACAAACATCTAATGACACACCAATTCAGTTTGTGTTAATTAAACTTAACTAAAATGATCATCATCATAACTGTTGATACTATTGTGATCGTTAATGAATAAGAATATAAGGGGGAAAAAAATTTGCCGATACAGAGGTTGTTATTATATAGTTACATACAGCAAGGGCTGTTGGATTAACATGGGATGTTAGATCCTGTTTGAGTGGACCTGCAGTCTTGAACTCATTGCTGGCTGTGATTTGCCAGAATCCCACGGGCGGGTCAAAGCATATCCACCCGTGAACCCGGTTATCTTTGTTCTCACATGAGTACTGGTACTTGTCATCTACCTGCACTTCAGGAGACATATCAAAACCCCATTGTTGCAACACAATGTACATAACAGTTTGCAGTCAAATATGCATTATATACTTTATCTCAACAATTTCTTTGCCGTTTTTCTCCTTTTCTTTTTCGTTTTAGTAAATCACGGCATAATGTGTTCTCTAATTTTATTTTCTTTTCTTTTCTCGCAAAGAACTCCCACAATGTTTCTGGGAAACCCAAAACTTTTAGAATTTTTTTGAAAATTCAAGCAATTTGTATATATAAGGTACATAAGGGTAATATGTACCCTAAAGGCTCGAACAATTGAGTTCAGCTAAAATGTGACCGTTATAACAAGACGGATAATTGACCAATCCAGCGACAATCTGTTGTAACTTTTTAGCTTTCACTTTGAAAGAAAATGAGATACCAATAAGCCACACACCTTGGTGGTTATAAGGTATTCTATAAACGATAACATGAAATGATAAAATCAAGAATTGCAAGGTAAGGCTTTACCTCTCCTTTAAATTCTGGCTCAATGGGGTTAACAAGTAGGACTGCTTCAGGGAAGGCTAGTTCTTCACCTCTTCCTGGTAATCGGTCATCTGGTAGGGGCATGCATCTTTGTCTATTATCTGCTATTGCCATGTACCGAAACCTGGTAGCTCATCAAAGTACACCATTTTATTATTATTCTTTTTTTTTTTTTTTATTCTTATTATTTTTTTCATTTGAGCATGAAAGTCAATGTACTTAGCAAAAGTATAATTCTTTAGAATTTGTTTACTTGTCTATTTTGAGCCTGAACACGATCCTGGTTTCATCGAGGTTGAAAGCAGGCATGTCCTCTAAGTGTTCGTAAATGCTGTAGTAATAAAAGCCCGAGGAACCACGAAGCATTATGAACCTACATGATCATCATTATTCTCAATCAATAAAAGGATTGAAATTCTAAGAGTGAAATGATCATATGTTGTGTGGAGACGGTATAGGACTGACTCATAAATTTTTACTCTGAGACCCATTTTATCCAATGAACCATTTGGGTACTCTTTTAAAAATAACTGCATATAAGGGATTTAAGTAAAGACCTTTTGTCTATATTTAAGGGGGCATGCTCATGCTGGAGAGAAGGGTACCATGTCCTTGCAAATGAGAGCTCTACTTTTTCCTCATTTTCTACTACAACCTTAAAACTTGTTCCTTTGATCCTGCATATATGATCATTAAACCTTGTTACTGGGGCTATTTACTTGAGTGAAAAATGGCATTATTTATGTACTATCACAGTGGCATTTCAAAAATCACCTGAAAAAGTTCTGTAGAAAAATTGAATTGCATGAATTAAATAATAGAAAATTGAACAATATTGGGTCAGGATTATCTGTTTTTATATATATATATAAAAACAGATAATCCTGACCCAATATTGTTCAATTTTCTATTATTTAATTCATGCAATTCAATTTTTCTACAGAACTTTTTCAGGTGATTTTTGAATATATAAGATTATTACAATTTACTAATATATAAAAACAGATAATCCTGACCCAATATTGTTCAATTTTCTATTATTTAATTCATGCAATTCAATTTTTCTACAGAACTTTTTCGGGTGATTTTTGAATATATAAGATTATTACAATTTACTAATTGCATGGACACAAGGGGCAGGATTCTTATATAAAATTCACTTTACAAGATTATTACATATTTAAAAATTCAAGTTATTTTAGATAGAGAAAAGTGAGCTGAGGAGGACATACGCATCGAATTTTCCACTTGTCCCCGACCTTCCCACTTTGCTCCAATTGAGGGTCGAATACCTGCATGTTGAATTAACTTGTTAACCTTGCAAAACATTCCATACATGACCTATAAAGAAAATGAATCCCATACCAGATTTCCTTTGCTGAATAAATTTTCAGTGTAAAAAAATTTATGTATGAGGGGTTTTTTTTGTGTGCGTGTACCCCTATTTTGGCATTGTAAAAGAAATTGGTTTTTAAATTTTTTTTTTTTTTTTGATGCTAAACTTTACTGTCTTTTTAATTGTGTAGATGATGTTCTTCTTCTTTTTTTGTACCTTGTTTTGAATATATCTTACTTACCGAAAACAAAAGGCTAATACTTCTTGTTTTGACACTAGCAAGAATAATATTACAAAAAAAATGCTAATATATAATATATCTCAATGTGTGTGAACTAGTGTACATATATGATAGATATGTATATAATAAACAGAAGTAATTGCAAACGGTGTTTACCCTCCTCCATTGGGTTCTGAATTATGAAACTCAAGCAAGTTGTCAATTCCATTGTATTGAATTCCAGTGATTGTTCCCCCTGGATTTGAGAATGTGGCTTGAAGTATGCCATTATCTAACACCACCTGCACAGGCAAATTCAATGGATGTCTCATTCATTATATACATTTTTATAATCGAAAATCTCATACAGTTCTTAATACAAGAAAATATTTTCATGTTAGCTGAAAAAATATCATTTTTCTTTGGAAATTTTTTTCTGAAATAGTTTCCATTGAAGTTAACATATCAATAGTAATTTAATCATACAATCAAGATAGTGATGTGCTGTTTTTCCATTTGTTAGATATATGCTTGTAGAGAGAAATGCTTGGAGAGGATCCATTCCCCATCTTGAATATGCAGTATCCTTCAAAACTACACACTAGCTAGGATGAATGAAAAATCTATAAAATAGATTTACTTGCTTATCTTGAATATGCAGTTGCACCCCTTTGTTAGACATCAATCCAAGGCCTCCTTAGCTTATATTGCTTGCAATTTATTCCGGAAAATAAGAATCTGCATGTAGATTGCAAATATAATTGATTAATTAAGCAACAATAAATGGATCATCAAGATCGAACACCTTAATATAGTATAGTAAATGCAAATTAAAAAACAACACCATCAATGAGCATTAGTCCAAACTCCAGACGGAATAATCTCTCCGTTTCAAAGGGGACCTTGAGAGGAGCCCTGTTAGAGGCAATATTACAAGTGCGTGCGTTTGCTTAAAATTTCAAAATAATAATAATAATAATAATTATGAAACAACAAACAAGAAAGATAACTTCGTGCATGCTAAGAAAATGAGTAAAAGAACTTTCTTAGTTACATTTCCTGATTTGGAGGAGAGAAATCATGTTACCTTTTACGACTATGTAATGGAGACAGAGAGAGTAGGACTTTGGAGCTAGTCGTAATATTGGTTACTCCATTTATTATGACTTGGTTTCTTCAACCAGACACAAAAAACATCTTTTTTTCTTGCTTCTCTTCATTACATCTCTTTACTTCAAAGTCACCTCTGTCTTGGTGATTTTTTTTTAAGTGCAAGAGTTGCGGTGTAAAGAAGAAATTAAACCAGTATATTCTGATATTTTTTTACTTTTCATAACTGGGTCCTATGGTGACCCAACAAAGTTCACAACCGTTACTGAGCTCCATCACAAAGACCCAATTGATGCGCTTTAGTTCCAGTTCAGTCCAGTGGAAGCCCAGAAAGTTTCAGCTAGTCCGGCGAGCCACAGTTTCAGACGACCCGTGTGAGCCACAGTTTCAGTCCGGTGAAGAGCTAGTGAGCTTCTCAGTTATACACTTCCGACCCAACAACTGAGATCAAGAGAAGAGAAAGCACTCTGTCGGACTTTCACGGCATCTACAACGCCGACGGCGAGACCTGGAAGTGAGTTCAACACCAAGTCTCTACGTAAATTCGTCGAGCATGTAGTGGACGTAGGGGGAGTACATGCCCGCACAAACCGTAACACCAACCCAAGACGATCAAACCCTAAAACCCCATCATCATTGATCCACCAGCAAGCCAAGACCAGCAACAGAACCAGAACCCAAGATAGTTAATCCACCACCAAGCCAAGGCAAGGCCATCATCAGCCCCATACCCTGTAACACCACCAACAGAACCGAGCGCAAGACCCATACAATAATCCAAGACCCAATCGCAAATCCAAAAACCCATCATCGTCGATCACCATCAACCCATACCCTGTCGTCACAAACCCACTGTTGCAGAACCCTTGTTCGTCTTCTGACGATAAATCTCCGGAGAATGCTTAAGACGATCGGCAATCATGACGCTATGAGGAAGCTGGAATGGCCGTGAGCGGAGAGACGGTGACCGTGACGCAACTCCGACGCGGCAACGGTTGGTGTTCACCATGGTTGTGGCTTGGGGCTCGATGGTGGGTCACCGATAACGATTGTTCCGACAAGGCAGCGGTTGGTGTCCGTTATAGTTGTGTCTTGGGCTAGATGCACCAGTGATCTAGCTTTGTGAAGCCATTGAAGAGCGACAAATTAAGCTTGATCGCAACTGTCGGCAAATTCGTCCTTCTATAATTTATTATGGATTTAAAAGTCGTCAACAAATAGAGTACAAAGATCATTTCACGGTCAAGTGACAAAAGGTACCTTAAGTCACGTGCTTAGCTTTTTCAAGAGCCAGCCAACTTGTGCTTTCCAAATTTTAGCCCTCTTTAGATTTTCACCCTCTAAAAGTAATATTTTTTTAATTATATGTATATGTGTGTGTCTATATATATATATATATATTTTATACCAAACGTAATAGACCAGAAGCTAAGTGACACAATTATTTTTAACAGGTATTGTTGTCACGCTTTTTGTAACTCCCATGCTTTTGCTTTTGAAATCCCTTTTGTTTCGTTTTATATGACTTAACAATGACAACATGAAAAATTTATTTTATTTTATTTTGCGATCAAGTGGGCCCGCTTGATTACTGCGAGCCGACTGCAGTGGGCAATGCCCACCTTCTCGCTAGATTGGGCCTCTAACAAGGTCCTCCAGTAATAATAATAATTTTCTTAATATTTTTTCATTGTAAAATTTGTACAAACTTTAAAAGTGTCATTGAAATTAGGCCCAAGGTTTTTTAAAAAAAAAAAAAAAAAAAAAAAAAGAAAAAACTCCACGCTTTGCAATTTTTTTTGTAAAGGTAGATTAAACTTCACCTTCAAGGTTGATTCTGTCATTTACTTTACAGTCATTTACTTTACAATAAGTGAAATGTAATGGAGTGCTTGTGTGCATAATACATACATACACATTAGTAAAAGATAAGTGCATGTCCATCAGTACCCCGCTGCAATCACAGTAGTTATAATTAAGGAATATAATTAATACATACATATTATTAAGATTTATTTTATAATAAGTGAAATGTAATGGAGTGCTTGTGTGCATAATACATACATACATATTAGTAAAAGAGAAGTGCATGTCCTTCAGTACTCGGCTCCAATCACAGTAGTTATAATTAAGGAATATAATTAATAGGGAAATCCCATTTTTGAAAACATTAAAAATAAATTTTGCCAAATAAAATTATTATTTTTATATTATTTTCCTTTCTTTCCTTTTTTCATATCATACACGTGTGTACAAACAAATCATACTCATACATATATATACATCCTAAAAGAGGATTTTTTTTTTTTTTTTTTTTGTCTTTTAAAAATATATCTTTAATCTTTCCATTAACATAAAGAACATATTAAAAATATATTTGTTATGTTTTCATAAACATAAAGAAACATATTTAAAAAATATTTTTTAATGGTTCCATAAACATAGAGAAAAAGTGGGATTATGGGTACTCTACCAGCATCCATCATCCATGGAGACGAGGAAGAAGAAGAAGAAAAAAAATAATAAAAATTTTGGAATAATAAAAATAATGAACAGAGGAAAGAAAGGAAAATAATATAAAAGGGTAATTTTGTCTTACAAAATCTGTTTTTAATGTTTCTAAAAAATTAACTATGAAAAGCGACACCTATGTGAGAAAATAAATGCGTTTATATTGTTGCAGTGTCTAAAAAAGATTAGGTCTAATGAAAGTGTAAGAGAAAAATTGACTGTGACGATAAAGTAAACTTATGTAGTTTGAACACTTGTAACAAGACATATAATTGCGGCGATAAGAAGAGAAAAATTAGTTACAATAGAAGGCAAGAGGTGGAGAGAAACAACTACATAAAAGTGTTAATGGGATAATTTAAATCAATAACGTAACAATTACATAAAAGTGTTTAGAAAATATTAGGTCTAATGAAAGTATAAGAAAAACTGACAAAGACGACAAAGTAAACTTATATAGTTTGAACACTTGTAACGAGACTTATAATTAGGCGATAAGAAGAGAAAAATTAGTTACGATAGAAGGCAAGAGGAGAGAGAAACAACTACTACATAAAAGTGTTAATGGTTTTTTAATTTAAATCAATAATGTTGCACTTGCATTCACAAGATGAGAGGAATCTGGATCTCTTTCACACAAACACACAAATCATGATATTCACAAGATGAGAGGAATCTGGATCTCTTTCACACATACACACACAAATCATGATATGAGGAAGAGAATCAGGAGATCTCTCTCTCTCTCACACACACAAATCATGATATATAGCATTCATTGTTACTGATATTATACAGACACAGCATTAGTTAGTAGATGGAGGAGCTTCCAAACGAATATAATCATACATGAGCCCTTGGAAAGGGCTAGTGTTGCTTGCTTGTGTTAGATATATAGTGTTTTGGCCTTGGAGGAGTTGAGTGCTTGGTATTTCCACATTGAACAGCCAATACAGCCCATGAATACCATGTCTTGCGATGGCATTATCCTTCCCAATCACTCCACTTGAAAATTGAGGAGGCTCAGCTCCCGGATCATTAATTCGAACCTTAATTTCAAAAAAGAAGAAGAAATAAATAGAAAAAAAGAATAATATTCTCAAGTGCACATTAAAGTTGGAATTGAAAGAAATTTAGTTCAAAGAATTGGGATGAAATCTAAAGGAAATGCGGAGAAAGGGGATACATATTGCGTGGACTTTATATTAAGTCGTACCTGTAATTCGGAATCATTTGCAGATGCAAGTGCCACGCGCAGTTTGTAAGTTCCAGTTTGATACAAGTTGTCATTGTCGAACTTTATTTGCCATGTAGTTCCTAGGTATGTGTTATCACCTACTTTCCTGCACCATAAGATTAATACATTTCAGAGAGTCTGAAACTCAGCCGACTCGACTTGTATTACATTGTAGATGATATTCAACTATAAATTCTAGTTTGATGATTGGAACAACTAGTAGCTAACTATTGGTATTGAGCATCAACATCCAAGCGAGTCCAATACAATTTTACTCGTATGAAATCTGAACAAAAGAAGGCAGAGACAGAAAAAGCCAGCACCAATTGACAATTGATCTTTTTATGAATTCCAAATAGCATGAAGTATATGCTTACAGGTTTTACCAACAGTTCTGGAATAGGACTTTATTACCAAAGATTGAAAATATTAAATATCCGGACGTTACCCAGTGACCTAGTTGGTAGAGCGCCTAGTTCCCTGATCGGGCGTGTCTGTGTTTGACTCCCCCCTCCCCTACTTTGCCGGGATAAAAATATATAATATTGTTGGAAACTCGCACCTGGTTACCTGAGCAAAGAACCAGTCTTTCTGATAGTCACTAACACCGACAGTGTAAACTAAATCTCCATCAGGATACAAATCTGCATATCTTTCCCACAATCCATATTGTCTAAACCTGCCAATTCAACAAGATAATTTGAACTTCAACTTCAACAATCTCAATTACGAAGATTGACTACATAAACAAGTTTTTAGAGTAGTTAGTTGTTAACGTGAAAATTAAATCATAGAAGCAAAACACCCACCAAGAAATGAGCTCATATAGGATATTCTTGTCTCGAAATATAAAGCAGGAACTTGTGGACACTTTGTGTAATTATATGATATTCTTGGTCGTCCTACTCTCTCACCAAATTAATTGTGGTAAGAAAAGCTAACCTATCTGGGTGATTGACATAAAGTTTGTTGATATATTTGGGATTAGGATCAGGTACGTAGAATTCTGCCGCGGATCGATCAGGGATGCCTATTTCCCACAATGTAGGTCCATCTCTTGGAGGCTTATACACAAGATTGCCAATATCAATATCACAACCTGCTTATAGAACATTCTCCTCACTATGAGTAAATATGCAGGTGATTTGAAGGACAAAATGTTACATCCAATATAATAACCTCAAAAATATAATTAATGTAAATACATGTGCATGACCTGAGGTAATGGTAATGGCAACATCATGTCGATAATCTCCAATAAAACCAGAAACCCAAGCATAAAGATTATAGTCGCCTGCACGTATATTCTTAATGGTAAAATAGCCGCCTTCATCTGCCGTGGTCCAGAACTGATAGCCCTGCTAAGAATACCATATAAGATATATATATATATATATATATATATATATATATATATAACTACCTAAATAATGGGTTAAGAGGTGACCTAAATTGGCCAAGAAAAAAAAGGTTGCCTTTATTTTGGTGCAATATTGGCATAACATTGTATGATAAGAAGTCATATTTCAAATGATCACCTTGACTTCTCTTTGCCATGATCCACTATCTCCTGGTAGAGCCAACCCAACATAGCCACCATTTGCTGATATAAAGTCCTCACTGATGTACCTAATCAGGTTTGATTACAAAAATTTGATTACTCAAACCTATATATATTTGGAAAAGCCGATATAAGATTATGAGAGGATTTAAATATTAAAGTTACACCATCTTTCACGGCCGAAGTTTTAAGAGCAGATGATTGCTAACGTAGTATCAGAGCAAGCAATTAAGGTCATACTCAAGTTCAAAATTCACCGTCACCCTTATAATTAAAATTGAAGCACGTGTTGGACCATAAAAAGGCCACACATGAGGGGGCATTAGTGAATTTGGCTCATGGTTGAAAATTTTACATTTTTTTTGGCTATTTCATCACCTGTGACAACATTTATAAGATCATCAAGGTAAGCTGAGGACGATAAGAAATAGTAATCACCTACTATAGTCTATACCTGTCTTGGACTAGCAGTCTACCATTAACAGTACCCCTCTGATCAGAAGTTGGAAAATCCTTCGACTCAGGGAAACTATATGGCCAGCATTGGACTTCATTCTTCATCTGCACATATATGTTAGTATATATAGTCATATATGCATGGTTAATTATCTAGTCTGCAGAAATAAAAATGCAGTTTTTTCTATGTCAAACCTGTTCTTTCGCGTCATACCAGAGCTTGTCCGCGTCATTATTATCCAACACTGAATTCAGATAGACAAAAACCGGGCCACAAACTTTCTTCCATGGCTCCCCTGCTTCAAATTTCACAACATGGTCCTCTCCAGCATAATGGGCACTGACAAACATCTAATGGCACCAATTTGGTTTACATTAAACCTAACTAAAATTACCATCATCATAACTTCATACTAATTTAGAAAAATATTGTTGATACAGAGGTTGTTGTCATATAGGAGCATACATTAAGGGCTGTTGGATTAACATGGGATGTTAGATCCTGTTTGAGTGGACCCCCAGTCTTGAACTCATTGCTAGGTGTGATTTGCCAGAACCCCACGGGCGGGTCAAAGCATATCCACCCGTGAACCCTATTATCTTTGTTCTCACATGAGTATTGGTACTTGTCATCTACCTGCACATCAGAATAAGGTGTTCATGTGCGTGCATCATATATGCTTTCACTTATATATATATATATATTTAAAGTAAGTCACAGAAATATATGCAAGGGTGGTTTTGAAAAGTTAATAAAGCGGTTTTAATAACCGATACTGATCTGAATAAGTTTGAGATTTGCTTGATGGAAGTAACTCTCTAAATTTATTCCTACAGTTTTCTTAGAGAGTTTCCATGCCTAACAAGCAACAGAGTCTCCGTTGTCTCCATCAAGTACACACATAAGGATTTGCATAGGCGAGAACATCTCAAGGTTGAACGTTTCAAGGTTTTCTGAATTGGTTTTGAAGAACTGATTTCATGACTGGAGCTATACAATCTATTTTGGGCATGATATTTCTTTTCAAGAACATGAAATGATAAAATTAATAATTGCAAGGAATGGCCTTACCTCTCCTTTAAATTCTGGCTCAACAGGGTTGACAAGTAGGACTGCTTCAGGGTAGGCTAGTTCTTCACCTCTTCCTGGTAACCGGTCATCTGGTAGGGGCATGAATCTTTGCCTATTATCTGCTATTGCCATGTAATGAAACCTAGCGCACACAGCTCAAAGTATGCCATTTTAGAATATTTCTATTTTCCATTTAAGCATGCATGTCAATGTAATTAATTAGCTGAATTAATAGCTTTTCATTATCAGATGTTTCCTGTAAAGCTTTTTAATCTTTCAAGTTTAAACTAGTTCTAGTTTAATTTTTTTTTTTCGGTAGTTCTCCATTTTCAGCATGGACAACATAATCTCACAGTAGAAAACGATAAAGAAAATTTGTTTACTTGTCTATTTTGAGCATGAACACGATCCTAGTTTCGTTGAGGTTGAAAGCAGGCATGTCCTCTAAGTGTTCGTAAATGCAGTAGTAATAGAAGCCCGAGGAACCATGAAACATTATGAACCTACATCACCATTATCATGACACCCATATCATCCAACGATGTGTACAGTTTTCATGTAACAAGTACGTGGACAAATTTTCAAACATTCTCAAAAAAGAAAAATATAAAATATAAAAGGACCTTTTGTCTATATTTAAGGGGGCATGCTCATCCTGTAGAGAAGGGTCCCAAGTCCTTGTAAATGAGAGCTCTACTTTTTCCTCATTTTCCACAATAACCTTAAAACTTGATCCTTCAATCCTGCATATTTGATTATTGAATCTTGTTACTGGAAAATGGCATTATTTATATGTTATTATACTAGCATTTCAAATTTAACTTTAAAAAAAAAAAAAAATCACTGTACAAAATTATTTAAATTTCTAAAATTCTTGCTATTTTAGATAGAGAAAAGTGATCTTAGGAGGACATACGTGTCGAATTTTCCACGTGTCCCCGAGCTTCCCACTTTGCTCCAATTAAGGTCAGAAAACCTGCATGTTCCATCATAATTAACGTGGTTAATCTATAATCATCTAACTATATACCTAGCTACATTACAATAATGATAGGGAATTTGACACTTAGACACATCCGGCTAATTTTATGTGAGTAAGGTTGATGTCATCATGAATATTAATGACATCATGTCAACCCTCACTCACATATATGTTGATGTCGCAAAACATTCCAGATGTATTTAAAAAATGAAACCTATACCAGATGTATTTAAAAAATCTTCAGTGTCAGAAAAACATATACTATGAGGTTTTTATGTGCATATTTTAGCGCCATAAAAAATGGGTTTTCAATTTTATTTTTTGTTTTTTAGGATGCTAAACTATATATATCTCTATGCGTGAACGTGTGTACAGTACACACACATACATACGTACATACATACATACATACATACATACATACATACATATATATATATAATAAGTAGAAGCATTTGCAAACAGTGTTTACCCTCCCTTGAGTTTTGGATAGGCTGGATTATCAAGCTCAAGCAAGTTCTCAATTCCATTATATTGAATTCGAGTGATTGTTCCCCCTGGATTTGAGAATGTCACTTCAAGTATGCCATTTTCTAACACCACCTGCACAAAAATTAAACGGATTCGATGTCTCATTAATTTTATATACATTTTGTGATCGATTATGTCATACAGTTCTTAATGCAGGAAAAGTAAATCGTTGCTAGAAAACGTTTTCTTGTCAGCTGAAAAAATATCATATATATATATATATATATACATGAAATTTTTTTCTTAGAAAAAATTTCCATTGAAGTTAACAGATCAATAGCTAGCAATTTTTAAAATTATACATGATAGACTTACTTGCTCATCTTGAATATGCACTATGCTTCAAAACTATACACTAGCTAGCTAGGATGAATGAAAAAACTAAAAAAATGTGCACAATAAAAAAAGATAGAAAAATCACAAGGTGGGTGTAATGTGTATATAACTATATTTTTATAAATTGATGTACTTGCTCATCTTGAATATGCAGTTGCACCCCTTTGTTAGACATTAATCCAAGCCCTCCTTAGCTTATATTGCCTGCAATTTCTTGGGGAAAATAAGAATCTGCATGTAAATTCCAAAAATATAATTGATTAATTAAGCAACAATAAATGGATCATCAAGATTTACAGAAAAAAAAAAAAAAAAAAAAAAAAAAAAAAAAAAGAAGAAGAAAAAAAAAGGAGACCATAAGGGTTGGACACCTTAATATATGGTATGATCTCTTCTTTCTAAAAGGAAAGGTTGAGAGTCAAGTCCTGCTAATGTAAATGCTAGCTAGTATTAATATTGTGAGAGTGTGCGCATTTACTTGAACTTTCAAAAGAAAATGAAACAACAAAAAATGAGTAAAAGAACGAGCTTGGAAACTTCATGATTGCAAAAATACAACTTTATAGACTTCTTGGTCAAAAACAAAAGTAAGGGAAAAAGAAAAAGGACATTGTTGAATCTAGCTAGATTCTACAACTACATAAACTTCATAGCAAATTCCCATAGTGACACGTTTAATAATTAATAATATTGATCACATTAATAAGTAGTAAATAAAAATATTATTGGTTACATTTGATGATTTTGAGGAGAGAAATGATGTTACCTTTTAGGGTTCTCAGTAGTTTATGGAGAGAGAAAGTAGGACTTTGGAGCCTATATTTATTATTGCATACTCCATTAACTTTGAGTTGGTTACCTTCAACTAGGCACAAAAAGCATGCTCTTTCTTGCTTTTCTTTATTACATCTCTTTACTTCAAAGTCACCTCTCTTTTGGTGAATTTGATACGTGCAAGAATTGTAGAGGTAAAGATGACAAGAGATGCACAAAATGCGAAATTGATGATCATGATTCTATAAGCTAACTGTCAATTTTTTTAACTATTCAACTTATGGATTCGTGTCCAATATTGATACATGGAAATGATGTTTGCACGACACTCTTTTACTCGATATTTTACCATTTTAAATGAAAGAAATGACATGATTATTTTTAAAAAATATTCTGCACTCCACATTCTCTGCACTCCACATTTTTTCTGTAAAGGTGATTTAAACTCCACTTTTTTGAGGGTTGATTCTGTCATTTATTTTATTAGAAGTGGAGTGTGAGCATATAAAAGTGTATGTACACACTACACATACATACAAAGTAGTAGTAACTAGTAATTCTGTACAACAGACATAGTAGCTTTAAAAGTATAAAATTTTGGAAATACCTAGTTTTGCCAGAGGGAAATATTTAGGGTCTATACTGAGGAGACTAATTAATCATTTAGTAATTGAAGACAAATTTAAGACCTAGTTTTAAAATGTCATCTCAAATTAATCCTGGGATAAAGAAAAGAAAGTTGTATTCAATGACATAAAAGGGATTCTTTGACACTGCTGTGAGTGCTTGATTTCAATGAAAGCTGTTCTAAAATAAGTACAAAGATTTATTCCCAGTTTTATCATGCAAAATGGAGAATATATCCAACATATGTAAAAGTGTATCAAAGCAGAGTAGATTGAGATAGAAGCCAATATGGAGATTTAATTTAATTATGTTCGGCTGCATGGAATTGGAGGCTTGGAATTGGAATTAGTAGAATTGGAGAAAAGCAACTCATAAAATCAAATTAAAATTTTCTCCAATTCTACAAATTCCAATTCCAAAGCTCTAATTCCATGCAGAACATAACCTAAAGAGATTGCTACCAATAATCATGATGATGCAACTGTGGGTTGCTGTTCTCAATATTCAATCAATGAAAAGAAAAATGTTGTTAAACTCCCATTCCTCTCCTATACTAAAAAAAATTATTACATGGCCAAGGGACCATATGGTTCTGACCAATCACTAACTAACAGGCAAGTGGGAAGCTCCTCGTATGATGGTTCTTGAACCCTTTGTATGTTCATTTGATTTATGTTTTATTTTTGAATTTTATTATGAATCAGTGCAGGCATGGACCCTGACCAACCCAGTGCCAGGTTCTAGGTATAGCAAAGAACATATCTGACATTTAGTTTTAGCTGTGTTGAATTTTGTAGCAAGATTTTATGCTTATTAGTGAAATATTAATTCTTAGTGATTATTTACCGAAAAATAATAATATAACCATTTTAGTGAGGCCTCATTCATTTCTTGATAAACTACATGCACAAATGTAGTATGAAGAAGAGCACAGAGCCACAGATCATAAATCATAAACAGCCTAAACATGAACAATTGATTACTAGAAATCATGATTCAGCCTGCTGTAGCGTGCTGTAGTGTTTTTCAACGCAATTTCAATACTTTTGAAACACAATTTAAGTGTGTTGAAACTAGAAATAACGACTTTGAAAACAGATTTCAACACAGTTAAACGTGTTTCAACACATGCATCATCTCCTGAGATCTAGAACAAATGTGCTGAAAATGAATTTTAAGTGTGTTAAAAGTTTTTACATCACACTACAGCAGTTGTTGGTTACAGCAGAGGATCCGGACACACCTTCGAAACGAATATAATCATACATGATCCCTTGGAAAGGGCTAGTGTTCCTTGCTTGTGTCAAATACATGGTGTTGTTCCCTTGCACGAGTTTAGCGCCCGGTATGTCCACATTGAACAGCCAATAGAGCCCATGAATGCCATGTCTTGCTATAGCATTGTCCTTCCCAATTACACCACTTGAAAATAGAGGAGGGTTTGCTTCTGGATCATTAATCCTAACCTTTGAGAAAATTCAATACTAGTGTCAATTATTGTACCCTATGTTTTTTTTTATGGAAATGAAAAGTAAAGGGAGCTAGAGAAAAGAACCACAGATTTCTCATACTGTGTGAACTGTGTGAATTTTCTAAGGACCAACATGATATAAATTCATGCCATTCATACCTGCAACTCAGATTGATGCGCACATGCAAGTGCCAGTCGCAATTTGTAGGTTCCTCTTTGATCCACATTGCCAAGTTTGAACTTGATTTGCCATGTAGTTCCTTTATATGTCTTATCACCAGTTTTCCTGCAATGCAAGATACAATAATTTTTTAAACATCTAGCAACAATTAGTTAATTGGAGAAACCATTAGCCAGTATTATGAAATAGTCAAGAAGGGAATCACTAGCAACACAGTTTGCCATTTTTCACTTCAAGGAATTTTTTGCATCCAAGAGGAGTCGAACCTTAGACTTGATGCTTCCCGAGGCACCAGAGCCAAGTTCATACCCACCTGGGCCACCCTTGGGGTTCAGTTTGCCATTTTCACAATGACAGATCAACCAAAGTTAAGTTGCATTTACTAACAAACGACATACACTTATCATCCATCCTATTCTTACATCATCATCATCCTTGCCTTAGTTCCCATATGAATGAGATCGGCCGCATGAATTCTCTCCACTCTTTCCTATTACATGTCATTTCCCCTACCACGTTTAACTTCTTAAAGTGATTTTAATAATCTCATCCCATGTTATTTTTGGCCGCCATCTCTATCTCTTACCTTCTATTACAACTAGTCTTTCCCTCTTATTCAACGCGTCTCTAGGTCTCCGTTATATATGCCCAAACCATCTAAGTCTACTCTCTCTAATTTTCTCACCAGTAGGTGATACACCTAATTTTTCTCTCATACTCTCATTAGTGACCTTATCTCTCCTAGTCACTCTGCTTATTCATCTTACCATTCTCATTTCCACTACATGAAGGCATTGACCTTTCGGAAAAATCATAAGGATTGGAACTAATAACCTTATAGTCAAACAAAACTAAAGTCCAAGGAAAGATACCTGGTTACTTGAGCAAAAAACCAATCCTTTTTGTAGTCACTAATGCCAACAGTGTAAATCAGATCTTGATCGGGATATAGATCGGCATATCTCTCCCATAATCCATACTGCCTAAACCTGTACTCAGAGGAAGATGATCAACATGATTAAACCAAATAATTTTATTTATTTTTTGGTAACTAAGCAAATCAGTTGACTAAATTATTTATAACTACACTAAAAACTTCTCTTTTGACTATCCAAAATTTGGTAATAGGGAGAGCTAAACCTGTCGGGATGGTTGATGTAAAGCTTGTTAATATACTTTGGACTAGGATCAGGAATGTAAAATTCTGCAGCAGAACGATCGGGGATGCCAATTTCCCACAATGTTGGCCCATCTCTTGGAGGTTGATACACAAGATTGCCCATATCAATGTCACACCCTGCTCTAACAGAGAATTGAAATTCGCAAAATGCCTTAATTCAATAGTTGAACTTGAAAGAGTTAGTGATAAGTTAGAACCTGAGGTTATGGTAATAGAAACATCGCTATAACGGTAATCTCCTATAAAACCAGGGACCCATGCATAAAGATTGTAGTCGTCTGCACGTATATTCTTGATAGTAAAGTAGCCTTCTGTATCTGCTGTGGTCCAAAATTGGTATCCCTGATATAATGTTACACATAAGAAATAACAAGAGTATTATTAAGCATGGTCTGCACAAGAAATTAATAAACAAAGTCCTTTTTCTGTATCCCTAACATGTATGGTATCATAAGATAACCTTGCATTCTCTTTGCCATGATCCAACATCTCCGGGAGGGGCTAACCCAACGTAGGCGCCGTTTGCTGGAATATAGTCCATGCTAATATATCTAAACAAGTTTAATTAGATTACATTAGATCAAAATTACTGTACCAGGCAAAAACAATGAAATGAAGAAATGGAAAGAAAAATAAAAAATAGTAAGAGTGGTGATCTGTTTCAGGACACATATTCTTATGTACAATTTTAGTTGGAACTCGTTCGATAATTAGCCAATGGGCTTTCTACAGCCTCACCGGAATGGTAACAAAAACACACCTGAGTCATTCCTGAAATTACATCTAATGCTGCAAATTACAATGACAATAGTTCTGTGTAAGCTAAAAATCAGTTATGCACATCCACTCTTATCTTCTATGAAATGATAAACTAGGATCGATCCAACAATTACAACAAGTACACATGCCATTTTTCACAACATTGTCCATCTCATATTAATTATAATAACAATAATTCTAATGAATTTCTATCAGTTACTTAACACTTTAGTAATATATATTTTCTTATTGTGGTGAGAGTTCTTCTAATGGTCTTTTCTGAAATTTAAATGAGCAGGACTTCTAAGAATTTCAAGTACCAAAAGCAAAGTAATCTAAATAACAAACAATTTAAGTCCAGGTTATATAATGCAATCAAGAGAAGCTCAGGAAAAAATAAAAATAAAAAATAAAAAAAAATAAGGAATGGGTTCACACCTGTCTTGGACTTGTAATTTGCCCCTAATTGTACCCCTTTGATCAGACGGTGGGAAATCTTCGGAAGCTGGGAAACTGTAGGGCCAGCTTTGGACTTCAATATTCATCTGAAGATTATTTTGCACCAGCGTTCATATTTAAAAGTCATAGTACTATTGTTTCCAAAATATAAACAAGAAGATTTTCGATGCCAAACCTGTTCCTTTGCATTTTTCCAGAGCAAAAGCGCATTGTTTCTATCCAGCACAGAGTTAAGATGAATAAAAACAGGACCAAGAACTTTCTTCCACACCTCACCATGTCCTAATTTTACCACAAGATCCTCTCCCGCGTAATGAGAAGTGATAAATATCTGTCACAAAATTTTGATCAAATGTATTAATTAGCAATATTTACTAAACTCATGACACTAATTACTGGTACATTTCATGCACATGCTACCACCATATCAATTGTTGTTAAGAACACTGCTAAAAATGTCACAGCCACATCTTGTTGTATAATACAACCTTCACATTAATGATGCTGAAAGTAATACTAAACAAAATACACATGCTATGTTCGGTTGCATGGAATTGGTGCCTTGGAATTGGAATTGGAATTGGAGAAAAATTAATTTAAAATTTTCCCAATTCCGATTCCTTGCAAATGAACATAGCATAAAATCTATCCACTTCAACCAAGTGGAGAAAATGGTTATCGGTGACATACAGCAAGGGTTGATGGGTTCACATGGGAAGTTAGGTCCTGTTTGAATGGTCCACCAGTTCTGAACTCATTACTAGGTGTGATTTGCCAGAACCCCACGGGCGGGTCAAAGCATATCCACCCGTGAACCTTGTTATCTCTGTTCTCACATGAGTATTGGTACTTATCATCCACCTGAACATCAGAAATCAATCAAAACATGTTACATTTTCCTTTCCTGCCTTTATAATTATTCTAATTTCTCATAGGGAAAAAAATCATTCTTAATTAATTCCTTTTTGGATGATAAACTCAATTGTGTATGTAGGAGAGCAAGAATGTGTCATTTAATCAGCAACATTAAATGCTGAAAAAAAAAAAAAAAAAAAAAAAAACAATTCATGAAATGTGTTTTTTTTTTTCCTGATGAAAATGAGTGAAAAATAATTACCTCTCCTTTGAATTCTGGCTCTAGGGGGTTGACAAGTAGCATTGCTTCCGGGTAGGCCAGTTCTTGACCTCTTCCTGGCATTCGATCCTCCGGCTGGGGCATGTATCGTTGCCTGTTATCTGCTACAGCCATGTAATGGAACCTGTAGGCTCAAAATACACCAATGTGAAAATCTATTTTTAATTTTTCCCTTTGAGTATGTCAATGCAGTTGGCGTACTACATATTTTCTGTATAGACTTTCCACCAAAACAAATTATGTGTAATTCTGTCACTAGGAGAGCAGATCAAGATTCAGATCAGTGTACGAATAAATCGGTCAGTTTGCATGGAGCTTACACATTATCATAAACATGAATTGAGAGCCAAAATGAGGAACATAATTCATTATTTGCACATTTCATCAACTTCTCAATTATGGCAAGTAAAAAACATGAGTGTTCGGGTTCAATTTTCACAACACTAGTAAAAAAGGGTCGAAATTTCAACAACCAAACAAGTGCATGGTGATTATTTATATTTTATTGTATAGTTTTTCTATGATGGACAAAAAAGGTTTTGTTCTATTAACAGAGACTTTCATACAAATTGCTTTAAACATAATTCAATTGGCTGTTAGGAAAAGCTTTTTCAATGAGTCTCTATTTTTCAACATGTTACTTATGCTATGCAATTTTATTTTAAAAGGCATTATGTAATTTGATTAAAAAAAGAAGATGGCAAAAGTTTGTTGTGTACTTGTCTTTGTTGAGCATGAAGGCAATCCTGGTTGTGTTGAGGTTGAAAGCAGGCATGTCCTCCGAGTGTTCAAAAATGGCATAGCTGTAGAATCCCGAGGAATCGCAAAGCATTATAAACCTAAAATATCATCACCACCGCCATCATCATCGCTGTCAATTAATCAACAATAACAGTGAAATAATAAATAAATAAATATTTGAGATTTAAGCATGAACCTTTTTTCTATGTGTAAGGGGGCTTGCTTGTCCCGGAGCGAAGGATCCCATGGTCGTGTGAATGAGAGCTCTACCTGTTCCTCATTCTCCACTATAACCTTAAAAATTGTCCCTTCAATCCTGCATTATAATCATTCTAGGTTCTGAATACTAGCTTTAGTATAGAAGAAAGTTATTTAGACACTAGCCCAATTTATGTATAAAATCATAGGGAAGAATTTGAATTTCCGAAATTTTTGGTTCATAAAACATGGAATTGGAGATTAATCAATAAACAATACATAAAAGGAAGGGGCAAAATTCAAAACATTTGGAAAAACTCCAAAAAACAAAATGAGGTAGAGTTGTTAGGGAATTGATAAATGTAATGTTTTAAAGAGGTTTTTTCTGAATTTATTTCTAATTATTTTATGAACTTCTTTTTGTTCTTTTTATTAAATATACAGCATAATTGTCACCATATTGGATGTCACATTAGCACTTTACTATAGTGAACAACAATGAACTAGATTTGGGTCACCATATCAAATTATTATAAACTTCTAGTGATCAAAGTTATCATATTTAGTCTCAGTAAACAAGCACCAGATAGGAAATTCTTAGCTAGATAAGAAATCGATTTCTGCTCCTAACACCTAAAAGTCTCCCAATAGTTCTTCAGGGGAACCAAGGAAAAAAAAGAACTGAATTCATTTCCTCCATTAGTTTCGAAATTATTCGACATATAAGATGGTGAACAAAATTAGGTGAGAAATTCTCTAAGAAGAATCATTTGATCATGACTTTTAAACCTTTAATTTGTGGTTGTTTGTGTGTGTGAGTGTGTGTTTGAGAGACAGAGGGAGGGAGACATTATGTATCAAATTTTCCCCTTCATATAGGATGGTGAACAAAATTAGGTGAGCAATTCTCTAAGAAAATTCATTTGATCATGACTTTAAAACCTTTCAATTGTGGTTGGTTGTGTGTGTGTAAGTGTGTGTTTGAGAGACAGAGGGAAGGAGACATACGTATCGAATTTTCCCCTTGTCTTTGCACTGTCTGGTTCACTCCAATTAAGGTCCCAGAACCTGTACATTCCATAGAAAATAAATTCTATTATTCAGTCATTTAACTACCATTTGTATCAATAATAAAACTAAACAGCTGATGAAACTCAGAAAATAAAAAATACACTCTTTTAAGATAACATGTCACAATGCATTTGTACCAGAACATTATCTATCAAATTTAAGTTTCTTTTAATTAGAGGTCCATACAAAATTGAATTTTAGGGTTTTCTTGAAAAGCACTGCTTCAAGATTATGGAGCATTTGTAACACCATTTCCATACCCTCCATTCAATTCCGGATTGCGAAGTTCAACCAAGTTATCGATTCCATTGTATTGAATACCGGTGACAATTCCCCCTGGATTTGATAATGTGAGTTGGAGTATGCCATTATCTATCACCACCTGCACAAATTACATATGCATCATTTAAATTATGTGACAGACAATTAACCAATGTAGGACTCTAATGCTGAACTACTTTATTTCAAAATTTTCCTATGACAATGTTATTGCAGAGAATAAAAAACATGATTTTTTTTTTTTTCCTTAAAAAAAATTTAAAATTTTAGACATCATCTGTTTTACAATATTTTTTGAAGTCTTGATAACCATTGCGGGGTTTGGGAGGATCAGATGAATGCAATACGAAATGGCTTGCGCCAAGGCTTGAAGGCAATATAAAATGTTGTACTAACATTTCCTTTTAAATATTTTTTTAATAATAACATAAAATAAACTTATATTATGTTAAAGTTTATTTAAAAGTCATGGTTTTTTTTTTTTTTTTCTTCCTTTGATTTGAAATTAAGACTCATTATATATTTACAGTCATGCACACAGCACACTGAAGCATATTTTTCAGCCAAATCCACAATGGTTTGAGCGATATTGCATACATATACATACAAAGATATATACAAATATATGTATATGATTTCAACCAAACTCACTAATTTCAACTATATATACATAATGAACATAGAAAAAAAAGAAAGTAAATATGAGAATTACATGATCAACTTGAACATTCAGTTGCACCCCTGAAGCAGCCATTTTCTCTGTTTGAGCCCCAAGCTATCTCCTGAAACTTTTTTCCGGCACAAAAAGTCTCAATTACTGATTTTTTTAAAGAATTTATATTATCATTTGCTACATTAATTTAGAAAAACCCATGATTATTTGAACCCAAAAAAAAAAAACATTCCAATCTTACCTTTTGCAAGTTCAGATTGAGAAGATGACAGTTTGAAGGCTTGAGTTTGAATCTTTGGTTTGGTTGCTTATAACACCAGGAAGATGAGACAAAAATTCTTCAGTTCACTTTTTTTTTTTACTTTGACGCCAACTGTTTTATAATGAATTAGATACAGGCGGGTGCAAGTCACGGGTGCAAGTCACGTGCGAAGAAATAAATTGTAAGTAAATGACAACAATATCCTTGCCTTTTGGGTGACTATTGGAAATTTGAAAAGATTTTGAAACTTTACTGCATAAGTTTTCCATATGGCCCATTTTTTTTTTTTTTTTTTAGTGGCTTATTTATTTTGAATTAGTAGGCCTATTTATTCTATTTAATTTGGCTATTTATGTGATTTATGGGCCTATTTATGTTGGCCTATTTATTCTACAGTATATAATTTGGTTATTTATGAAATTTATTGAATTTGTTTAATTTGGAAGTTAGAGGCCTTAGATTTGTATATATGAGTTGATATAGGCGCTAATCCGTCTATACCCTATTTACAAACCCTTAAATAGGGCTCTATTATCTTTTGTGTTTCATTAATTTAATTTTTGGAGAGTAGATATTGGCACTAATTATTATTATTTTTTTGATAAGTAATATTGGCACTAATTATGCTCAGCCCTCCATTTCCTTTCTGGCTCAGAACAAATTGGAATTCTAGGGAAGGATAAAAGAATTAAACGAGTCATGTAAGAAGGACAATTACGGCATTCCAAAAAAAAACTAGACATGGTATGATGTAGGGACTCTTTTGTAAATATAATTAATCAATTGCCTTTATGTGAACATGCTCATTGAGGACATTTAGAAATGTTTGAGTTTGGGGATGTATTTTAGAATATATGTGATTGTCAATATTTTCATTAGATGTTTATTTGTTATTCAATGTACATATTTGTATTATTAGTAAACCTTTAACATTTGGTGTAATTTTATATTTTCGTTCCAATATATGAGCTAAATTATAAAAACTAACATCCACTCCTACCCTTTCTGTATTCATATTGCGAAAAACTAGCTACAAAGTGAGAGAACTTACTATGAGATAGCTCTCATTTTCACTTTTTTTCCATGTATATGAAATGAAAACATTCCTCAAGCCACCTTTACATTCCTCATTCAACAATTTACCACAAAACTAGCTACCCGTAGAGCCAAAATATTCCTTCTTTGGTTTGTTTGGAAATTTAGTTAATCTTAGTAGCTAACTAGCTACCATTCATACTTGAAAGTTTTTTCTTAGTTAACTGCAGCACCCTTTATCAGTGGACGTTAGCCCAGATGATATGATCTTTCTATTCCAAAAGACAAAGGAGAGATTGAGAGGTCAAACCTGATAGGAAAAATATCGTTGCTCGAACTTTTGAAAAATGACAACACCTTTTCAATACGTAACACTCTAGCATCAAGAATTGGCAAATTAGGTCAAGCAAAGGTTGCTCAAGTTTTTTCTATTTTTGTTATCGATCCTCGTGGCAGGACTATTCACCTCAGTGCACACCCACACCCGAAAGTTGTATGCCGGATGAACCTAATGCTATGTCGGGTAGCACCGAATCGGCACCTTAAATTTAGGATAGGATAAAATTTAGTACAAATTTTGAACTAAACTTCCTTCAATCTCAAATCCAAAGCACCAATTCAGTGCTCCCGAACATACCATGAGAAATTTCACGAGGACTTGGGGGTGGAGAGAGTTCAAGAAAGGGACTCTGCCTTGTGTTGTGACCTCTGACCAACTGTTCTAACCTAAGGATTCAAGTAAATGCAACTCATGCATGCCTTTCAATCCAGTTCACATTTCAAGCAAAGTAACCAATAAATTAAACCGCAACTTATCGTCAACAAAGCAACATGCAATAATTCTACTAAAATTCCAGAGTTAAGATTTTCATCACATGTTCTCAACTTTACAGATGCATACTACAAAAAAAAAAATTCTTTACAGATGCATATTTACTGCAACTGAATGGCGTGAATCATCTAATAAGGAAATGGATATGCATTACCTGTCCAAGTATTAACATAAAGCAAAAAAGTTCAATAGTCATAGCATTATGCTGTAATAACAAATCCAGGTAACATGTACTGCCAATGTGTTTCCCTCAACTGCTACCGCGCTTAATTATCTCCGTTTTTCTCCACTGCTAATGCACTTAATTATTCTGCATTTTTCCCTGGAAAAATAGCGAACCTAATAGCACAGCAGTGCTTATTGCAATGGTAAACATTACGCGTCGCCGTGAAAACTCAAGTGGAGGCCCTCTCAGATCACCATGCTCTCTTTCAGCTGTCCTTCTGCCCCTAAAGAGATTGCAAATAAACAGCATCCATGAAAAAGCAAGTAAAATCATAGTAATACAAATTTTCAGAAATTTCAATGGATCTTATGGAAACCAGAACGTCCTACAGTTAATGAATGAGGACATGTAAAATGTCAGAACAAGAAATGAGTGTCAATTAAGAAGGCATAATCAGGAATCCTAGTGCATCTACTTAGTGAAGTCGAGGTCTGTTCCTCTCTAATCCGGGTGATGCAAGTAAAAGCTGATCATGGCAAATGTTGAAAATTACAATGTGGTGAAATGAATTAGAAGTTTCGTAGGAGGTAAGTCAGGTTAAAAGTACTGTAAAGAAATATAATCACGAACAAGGTGATTCAGATCATATGATCACAGTTGTACAATTTTGTACTTAAAACTTTTCAAAAGGACTTCCTTGTGAAACTGCATAATTTACTGATGAAATTCTTCATTTCATCACTTCGTTTCTCAAATGAACATCCAAGTCCTTAGGAAAAATCACTGACCCTTGTATATGTCAACATCACCTTCAATTCATCGTCTCAGTTGGTGCTCTCTCTCTCACTCTCTCTCTCTCTCTCTCTCTCCTGAAATCGAGATACGACATTCCGGATAGATATCATAACAGTACATATGAATTCTATAGCCAATCCTCGGAATATCCAAGAACACGTTTTCTTCGCTATATAGGGGACCAAATCACAATGCCACTAGGATAAGCATAAACTGTTTCTAGAAAACAATTAAGCATCAATGAATTGGGCCAACTGCACTTATAAAAAAGAATTGGGCCAACTGCAAGCATGGTTTTCAATTTGATAAATTCAGTCCTTGACTCAGCAAGTCCAGTAGTTGCCAGTCCTTGAGGTTGTGACATTGGGAACAACCAGACAGATATGAGAAAGGGCATTCACACTGAACCGGATGAAGGTGGATTCGGATTCCTTGATGGACTATATGTTGCAAAAGAATAGTTCTGTTCCAGATGGGGTGTCATTGTGCTGTTTAAGATGTAGGAGGTGGTGAGGAGGGCAACTTGGAAAAGGGTCCTTAAGATCGCCATTAGTTGTCATGAGTGGACTGATCAAGGCACAAATCGCGGTCGCAGTTGTTTTTCCAGTCATGGTTGGCAACAGTGTATATATAAGCAATGACACAGATAAAGTTTAGAGGAACAGAGAGAAGGGGTACGATTTTTTGAGAGATGTTTGATTTCTATGGGTTGTAACTTGAGCTATTACATGTTTTGTGGGTCGGTTCATTTTTATAGTGGACCATCAAAAATTGATCAAGGGTAAAATGTTCATCTACAAAGGGATTAATAGTCATAAAACCAAATTTCAATGTCAAATGCGATGCACATGACCAATTCACCGTAAAAAGAATTAAGGGTTGTCCGATGCGCTGCAGGCAGGCAAGTTGCACGGTTTGGTAGATGAGAGGACTTTTTGACTTGAAAATTAGTTTAGGAGGATTATTCACAAATGCTGCATACAGAAATAAAGTTTAGAGGAAGAGAGTGTGGGTACGATTTTTTGAAAAATGTTTCATCTCTATGGGTTGTAACTTGAGCTATAACATGTTTTGTGGGTCGGTTCATTTTTATAATGGACCATCAAAAATTAATCAAGGGTAAAACGTTCATCTACAAAGGGATTAATAGTCATAAAACCAAATTTCAATGTCAGATGCAGTGCACATGACCATTTCACCGTAAAAATTATTAAGGGTTGTCCATGTGCTGCAGGCAGGCAATTTGCGCGGTTTGGTAGATGAGAGGACTTTTTGATTTGAAAATTAGTTTAGGAGGATTATTCACAAATGCTGCATACAGAGATAAAGTTTAGAGGAAGAGAGAGAGAAGAGAGTGTGGGTACAATTTTTTGAGAGATGTTTGATTTCTATGGGTTGTAACTTGAGCTATAACATGTTTTGTGGGTCGGCTCATTTTTATAATGGACCATCAAAAATTGATCAAGGGTAAATAAATTACTGTTGTTTCAAGAATGGGGAAAGGTACGAGAGAGGAAAATAGAAGTTAGCAAAAGGGAAGGTACTTAAAAGAAAATAAAAGTGAGGGAGAGAAGGAAATAGTAAATGAAAGGGCTTTTAAAATTCTCTTCTCTTGTTTAGTAGGAGAAAAGAGAAGAACAAGAAGAGAATATAAAAGAAGCAATGAAAAAAAAAAAAAAGGAGGGGAAGAACTTTAAAATTTCTCTATTTTCTTCTCCTCTCTCATTCCAAGCACAAGACAAACAACAGATAAGTTTTCATTTATCGCCATAAGGATGATTTAGAATGGTTGCACAAACTATGGTATGTCCCTTGGAGGTTGATGAGTCCCATATTCCTTAAAGTCCATCATCATAATTCTATGGATTGGAGAAAATGGTGGGCATCTCACAAATGGTGATGAGATATTGGAAGAACATTTCTAGAAAAACTCAACAATCACCCACCAAATTAGTTATGGTGAAGGCACTCATTATCATCTACGGCCACATTCAGAATCTAGGCATTTTACCTTAATATGGTCTGTAATACACAACAATGTTTTCCAATTCCATGGGATACCTGAACACAACCCAAATTGTTTAGATCATATATAAGCGTTCAACATTGTGCACTTACATCCTGAATACAATCAGCATATATACAACATTCATCCTAGAGTTCAAGAACCTAATATATATTTCTTTTACTTTTTTTTAGTAAGTAATATTTCATTCAAGGCACTCAAGAGAGGAGCGCTCCCAAGGTTCAAACACCTAATATTAATGCACTCATCAAAATAAATCTTCCAGATGGATCGTGTTCAGCCTTTTAGCCTACATTTTGATTACCATCTTGTAACCATTATCCTACAGATTGATGCTAACTCAATAGAACTAGAATTCGTGAAATTTTGCAACACCTTAGGGAAAATGGGTAAACTGTGCATGATAGATAGGCATAACTTCTCATGATCCTAATACAAGTACGCCTTTGAACCTTTGAAAATTACCAAGCATTTGCAAGTTCTTGCTCATTGGTTTTGCTTGCAGATATATTTCATCATAAAGTACTAAAAAAAAGTATGTAATGCTTTGAATCATAGAAAAACATAAAAACAAATCATAATTATTTTTACCTAGAAGATTCTGCAGTATTATCTATTACACCATTGCATCTGCTTTCATGGTCATTTCTTTCACGCAGTCTAATATATCTGCTGCACAGATGACAATGTTCTGTCCGATTCCCACATACCTCCTGAAATCACAACCAAAAATAGTTATACAAACCCAAAGTAGATGTTATAACTTTTACTTTCAAATCATTTAGCAATTACTACCTGATGCTCAAATAGATCAATTGCAGGCAATGGAAACTCGCAGTACTCACATGTCACGATCCTTTGGGGGCAATTTTCACTTTCATGCAGAGCTAAGATTTCACGTTCAACTGTCTCACTGCACAGTGAACATGCTACCTGACCAAAACAATGCAGTCACCAACACAATTATATGCAAGAACATTATTCAACTTGAGAAAAGCTCGTCCCAATGATAGAGATAGGAAATAATTAAGAAGCTCTAAGGATTTTCCACTCCAAAAAACCTGCATCTCTAGCTTCAACAATTCCACAGTAGTAAATGGTTCAAAATAGCTGGAGTAAAAAAAACTTAAAACGCTCTTACATCCAATGAAAGAATGGTCTTTGCGACTAAAGAAACTTCCCTAACAATCAAACCTCGCATGTTCATTCTTATTAAAATTTTAGCTAAATGTTAATCAATGAAAGCATTAAATTCATGCCATGCTAAAGAGGACTTAAGACAACTATTTCATTTCCCTTCTTGTTTCTAGACATGTTAAAGCTGTCTGAATCTATGGAAACAATATTCAAGAGTTACATTATAATGTGTGCGCATACAGCATGTCATTTATGGTAATAGTTGTCCAGCTAGATCTGATTAGGAACTTAATGATTTTCTCTCTCTTGATAATGGAATATTTTTTCTAGATTGAATATCGAGTTTATTCTCCAATATTAGCTAACCTACTTATGTCACATGATAAAACAGATGAGGGAAATGATTCTTCCGTTTTGAATATAATAAATGATTAGCAAGTGAACAAATCAGGTAAATGTTTGTGATCTATGTAGCAGCATTATTAGATTTTAGTGCAGTATCAGCACAAGAAGGCAGCTACAAGAACGTGGATTTAGAACTTCAGAAAAAGATACGATGGTCTATAATTTAGTGTGGTATAATAGGAAATAATTTGAACTTAATACAAACTAGATATTCCAATAACCCCCACTAATTTAGGTTTCAAAACAATTTTTTCCTAGAATTTTTCTCCTGTTCAGCCTATTTCATAATCAGAATTCATATGTGCCCCTTTTTTGATATTATTTACAACAACAATGGAAGATCAATTTGAAAGCTAATGCTTGCAATGAGTATCTTGTATAGAGAAAACATGTTGGGGGCATCACTACTGACAGAATTCAATTATTGTTTTGTCTAAATAAATATCTTTGCTCTAATTCGTGAAACTTTGATGAATACTCAATAAAAAATATGTTGGAGATAGAGAGAGAGAGAGAGGGGTGAAGACTAATAATGGGCAAGAAGCCAACAGAGAGAGTTTGAATATATGGAGCATGAGAGATGGACGAAGGTTGTACTAGTAGATATTTAAAATACTGCAAAAAATTTTACTTTTTACAAAGACCAGGGCTAAGCCAAATATCAACGATACTATTGAAGCTTCTGATGTATTTATCAAATAATAGTCATGACTTAGTGTCTGTCCTGCATGCTAGGAATGTGGACCTAACATGAAAAAGTAGAGCAATGTGTGCATGAAGTGGCTCCGGAGACTTGAGCATTCCCAAGCTTGACAACACAAGCTATTAACATGCGCCAAGCATTGGCTCCTATCTTAACAGAATAATATATATATATATATATATATATTTCTTCTAATTTTTCTTAGATGCAAATGTTGCCAAGGGCCCAAGACTGACTAATAAACAGAAATCTTTTTAACAATGGGCCACTAGCCCAATGGTATAACCTCCCTATCCTCAAAGAGGAGGGGAGGGGTTCAAGCCCTGGCATGGGCAATGTGTGTGTGAGTACTTTTTTTTTTTTTTTTCTTTGGTGGTACTCACACACCCATGCCTCCATGGAGGCTTGAACCACCCCTGTCCTCCCTTTGAGAGGTAGGGGCTTGGTACAACTGGGCCACTGGCCCATTGGTTTTGTGTGAGTACTTACCTGACAAAAATAAATAAATAATAAAAACAGAAATCTTTAGGTTTGCAGAGTCTTAAGTAAAACATTTGAATGGGAATTTTTACACAGTAAGAGCTTACAAGCAGGGACATCTACAGAGGTATTTCTTAATCCAAGCCTCAAAGTTGAACCTTTGAAGTTTTAAACACGAGAACATTAACCGAATTTTTTTTTTTTTTTTTTTTTTTTTTGAAGAAAAAGAAAAGAAGTGACCAATCGGGAAAAGGTATGGTGAGTCATACAAAATCATTTAAAGTGTCATGAAGAATTATGAAATTGTGGGTACAACATCCAAAAAAACAGTCTGTCCCTAATAGCCAAGAGTGCTAGGAGGGATTGACTGGATACAGACCTAACATTTGGCATTAATTGCACAAAGTGGCTGCTCTCAACGTTGAACCCGTGTTTTCACGCTTGGTAGCCCGAGCATTTTATCAGTGCACTAAGCAAAGAATGTGAAAAGCTTCACATTATCAGAAGCATTGAAAATTAACACAAAAGATATTTATTATTTCCTTGAAGTTGCACATACAATAGAAGATTAAGGATCACTCTATGAATCACGGTGGCTACATAAATTTTGGAAGGTGTTTGACAACTTACTTTAATCTGACTCCCTGAATATGTAGATCTTTCAAGTTTCAATCCATTTGTTTCATAATACAACTGGTTTAAAAGTATTGAAATATCTCAACTAGACTCAACAAAACTTTAAACCAAAACTACTTCAAGCTAACCACACAAATCCTGTATCAAAATTCAACTCAATCAAGGGCGCAAACTGCAAAGTTGTGATTTGAATGCTATAATCACATATTCGAGAAAAAAAAAATTAAAAAAGAAAAAGAAAAATTGAGGTGATTCTGGATGGCTAACTGGTGCTTCATATGCAAAGTACTTCTATCCTTTTGGATTGGCTGGGCTATGGCTTAGTGACTGATTGATGTATTGAGGAGTTGGAGAAGGAGTTGCTCGAGGCAGATGATGGGAAGGTCTGTGTGCCGCATGGCCCGCACCCCTTTGCTTATCTATCATTCGAGGAATAGGTGCACCCTTTGAAAGAGACTTCTTTTTTACTATAGCAGGTTTTCTAGAGTCCTAGTAGAGTCCTATCATCTCTCGATAAATTCTTTTGTAGAATTTATTTATGCAATGATTATGCTCTTCACCCTTTTTGTATAAGCTGTATTACTCTCACGTACATTGGTTTTGCCAATGTCTTGGCACCTGTAGTGGATTCATATTCCACAATAAAAATAAAAATAAAAAAGAAAAAATCGCAAGGCCCCATGATTCTACCATGCATAGTTTATTTATCTAGAGCCTTCTTCTCATTCTTGCCCCAAATTTATTTTAATCTAATCTAATCTCTCCTCCTCATAAAGTGCAATCATTGCTAATTGTTACATGATGAAATTATCTTACAAAACGCTTTCTCCTCTTTTCCTACCCCAATTAGTGTTACATCTAGCTTCTAAAGTCCACATTTGTATTTATTTCTTTCTTTCTTTGTATCGCTACTCGTCCATTTCAACATCCTCATTCTAATTTTGCAAATTTCATGGTGCTTCTTGTTCACAATATATTTATATTTCTTTGATGAAGCAAGCCAGCTTTATAGCCTTCTAATAACACTAGTCAATTTGATTCGTACTTGCAAATTACACAACATTATCGTACCAATTTCTCTTAGATTCACTCTAATTTGATGGGGAATTAATCTTAGTCCCAAGTATCTTTTTCCATGGGCGATCAGTCATCAGTCTAAAATAGCAAAAGCATTCAATTTGAAGTATCACATGACTGCTAACTTTTATTACTTTAACCTTTATACACACCTACCTTTCTAGAATTCCGAAAAATGAGATTTAAAAAATTCTTAAAAGGAGAAATTTTTATATTGCTTCATCATTATCAAACAAGGATCGGAAATGAAACACGTAGAAAACTGTCATCTTGACATTTAAATAAATTGAAGTATATCTTGTCTCTATGATAATATAAAATATAATTAAAAACAAAAAAACAAAAATCACATACAGGATAGCAAGATCCCTTCAAACAAAGATATTTATAGAACATAAAAGATGGAGAAACCACTCATCCAAAATGAACTAGAAGAAAAATCCTTTGATAAAAGTCACACAATTTCACCAGATAAACATTTTGTAAGACAAATTCACATACCGGCGCATGAATGTTTAAGAAATGTTCCTCAGCATGTTTTTTAGGAACCATATCACCACAAACTTTGCATCTTTCTAGATTCCGGGAGCAATGAGCGTAATGCAAATCAATATTTGAAGAAGAAATAGCTCTGCCACTGCGAATATAACAATTCTCATTATCAGCTGTGAATCATTTGCATTGGACATCTGAATTAGAGTCTACAGAGAATAGTAGTCATAACTTAATAAACTGAACTAGGTGATGATTTGACGAGTAAAATAGATGATCCAAAGGATTTGGGAATAACCAAACTATTTGATGCCCAACTAGAGGACTATTGCAAACTGAAAACTGATACTTAAAAGTGTAACAGAACGTCTTTCAACATATAAATGGTGGCTTATCAGTATATATAGGGCCTGTTTGGTTCAGGTTTTTTGTTCTCTGGATTTTTTTTAACTCATTTTTCAAAAAATTGTTAGACATAAGAATCTTCGCACAGTATTCTGTTTTGAGTTCATTAAATTAGAACTGAAAACATAAAACAATCACAGTCTGTTTGGTTCAGTTCTCTATTTTTGAAGAATTTAAAAACATAAAACAATTCAAAAGTTCGTTTGGTTGAGAGTCTGAAAACTGTCAAAAAGATCTAATTATAGATAACAATCATTTGTAGTTCTCTAAGATTGTTCTTGAAAACTATTTTCAGAAAAATTGAAGCAAACAAGCTTACAAAAACCACTGTTTTATGTGTCGTAAAGGATGATCGTGCTGTTTAAAGCCATATCTACACACTCTGTACAACTTTTTCCATCTAAATATATATCATACTAACGTAAAATAGATGTATAGATTTTTTTTATAAGTAAATTTCATTGAAAAACGCCCAAAAGGGGAGTGCAGGCCGGAACAACTGCAATAAATAGATGTATAGATTTAAAGAATTGCACTACCATGTGATACAAGCAACTTGGTAAATTGATTACAAAATAATAGTTTCTCTAACAAGCAACTTGGTAAATTGTATAAACTTACACATGATATGTTTTTCATATTTTCAGTCTTTTTTTATAGGTATAAATAAATAATCAAAGCGTGACAATTCACAGAAGACCCAGCCATAATGACGAAGCTTAAGTCTCCTTTATGCCTTGTTGTTGTACATGTTGTTGCAACTTAGTAAAACAAAAAGCTAATGACAGTCTTCCTTAGCAGTTTATATTGAAGCCCTCATGCAAATTCAGCAACTTTAGTCATAGTCATCAGATTGTGAATGTAATGAACAATGACTTGGAATCGACCAAGGGGTAGCAGGAAGTTGCTGAGACCCAAAAGAATAGGGGAACATGAAACAAGAAATAATTCAAAGGAAACATAAAATCCTGAAGAAAAACATAATATAATGGAAGCAACTGTACATCACACAAACTCTTCGGTTTATTTTTTTCCCTAGTTATATCACACAAACTTTTAATGCATCAAAAAATAACTTTGCTCGAAAAAACGAAGGAAATAAATAAATCTCAACCAGTGATTTTCCAGCATTAGATAAACTCAAAGGGGTCAAGACAACAATATATTAGAATTCTGAATTTCATGTGATCTTCAAACAAATCACTAACAAAGGGGAAAAAAAAAAAAAAAAAAAAAAAATAGGAAGAGTTGAGACCAACACAACAACATAATTTACAATTGCAACATTAATTTGGCATTCAAATGTATATACACACACATATATAGTCATTAAATTCCAACTAAGAACAAGGGTTCATCAAATACCAGTGACTGCAGACACTTGTGGCCTGATCAGAAACTACTTCCATTTGCGCACTCTAATTTTCCACAATGAACTTCTTCTTTTTATCAAAATTCTCTGCAAAAATCAAAAGGAATGATCAGATTTTAAAGAAATCAAAAAAAACGAAAAAGACAAAGATTGGAATTAGGTGAAGAGATCGAACAAGATTCAACTTCGAATCAAGTAAAAAATTAATCATTACCGAATAAAACCTAACCTTTTTTTAATGAATTTAGCTTTACCACTAAAAATCAAAATTCGATTCAGAGAGAGATTTTTCTTTGGTGTGATCGATAAATAAGGAAAAAAAAAGGCACAAAATAGAAAGCAGGTTGACGATTGTGGATTTTGACCGGTGTTTCATATGATATGCTACTTCGAGCGCGTGGACAGCACGCTCAGTTCAATGGATTCAAAAGAGAAGATTAGTGGGTTGGGCTTTATAGATGCTGGGGTCCAAACTCTAAAAGTCTCTGCCTGGGCTCTGGCTTGGGCTAGGGCATGGGCTCTATCATTTTACGCTCCTTTTGTATTTTTTATTTTTGACCTTGAATGGATTTGTTATTAAGATTAAACTAAATTTACTTCAATTTCAAATCCACGACACCGAATCGATACTCTCAAACATGACATATAATTATACAAGTAATTAAACTATTTTCCTTTACTCTTAGAGCATTTCCAACCGTTGTGTATACATATATATATATATATATATATATATATTTGTAAATCTGATGTGTTATAATAGATTTATACAAATTTTAGATTAATTATTTTTAGTTCTAGTAGTTCTTTTATATTTTCGTGTAAAAATATATCCCCCAATAACAACCAACTAGGGGTGGCAATTCGTGTTCGTGTCGTGTCGATGTAAGAGTATTATACTAAATAAGCAAACTCAAACCCAACCAATTTAATAATCATGTCAAGAATTCTCAATACTAACCCAACTCGTTTATTAAACAAATAAACGTGTTAACTTATTTAATGACCTATTTATCAAAACGAGACATTTAATATTTAATCAAATACTAAATAATAAAAAAATTGTCATAATTAACCCAAATATTCAAAATAAAAAGAAAAATCATAAGGCATAGACAAGGCTTATGTTGAAATGACTTAACTATTCATAGTAATTAGGTTTAAATGGATAACATATTACATAGGTCATATTCATTATTATAACATGTTGAGTTAAATAGGTTGTAAACAGGTTATATGGGTTGAACCCCTCAACCCTAATCCGACACGGTTAAGTAAACAGGTTAATCGTGTCAATCATTTTATGACCCAAACTCGTTTATGCTAAACCCAAACCCTTTTAACTCGTGTCATTTCGTAATTTGCCACCCCTACAACCAACTAGTGTCATGCATGGACCCCACATAATTTTTACAAACCTACTTAATATAGGGTTGATTAATTAATGGAACGAGAAAGATGAAGGGGAAAGGAAATATGTTGATGTGGCTGTGGCTGTGTAAAAATGTTATGTAAACACATTAGTAACGTGACAGTGTATCTTAACAGACTTCTAAAAAATTGTATATTTTACACAAAAAAAAATATTTTAACAAACTGCTGGAGATTATCTTACAATGTAGACTTAAAATTTGATATTCTTACCTTTTTATCTAGTTTTTCCTTTTTCTTATCCGGTTAACATTCTGTTTACGAACAAGATAACCCAAGATAATATATAAAATAGACAAGTGAGAAATGTTACGTGTGAAGAATCTTTGGCCTACAAACCAATGGTTTAACATTCTGCCTAACAATTCCCATTTGGTTGATAGGCTAACTTTCCCTACTTTACAATTCTATATCCTTTATAAGGTCCAATAATATCATGTATTTATGCTTCTTTATAGATTTCACTTTATTGTTTTTCTTTTTTTTTTAGGGTAAAAAATATTTTCACTTTATTGTTATTTTTGTTTTGGTAACAAAATTCTCATATGTATGTATAAAGTAAAGATTTATTGATCTCTTGCTCTTGCTCAAGTGAATAACAAAATTTATTCACACCAAACATGGTTGATGGGGGCTAACAATTCAATAAGGAGTATAATAGTCAGGAAAGCTAAGAGGTACAATGAATGAGACAATGTGGACAGAGAATAGCTCTAGTGTTCAATAGGTAAAGGGAAATTAGTTCCCTATCTAAATACTACAACCGATCATATAAAATGATGTTGTCTGTCAACTCAAAAGGTATGACACAAATTAAATACAAAGTCTTATTTTGACTTATATTGTGACGGCCCAAGTTTTTCAACCCAGTGCATCAGTGATGACCAAAAAGTTGACCTGGTAACGAATCCAAAATGCGAAAGCGAAAGATGAAACCAAAGTCAATAGAGATAAAAATCATCCCCAAGACACCAATGTGACTTTCCATGAAGTCACGGAACTCAAAGAAAGCAAAAGCGAAAACAAAGATCGAAACGGGCAAAATCTATTAACCAAGGGGTAAAATGGTCAATTTACAAATAAAAAGAGAGAATTGACTCTAAACAAGTCAAACAATGTGAATACAACCTAATCTAGTCATTTCACAACATTCCAAGAAGTTCCAAGAACATTGGCCAAGAATCCCATAAAAATGCCCCTTCCCGGTTAATGCGAAAACTGACACTACCTCACTAAAACATGAATAACTCCCATTGTGATTTGAATCTGAGAACGGAATTGGTACCATTGAAAAGCTGACTCAAAACTCATGAATTTAGGCTCAAGAATCACCCCATTTGGATTAGAAATGAGGAAGATATAACCATTTAAAGTCGGAACAACAGTGTTGAAACAAAACTGAAGAGGCAGCTGAATAAAGGCTATTTCGGTCGACCGAAATAGAGTTTCGGACGACCAAAACTCACAAAAATTGTGCTGAAAACATGTTTTTAAGTGGAGGAAGTTTCGGTAGACTGAATTTGGCCATCGGTCGACCGAACTGGGCACAAATGACAAAAATGGCTACTAGAATGAGTGATTTACTGTTCATTGAAGTTCTCAAAGGCCATCGGTCGACCGAAGTGGAGTTTCAGACGACCGAAACTCCTTGAAAACTACTGAATGACCTATTATATGCCAAAAACATTAAGTCTTAACCCAAGCCTCAAACCCCAACATGGAATTGGTTCAAAAACAAGATTTTAAGCTATGTAAGCATGCCAACAAGTGTACTTTAAGTATTAAAGTGTATTACAATGGCTCATGGCCTCATTACTTAATATTTACAAGATTTTACATGCCAAACCTCCAAGGTTAATAAAAATACATTTCAAATGTAAAACTTGAAATTTAAATACATACACTTGAACTTTAAAATTTGTGGCCCTTGGCCTCATGTCATAAATATCAAATACGTTCCAAATAGTGTATCCAAGTACACTTTACATGTTGTAAGGCAAAAATGGCATACCGAGCCTAGCTATGCATTACATCTTTATAAGCAAAACTTAAACATGTTAACCCTTGCATGTGAACAAGAATATTTTAAAAGAAACTTCTAATCTCCAAACCACCCGAGGCACATGCAAATCTCCGAATCATGAATCCTGTACCTGATCAATACCCCCAGTAACTTCGAGGTGAGTAAACAAGTTTACTCATAGAGAATGAGCATGCATCGACTCGATTTCTTTATAGATTTTTACAACAACGTGAAACAATTCCTCATGCCGCCTAATGTCTATGTCAAAGGTGAGACTCAGGGAGCATCCTAAGCTACCTTAGATCATTTCTAGCATAAATCACATCCTCTATGTAATTCAAACAACATAGAAGTATGTTATACAAAGCAACAAGATATAGATTCTCAAAGTTATCAACTTGAAATCTAAAATGCAAAAACAACTAAATATAACAATTTAGTACAATTAGAATTTCTAATACCACACATCAAGACATAGATTCTCTAAGTTATCAACTTGAAATCTAAAAGTGTGAAAACAACTAAATATAACAATTTAGTATGAATGTACTTAACAACATCAAATCACCAATAGCCAAAACCACAAGTCACAATTAAATATGATTGTCAACTTGGAATTGAATGCGAAATCAAATAGTGGAAGACTTGGATATCAAATCTCGAATTTTCGCCGAGAACTCAATGGTTATTCCGGACATTAAACCACTGGAAAGACCACCCTAGTGCACACTATCTCAATTGGGGAGAACTCATACCTCCCGCACTAGAGCCAAACTCTAGCCATATTACCTATAACAATGTCCCAAGACTCCAAAATAAACCAAATAAGTTCACAACTTATACATAATTTATATAATGCACAAAATCACCTTCTGTGCACAAGTAGGTTAAAACCACACAATCCATGCCTTAGAGTTTCAATTCTAAAATGGCATATATAATGTCAATTACAAAGTGTACAATATATTACACAGGGCAACAATATATTCCATAAAGAAAACATGTTCTCATGAATATAAGTATAACAATAATGTTATCCAATGCTCAAAACACAACCAAATGAATATACAATAAGTTCAAGTCCATGATTTGAATATAGAAACAACTTTTAAAACATAATTAAAATCCATGAAACAATGAGATAGAATTTAATTAAATCACGATAATTAAATCTCTAATTTCTAAAACAACTCTAAATGGTCCCAATTTATATATGCTAGTAAACAAGTCCTAGACATCATAATATCAAGTTAAAAACTTAATTAAGCCAATGGAACCACTAAATAGATTTTAATTAACCCATTTAATTAAAATCTCTAGATTTTCAAACTCATCCAAATGCTCTCAAATTAAAGTATGTTAAAGAACATGCCAAGACTTAATTTAAAAGCATATCACAAGTTAATTTCATGCAAGGTACGTCCATGGGAATTAAACTTTCACCAAAGATAATTATTAAATAAAAAGTGCAATTTTTATTCAAATAATTTGAATTTAATATATGTTAACAAACATATCAAAGCCTAATTTTTTAGCATGCCACAATTTAATTCTAAGTTATGCATCATCATGAGAATTAAATCTTAATCATAGAAAATAATTAAATTAAATTCTAGATTATGAACAAAAGCATGCATACAAGTTGTATAAGCATCAAAAGCATGCAAGACAACAAAAATATGAAATTATAATGCCCCTACCTCCATTTGAGATGAAATCTCAAATCCCCACCAAAATGAAACTGCTCCGAATCCGACGAAACTTCTAGGTTTTGTCGGGGACAACACGGTGAACAAGAACCCCAAGGAAGCCCCCATCAAAATCACAACTTGACCTCAATCCCGAACTCAAGAAATGGCCAAAAACGGATTCTTATAAGGGGAAAAGGTAGATTACGGCAAGACGAACATAAAACACTAAGATACTACACCTTTTTACCTAAGGGAAGTGGCCGGAAAAGAAGAGAGAAGGGTGGCAGCCCCTTGGCTGCCATGGCTGCCGGTCAAGAGAGAGGACAGAGAGAAAAAAATCTTAATTTTTCTCTTAAGACCTCCTATTTATAGAAAAACCCTAAAAGTGTCCCGAACGGGCCCCGCCGGGTCCGAAAAAGTAGAATTTGAGCAGACATGCTCAAACGACAAAACTTAGTGAATAAAAAAGAAGCAGAATGAAAAAATATGAACAACGGAAGAAACGGCGTCAAAAATTGAGTCCTGAGCAGAAAGATATACACCAAACAAGTTCAGCGCAAATCGGGTTCAGAAACCCTGAAACTTGAGAAAAACGATCAAAAGAAAATTTCATGAGTACATGACTTGATGAAAAGTGAAAATTAATCTCGTACGAGGATCCAGACTCAAAATAAGGCATTTAGCAATAACTTCCATTAATTGCACAATGGCCCCTCCAAAAAGTGAAAACTGCACAACTGGTCCAGAATTAAAATATCTTCCAAAAATATTTTCTTAAAAACTCCTGAAATAAAATATCTTCAAAAGATATTTACGAAAAACACCCCAAGAAATGAAAATATTTCTGAAAAACTGTACATCCATGCCCCTATAGACACCGGGAGCAACCAGAGTACTTTTCTGCAAAAGTAAAGATATGTATTTCGTGGAAACCACTTAGAATGAAGATACATGAAGTCAAAAACCAACTCCGAACACAAGAAGTGAGTTTATGCCAACAAAGTGACAAACGGGGAAAAGACAGAATAGGGAAAAGGACGAAAAGTGAATAGTATCCAAAAAGTGAAAATATAGAAATGACTCGGTCCTCAAAGGAAGTTGTCAATACAAAGAAAAGAGTCTCAAAAATCATCCCCAAGCACTTAAGATGGCACTAAGTGATGAGAAACTGAACTCAGAAAGGAAAAGATTAATGGAAAAAAAAAAATATCCGTGAAAATCTGAGAAAAAAGAAAGGAAGGAAAATGACCGGGTCATTACACCCTTCCCACCTTAAAGGGATTTCATCCCCAAAATCCAGCCCTAACAAAACAAAAGGCGAAACTAGGGAACTACGGAATACATCTCCGAGTATCCCAAACAAGATGCTACAAAAACAAATCCAACACTGAAGGACAACGTAGAAGCCAATGTCATTCGTACCCACGTGCTCACGACAAGACAACCTCTCAAAGGAAAGTGACCACACAGCCATGCAACAAGTCCGAACTCCCTCACAGAACCCAAGGTCAGACAAAGGAATGGAAAACAGCAACCGTAAACGTCCCTCTTGACGAACCATCGAACGGATCCGAAAACAACCACCAAAAGAACTCCAAGATATCCATGTATCAAATCAAGGTACTGAACAGAGACAACATGGCAGTACGAATAGCGACCAGAACCCGCCCACGACGTACTCAAATATGTGGTAGCAATGACAGTGTCTAGTGCCCGCCCACACTTACTCGTCAGTAAGGTAGCATCGACGACAACTAGCACCCGTCCACAACACACAACTTGTACGGTAGCATGACAGTAAAAGGCACTAATTCATAACCTGACCCCCACTAAGTCTACCCATGAACCTTTCGATACAATTGACATCAATGTCGCGAAATGATCATGGCCAAAAGCAATGTGGGAACCAGGCATCTGTGAAAGTTAGAATATGGTCCAAAGACGTTCCACACCATCTTGGCCAATCCCAAACTCTGACAACAATATCATAGGCACCATTATGTTTTAGGTCCCAAATCCTCAATACAGCAAAACCAACATCTCTAACGCCTCAAAATACTCCTATTGACAACATCAATCAAGAATCCAAAGCTTGAAAAGCAAATTGAAACCTTCAGAAATCAAAGTGAACCTTACTACAAGACATTTCATCGAAAGTCCTACATATCTCCCTGAAATAGATCAACTACAAGATTACACCATAATTTAAACACCAGATCCACATCCTTATCATGGATAACTAAATCCTCGAAACACAAGTCCATCAACTGGCACACTATCAAAATTCTGACAACTAAGGTCACAAAGCGAATCTCTCGAAACTGTGCTTGGCAACACCAAGTTAAATCAAATTTTCTCAATCTCCATTGATCCATAAACTACCACTGGAACTATGATTCCTCAAAACTATGCCTAGTCATAACTAGGACGAAAAAACCCCACAAACAAGCCATATCCAACAGCAATCCCCCAAAACTTCTTCTAAGAGTCAACCACATCCAGGTCTCCAAAACGAAAACAAGTCTCCAAAAGATATTCTCAAAAGAGTATCGAGCTCACCTCATGAATTAAACAAATCCTCAATGATATGGACACAAGTCCCCGTAAAATGATCTCACACTAATCCACTCACTCTGAGCACCACAACCCGTCAACAACTACGGCAAAAACTCCCCAAGGGAAGACATGAAGGAAATGAACCACTAGTCTCAAGAAGGAAAATACCACGACTTCATTTCTGAAATGAAAGACAATAATGTCAAAGACTTTGCCCCCTATATGGGAGTAAATCGACCAAAATCCATCAAATCCTTACCAAGGACTCAAAACAACAATGGTGATCCTCACGGACCAGCCAACCCTAAAGCTGTGCACAATGCAACGAAGAGAAGAGACTCACTCCTTGTGAAGTCCTTTACTCGGACCAAGAAAAAAGGAGAATTCCTCTACAAGGAATCTCACAACGAAACCATTGCAGAAACCGGCACACAAACAACGTGCGACCGAAGGAAGTAAAAGGGAAAACCAAGTATGGAAGTCATACATATGACAAGAAATGCAACTACCAAAAAATAAATTTACTTACATAGATAAAAATCAAGGGTACATGCAACACGTCTCCACATAAGCACAAAATCATGTCACAAAAACGCAGTAACAACATGGCATCTCTAAGCTTATAAGGAAGGCATGCTAATGCTACACAACAAGAAAGTAAATGTGGACACACCTCCACCTACTTATGCATCACAATATTATAAATCAAACTATTAACATGGTAGAAAATGAAACTGCAAGAGATAAAATGATGCAACAATGAAACCTATGGACATCGTGTCCTATAGTGTCTAGGTAAAAGGAAAAACCAGTCCTAGCCATAAACTAACTCCAAAAACCAATGCGACAACCACCTGTCTCAAAACAAACGTGAGCCCTTACCACAATGGTAAGACTCTAACAATCCATCTCCGAATCTAAAGGTGACACTACAAATGACACTAACAGTGCAATGCTCACTCTACCCGAATCACCAATCAATCGACTTGATCCCAAAAGCGTCATCACGCAAGAGAACTCCAGGAAAATGGCAACTATAATCATACCATCAATAACCAAATCAATCACTACGACTGATCCCTAAAACAACCATCATCATCATCGGTCAAAGGACTACGCCTATCAAAACAAACCCAACATCGATTCCATCCGAACTGCACTTATAACTTGCCAATACGGTAACATGACAGTGCCATGCACCCGCCCACAAGCGTACCCGCCCACGAAAATTGCAATCCCAGAGAAATCATCCCAAACAACCAAGGATCCTAAGAGGTCCATAACCTCATCATGGCCCAAAACCAACAAGTCCTGTACTACGGCAATGCCAAATGACTCACCTCACGAGACCCTAAACAAAAGGTGTCTTACCACCTATCTCAAAACCAATGCTAGGTCAATAACAACCTACACTATCTCAAGACTGTGACTACAATCGCCACCATCAACCCCAAGTAGTGCCTTAATGACCAATCCCGTGTCATGCCAAATATACAACACAGTTATGCATGTACAATTCCAATCTAGCATACATCACATGTCATGCTTTTTACATCAGAATAAAAATCATGTTATACAAATGACATGTCACATATAACACATAAGCACATAAACATGTTATCAAAAGGCATGTAAATATATCAAAACAAATCAACAAAAGTATAAAATGCACCCAAAACCCGTCGTCCAAGGTATTCAAACCTAGGAGCTCTGATACCACTTGTGACGGCCCAAGTTTTTCAACCAGGTGCGTCAGTGATGACCCAAAAGTTAACCGGGTAACGAATCCAAAATGTGGAAGCGAAAGATGAAACCAAAGTCAATAGAGATAAAAATCATTCCCAAGACACCAATGTGACCTTCCATGAAGTCATGGAACTCAAAGAAAGCAAAAGTGGAAACAAAGATCAAAACGGACAAAATCTATTAACCAAGGGGCAAAATGGTTAATTCACAAATAAAAAGAGGGAATTGACTCTAAACAAGTCAGACAAGGTGAATACAACCTAATCTAGTCATTTCACAACATTCCAAGAAGTTCCAAGAACATTGGCCAAGAATCACACAAAAATGCCCCTTCCCGGTTAAAGCGAAAACTACACTACCTCACTAAAATATGAATAACTCCCACTGTGATTTGAATATGAGAATAGCATTGGTACCATTGGAAAGCTAACTCAAAATCCATAAATTTAGGCTCAAGAATCACCCCATTTGGATTAGAAATGAGGAAGATATGACCATTTGAAGTCGGAACAATAATGCTGAAACAAAACTGAAGAGGCAGCTGAATGTAGGCTATTTTGGTTGACTGAAATAGAGTTTTGGACGACCAAAACTCACAAAAATTGTGCTGAAAACTTGTTTTTAAGTGGAGGAACTTTCGGTAGACCAAATTTGGCCATTGGTCGACCGAATTAGGCACAAATGGCGAAAATGGCTACTAGAATGAGTGATTTACTGTTCATTGAAGTTCTCAAAGGCCATCGGTCGACCGAAGTGGAGTTTTGAACAACCAAAACTCTTTGAAAAGCTATTGAATGACCTGTTATATGCCAAAAACATTAAGTCTTAGCCCAAGCCTCAAACCCCAACATGGAATTGGTCCAAAAATAAGATTTTAAGCTATGTAAGCATGCCAACAAGTGTACTTTAAGTATTAAAGTGTGTTACAATGGCCCATGGCCTCATTACATAATATTTACAAGATTTTACGTGCCAAACCTCCAAGGTTGATAAAAATACATTTCAAATACAAAACTTGAAATTTAAATACATACACTTAAACTTTAAAGTTTATGGCCCTTGGCCTCACGTCATACATATCAAATAAGTTCCAAATAGTGTATCCAAGTACACTTTACATGTTGTAAGGCAAAAATGGCATACCGAGCCTAGCTATGTATTACATCTTTATAAGCAAAACTTAAACATGTTAACCCTTGCATGTGAACAAGAATACTTTAAAAGAAACTTCTAATCTCCAAACCACCCAAGGCATATGCAAATCTCCGAATCTTGAATCCTGTACCTGATCAATACCCCCAGTAACTTCGGGCTGAGTAAACAAGTTTACTTGTAGAGAATGAGCATGCATCGACTCGATTTCTTTATAGATTTTTACAACAACGTGAAACAATTCATAAAGGTCATGCCGCCTAATGTCTATGTCAAAGGTAAGACTCAGGGAGCATCCTAAGCTACCTTAGATCATTTCTAGTATAAATCACATCCTCCATGTAATTCAAACAATATAGAAGTATGCTATACAAAGCAATAAGATATAGATTCTCAAAGTTATCAACTTGAAATCTAAAATGCAAAAACAACTAAATATAACAATTTAGTACAATTAGAATTTCTAATACCACACATCAAGAAATAGATTCTCTAAGTTATTAACTTGAAATCTAAAAGTGTGAAAACAACTAAATATAACAATTTAGTATAGAAGTACTTAACAACATCAAATCGCAAATAGCTAAAACCACACGTCACAATTAAACATGATTGTCAACTTGGAATTGAATGCGAAATCAAATAGTGGAAGATTTGGACATCAAATCTCGGATTTTCGCTGATAACTCAATGGTTATTCCGGGCATTAACCCGCTGGGAAGACTACCTTAGTGCGCACTATCTCAATTGGGGAGAACTAATACCTCCCGTACTAGAGCCAAACTTTAGCCATATCACTTGTAACAATGTCCCAAGACTCCAAAATAAACTAAATAAGTTCACAACTTATATATAATTTATATAATACACGAAATCACCTTCTATGCACAAGTCGGTTGAAACCACACAATCCATGCCTTAGAATTTCAATTCTAAAGTGGCATATATAATGTCAATTACAAAGTGTGCAATACATTACACAAGGTAACAATACATTCCATAAAGAAAACATGTTCTTATGAATATAAGTATAACAACAATGTTATCCAATGCTCAAAACACAACCAAATGAATACACAACAAGTCCAAGTCCATGATTTGAATATAGAAACAACTTCTAAAACACAATTAAAATCCATGGAACAATGAGATAGAATTTAATTAAATCACGATAATTAAATCTCTAATTTCTAAAACAACTCTAAATGGCCCCAATTATATATGCTAGTAAACAAGTCCTAGACATCATAATATCAAGTTAAAAACTTAATTAAGCCAATGGAACCACTAAACAGATTTTAATTAACCCATTTAATTAAAATCTCTAAATTTTCAAACTCATCCAAATGCTCTCAAATTAAAGGATGTTAAAGAACATGCCAAGACTTAATTTAAAAGCATATCACAAGTTAATTTCATGCAAGGTACGCCCATGGGAATTAAACTTTCACCAAAGATAATTATTAAATAAAAAGTGCAATTCTTATTCAAATAATCCAAATTTAATATATGTTAACAAACATATCAAAACCTAATTTCCTAACATGCCACAATTTAATTCTAAATTATACATCATCATGAGAATTAAATCTTAATAATAGAAAATAATTAAATTAAATTCTAGATTATGAACAAAAGTATGCATAGAAGTTGTATAAGCATCAAAAGCATGTAAGACAACAAAAATATGAAATTATAACACCCCCTACCTCCATTTTAGATGAAATCTCAAATTCTCACCAAAACGAAACCGCTCCGAATCCGATGAAACTTCTAGGTTTTGTCGGGTACAACACGGTGAACAAGAATCCTAAGAAAGCCCCATCAAAATCACAACTTGACCTCAAATGTGAACTCAAGAAATGGCCAAAAATGGATTCTAATAAGGGGGAAAAGTAGAGCACGGCAAGGGGAGCATAAAACACTAAGATACTACACCTTTTTACCTAAGGGAAGTGGCCGAAAAAGAAGAGAGAAGGGTGGCAGCCCCTTGGTTGCCATGGCTCCGGCCAAGAGAGAGGAGAGAGAGAGAGAAAAATTAAGATTTTTCTCTTAAGACTTCCTATTTATAGAAAAACTCCAAAAGTGTCTCGAACGGGCCCCGCTGGGTCCGAAAAAGTAAAATTTGAGCAGACGCGCTCAAACGACAAAACTCTATAAACAAAAAAGAAGCAGAATGAGAAAATATGAACAACGGAAGAAACGACGTCAAAAACTGAGTCCCGAGCAGAAAGATATGCATCAAACAAGTTCGGCGCAAACTAGGTTCTGAAACCCTGAAACTGGAGAAAAACGACCAGAAGGAAATTCCATGAGTACACGATGGTGTGTCGCCGCACCACAAACTTAAGAGTGTGCATTAAAGTGAGGGCCAAGTTTTACATTTATAGAAGCTACTACTACCTTCACTAAAAATATAATTAGGGTGAGTAGGGATCGTCCCAAGGGATTGGAGTCGAATTTGGTTGTGGAATCACTATTAGGGTTAGTAGGTCGAATGATCAAACAAATGGTTGGTTGGTTAATAAACTAGAGAGCAAATTAAACTAAATAATTGAATGCAATAAAGAGTAAGCAGAGAGAGAGAACTTGGGGTTTAGAGGTCACCACCAAATAATGCTTTTCTACACCCTTAACTAGTGACTAATGAGGGAAATGTGTGTTGCAATATTGATGTGTGTGTGTGTTTGGTTGATTCAATTAGCAAGGGTGACTAATTAAGCATACTTTGTCTAATCAACATGTGAAAAGCACAATATATCTAGCAATTAAGTATATATTGTCTAAATAGCATGTGAAAAGCACAATATATCTAGCAAGTCATTAATCCTTTCACTAAGCTCACAAGCCAAATACACCACAAGGTTGAGACATATGCTACTTGCATTCAAAAGTATGGAATATCAAACAACAAGCATGGATTGTCCTCCCATCTAACAACTATGCTACCACTACACTACAATTAAGCTAATGACATGAAATTAAACTAATTAAGCTAAGGGAGAGCCACAATCCATCAAGAAATGAACATGAACCATCTAGAAAATTACAAGAGCATTCATTTAAGTACAATGTTTTGACAATCTCTAGATCTATGGCATTAATACACATAGACATGTACCAATAACACAAGAAATAGAGACAAACACATGAACATCTATTCTAACATACATAGACATATGGATAGAATGAAATGATCAATTGGAAGCATTAAGCCACATAAATCATTGAATAAATAAGATCTATATATATATAAGTGATAAAACATGTATTACAACACTAATCCCTCAATAATACACAAAATCAAGATGTAGAAAGCATTGGCTAACTCTAGCCCCAAGAGGATATCTAGCCACTCATGGTAATGCTTCTCCAACCCTCAAGGGCTAACTCCATGGTAGAGATTTGCTCATCGGTTGATGAAGAGTCCCCAATGGTGTTTTTAGCCTCCTCCTCCTCTAAGCTTGCTCTCCAAGAGTTCTTCCAAGGTATGAGATGATATGATGTGATATGGTATGATAAGGTGTAAAAAGTAATCTTTATCCTTATATAGATATGTCAAATGACACACAAAATGAGCTGGGGTCGTGCACAAAATATTTCCCAATGATTGGATAAAAGACAATTTTTTGTGAGCTGGAGATTTAACTTTTTCGCACTAGAGGAAGTTTGATCGACCGAACCTTGGACTTGAATCGATCGAACATGGCTGAGATTTATCGAAATGAAGTTAGATCGATCCTCAATGGCGGCACTTTTTGGATAAAGACAAATCTGAGATATTTTGAAGATATTTTTGGGAAAAGGACAAAAGTGGTTGGTTGGGTGGTACAACTAGATAAGATCAATCATTTGGATAAGGACAAGGTAGTTCGATTGATCGAAGAATGATGTTGGATCGATCGAACTTTTGAGATCTCTGAAAATGTCATCATGGCTCTGATCCATCTTGAAGTGCTGAGATCGATCATGTTAGATCGATCGAACCTTGATCTGAAATCGATCGAAGATGTTGATTTTCACCTTTTTCTTCCTTTTGCTTCCACTTGGCTCCTTTCTTTGATTCATCCCAGAATTGCTTCATTTCTGCTCTTATTTGGCTGAGTTAGCTTATTTTCGGGATAAGTGCCAGAAAATAGAAATAATACGTAATCAATCTAAAACGGTAAAGTAAGATAGATAAGGGTACTATAATGCCTAAGCTTAAGGGGTTTAAATACGCACTTTTCAGCGCTCATCACACCCCCAAACTTAAATATTGCTAGTCCCTAGCAATGAACTAGAAAGTAAATGAATGAAATGAATAACTATACAAGTATAAATCTAGAAAATAATAAATGGATAACGCCACTTTCGTAGGGAACACGGTTACACTTAGCATATGTAACAAGCTTTTTAAACCCCTAGGTTACCCCTAGTGGACTAGTGAAGTCTCGTGAGGGTTTCCAGAAATGATACCCCCAAACATTAAGCTCATTCTCACAAAAGAGGCACTAACATTGCAAACAAGTATTGGGAGAAAACTACCTCAAGTATGCAATTTTTCAAACATTTCTAAGCAATCTCCCAAAATTTCAACATTAGACAAACAAGTATGGTCCTCCACACATCAAGAAAATGATCATGTAAATCAAAACAACTCTAGAATCCTTTTTGAGTGGACTGGCATCAAATATGTTGCTATCTTAGCCAACTAAAGAATTAATCACATCCTTACCTTCAAACTAGCACACAAATCTAGTACCGATCATCAAGACAAAAAGTGGACCTTTTATTAAAGCTTTATTGTTTTATGTGCACTTATTCTTTTCACTCAATTTTTTTTTTTTTTTTTTTTTTTTTTTTTTTTTTTTTTTCAGATCAAAGATGGAAGCATAGTGCAATGTGTTGATCTCTTAAGCTTTCTAGCGATTCATGAGGTTGAGCGTTAAATCAATGACTTCCAAACCAGACGGCTTTAGGGCATTAGGCGTTCAAACACCCCTACGAACTTACAAGCTCAAATCAACTAGGTTACAAATCAAGACAACCTCCATCTAATCATTTCCCACTTCTTACATTTTGGGAGAAATATTCACTTTTTATTACTTTTGCAACTTTTCAACCCTTTTTTTTTTTTTGTTTGTAAGCAAGTTCAATTATTAACCTAGAGTTTGGGCCCGCCACCTTTCGGCGCGAGAAGTTCAATGCTTGATGAGGCTAGAATCCCGGCTACTTAGTGAAAAGGGGTTGTTATCCACCTTTATTAAGAATAAAAGCTTTCAATGCACTACTAGCTTAATTGGGATATAACCAATTCAATAATCAACAAAGCATGTACCCCATAAATGAATGCTAGTGTACGCCAGTGCTAGTGTAGAATATTAGAGTGAATCTCAAAACAATCACAAAATCAAGATGATGTGGACCACAAGTGCAAGCAAGATATCAATCTTTCGAAAAATTTACTCCTAAATGGCATCCATAAGGCATATAAGGAGTATTGGACTCTCAAGTCAATCAATTTTTAAATTTTAAGCAATATAGTCCTCAAAAGATCAAAATCATAGCTAGATATGGACCAATCATAGAAAATCTCTCAAATACACAAATCATGCTCAAAATTTTGAAGTTTAAAGCTAACACTGTAAAGTACACCATTACCCCCAAACTTAAACGGCACAATGTCCTCAATGTACAAAGAGAACAAAAGGAAAGAGTATATCGGTGCAATTAAGGCAAAGAATGGCTAAGACTAAAGTATCCAAAGTAGGTGGCATAGCCCCCCCAAACTTGGAATTAACTGTGGTCCTAAAATTTGGCACTCGAATAAACTCATTAGATAAAAAAAAGGGATAATCAGTGCACAGTGGACATGCAAATGTAAATGAAATAAAGTAGTGAGAGAGATATAAGGGTGGTCTTGAAAATTGTGTAGCATTCTCTCTCACTGTAGTCACTGTGATGTACCTGATGGAGTCAAACATACAGAGATAAGAATATAATAGATGACATCCATAGCAAAAACATATATAAAGAAAAATAAACTATAGAGTACATAAAAAAAAAAATCAAAACAAACAGACCGGTTGCAAATAATATACAGTGACAAAAATGAAGTATAGAGCACAGAGGTGTAGTATAAAAAGATAGGAGAACTGGGAATCTCATGTGGATAAGGTAGGACGGGCAGGGTGAGCTCCGCGGATATCGCGAGATAAGTCTCGGAGTGCAGTCATGACATCCTTGCGGAATATAGCAAAATCAGCTCGGTGGGCTACAACATCGGCTCGAATGGTAGCAGTATCAGCTCTGATAGTAACTACTACATCCTCAAGAGCCTAAAGACGCTCTCCAAAGCCGAGGGTCTGACTAGGAGCCTCAGGTATGGATGAATCAGAAGAAAGATCCTGACTCTTCTCCTTCTCATGTACTGGCGACCCAGCTGGAGAGTGCTGTTTTGCGTCATCTGCAGGTCACTCTAAATCAATGTCTATGTGCTCGGCAGCTGGACCTACTGTTACATCGTCCACTGCGGGATCTACTGCTGCTGCTTCAGCTGCTGCCTCTGCCTCCTCAGCCTCGAGCTCCTTTGCAGCCACTACTGTGTGGTCCTGCAGTCTAGTGATGATAGCATTGTATATCCCAGTCCTTCTTCAAGAAGTGACAGGAACCTCTCTTAGGGTGCTCCCGAGGATGAAAAGGATAGCACTGATCAATAAGTATCTGGGTGATGAGGTGGCCAAAAGGGAGAGACTTAGCCCTTCTGGGCTTCTCCTTGCTGATATACTCATCGAAGAGCTTCCTCATCACGCTCCAAATGAGCTTTGGGATAGATACCTAATGGCCTGTATAAAATGCGTAGAGGGCTGTTAGATAGTCTCCTCGCCGCTGAATCTTGTGCCCAGCCATATATATGTTCCGAAAGAGAACGGAATCAAAGAACCATAGGTCATCTGGAAGAAAAGTGCGGGTGGTGAAAGTCTCACCATCGGCATGGTGACCTGTCAAGAAAACTACCATGTCGGCATAAGAAGGCCTGTATAGCCTCGGATATAGCTCCTGTAGCTCCGGAGGGCATCGGTGTGGACAATGGCATGATCGGGTTAGCGTGTCCACAGTAATAGTAATCTGATGGCCATCTATAGTAGTGACCAGCTCTACTGTGGTACGCGGGGATGGTCGGAGGTTCTGGAAGAACATCCGTACCAGTCGCGGGTAGACTGGCTCAATAACGGGGGCAAGAATAGCTGCAAGGCCCCTCTGGATAATATCATGGTAAGCTGATCGGGTCAGCACCGATCTAGAAAAGAAATCTGTGTCGAACATTGACTCATGATCCACTGTCATATGCACATATCTTTGCATGGGCCTATCACGCTCTCGAGCTGGCTGAGCTGGCTGGCGTGGTGGAGATAGTAATGGTGAATACTCAGCTCTAGCATGTCATGGAGATGGTGATGGTGTAAACGCTAGCTGAGCCGCAGAAGTGGATGGAATATGATCATCCTCAGCCTCATGAGCAGGTTACTGAGGTGGAGTAGGCTGTAATGGCTCCTCCTGTGCATGAGAGGGCTCTACTGGCTCCTCTATCCTCTGTTTGATATGTCTCTGAGGCCGGTGTTGCCTCTTAGCAACAGTCTTGCGCTTCGTCATGGCCTGAAAAATAATTTAAAAACTTGCAAGGGAGTCAGTGCTAGAATTAAGAATTGAAAGCACAAAATAGAAACATGCATGTCAAATAAGATAGACAAAATACATAGATGACATGAATCTATGCAAGTGATAGGATATGAAGCATGCTAAACAATGTAAGTATGAAATGCATCCAATGGGGAATATCACAGGCATTGGGCATATATGAGATAGCACGAACATAATACATGATGAATGAAGTGTATGTATGAGATCTGTGAAGTTCGATCGATCATAAAAAAGGTTTGAGATCGATCTCAAAATTTCGATCGATCTAAGAAATTGAAAAAGATGAGTTCGATCGATCTTTCAAGATTGATCTGAGATAGAAGTTCGATCGATCGAACTGTGCGAAGATGAAAACTGAAGAGTCACAGATCTGTGACTTTGGAAGCATGGGGGCCACACGAACAAGGTCGTGGGCCTATCAACACATCATTCAATCCATCCTACTCACTTTACAAAGCCCATACTCCCAAAAATCAATTCAAATTTCAAAAATATATAACCATATATACATATATATACGCATATATACAAACATGCTTCAAGCTCATCAATGGTGGATTTCATCAACAAAATATCCTAGATATAGCATGTAGGCAACATGTATTGTCAAGTTGAAGCTTAAAATGACAAGGTGTGGCTCGGATCTTACCTCAACTCGCGAGAGAAGATGGGAAGAAGATGGAGATGAAAATTCGAGAAGAGAGAGAAAGAATCAACGTTTGGATCTCGCCGGAAATTCGCCGGAGAAGATGATGAAGATGGGGCAGGAATGATGGACAAGGGTTTGGAGGGTTGGATCGATCTAATGAATCGATCTTGAGACCCTTCAGGTCTATTTTTAAAAACTTTTCCCGATTAGTTCGATCGATCGAACTGAGATTTCAGATCGATCGAACTTTGATTATCTCTCTTCAAAGTGTTTTTGGAATTTTTGAAAAATTAAAAACTAAACTTAAAAATTAAAAATTAAAATTGAAAAATCAACGGGGAAGAAGAATTTGTCAATCTTAATCAATACATCCTCAATTATACCCCTAGGCTTCTTAATGGATCGGTCGGCAAGTTGTAAAACTACAGACGTCGGTTTCAATTCAAATGGGCCCAATTTGATATAAACCGAGTATGGAAGAAGGTAAACACTTGCTCCTAAGTCAAGAAGCGCCCGATTAATGATATGATCACCAATAACGCATGAAGTAGTAGGTGAACCAGGGTCCTTAAACTTTGGAAGGTTGTTATGTTACAAAATTGAACTTACTTGCTCAGTCAAAATTACTTTTCTTGGTGCTTAGCTCCTGTTCTTTCGCTTTTGAGTGCACAAGTCTTTCAAGAATTTGGCATAAGCCGGAATTTGCTTGATTGCATCCAAAAGTGGAAGATTGACTTTCACTTGCCTAAACATTTCCATTATTTCATTAGTTTTTGCCTTTTGCTTGTCTTTTGAAATTGATCCTTTTAAGGCATCTGGAAATGGAACTTTTGGTTCAAAACTCTTTTCAAAATTTATCTTTGAAGTCTCTTCAACACAAGAAGTTTTCAAATCACTTTGTTTCAAATCATTTTTCAACAAAATCTGTTCAAACTCATTTTTTTGCAAATCTTTCTTTAAATCATTTTCAAAATCATTCTTCAAATCACATTTTGAAACTTTCTCATTCACAAGATCATGTATATGCAATGAAGGAGGAATAGGATGTGAAACGGGACAGGTGACAACTTGAGGTTGCACCGGTTCATTCTCTTCATTGGATATTTAACTTGATTGTCCACAATCCTACTACTCCGCAAGGTAGTCACCGCATTAACATGCTCAATGGTGTGGCCTTCTAATGAGGAATGGGTTTCCACAACATATTGTTGCTTAGGTGGGGCATTAATAGGCATCTTTCCCCTCTCTCTAGCATTAAAAGTGCTTGCTAGTTGCCCTACTTGGGGTTCTAGCTTCGCAATAGATTGATAGTGGGAATGAAGCAATTGTGTGTTAGCCTCAAGAGTGCCCAAAGCATTCAAAACTTTTTCTTCAAAGGCGGGACTTCTAGCATTTCCTTGGGAATAAGATTGGTTGGGAAAATGAGAGTTAGCAAATTGATTCCCTTGTGATTGATAAGGTCTATAACCTTGGGGTCCTTGGTTTTGAAGTGGAGGTGAAATGTACTTCCCTTGAAAATCGCCTTGGGAAGGGTTTGAGCCCCCTCCTTGGTTTTTCCAAGAGAAATTCGGATGCTTTCTCCAACTTGGATTATAATGAGTACCGTAAGGATTGTTCCCTTAGTTCACAAAAACTGCATTAACTTGTTCATTAAGTTCATTTTGCACTTGTCCATGAGGACAATGAGAAGTAGAATGAAGAACACTAGAACAAGTCAAACATGTTTCATTTGATGCACGATGAGAAAGGTTAGGGAAGGAAGATACTTGGTTCGCCGAGTTTTGGTTAATCAAAAATTGATCAAACCTTTTAAGATAAAGACTTCATTTCGGCGGCTATTTCATTTGAATGGTAGACTTGATGTAAGCCAACATTCTTCCTACCTTGTGAATTTCTACTATTCTTGGATGATAATGTTCTATGCAAAGAATTTTCACTCATGCTCTCATAAAGACGTCATACGTCATCATCATGCCTATCAATGTATGAGCCACCCATGGAAGCATCAACCATGCCTTTGTAATTGTCCGATAAACTCTCAAAGAAATATTGAACTAATTGCCATTTGGGCATGTCATGATGTGGACACTTCCTAAGCAATTCATTAAAGCATTCCCATGCCTCGTGAAACGTTTCTCCATCCCCATGTGAAAATTCTCGAATTGAGGTTCTCATGGCAATGGTCTTAGAAACCAGATAGTACTTCTTCAAGAACTTTTGTTGCATTTCTGCCCAAGAAGTGATTGAAAAAGGCCTAAGATTGTTAAACCAATACTTTGCCCTATCTTTTAAGGTAAATGGAAAAAGTTTGAGTCTTAAGACCTCTTCCGGCATATCCGTATATTTTATGGTGGAACATACTTCAAGAAACTTATCCAAATGCTTGTAAGGTTCTTCACTTGGAAGTCCATGATAGTTAGGAAGCATTTGAATGGTTTGTGACTTAATTTCATAGTGATGTGCTCTAAATGGTGGCAATTGAATTTATGTGGGTGCATTGTATTCATTAGGCACATAGTGATCTCTTAAAGCAAGTGGAGGATTAGCAATTTCAGGTGCAACATGGGCACCTTGATTTTGATTTCCTTGAATGATGGGAGGTTGTGGAGTATACATTGGCTCTGGAATTCCAAATGGAACTTGGCCTTCTTGTTGTTGTGGTTGGTGAATGAATGGCCTACGCATGTCTAATGGTGCTTGAATGTTCTCATGATGTACATTTGGACGAAGGATACCTTGTTGGTCTATGTGACCAAGGTCCTCTACATGCTCTTCATTATGGCCTTCCATTGACGCAATGGATTGGGTAGAACTAGAACTTCCTCTTCCCCTAGGATTTCTAACTACGGATTCAAGATGCAAATCAAAAGGGAAAAGAGTTGGTCTTAGTGATCTACGACCATGCATGCACAATGTAAAAACACATAAACACAAAGAATGAACAAACACTTCGACTTCACAACAATTCAATGAAACTTCCTCCACAAACACTTAACCCATACTCCTATGCTTTAACAACAATGATGCAAAGAACAATTAAAAATTGCCTCAACGCAGGCTCACGATTTATCTAGGAAATTAAAAACAAGCCTCCATGCGGGCCGACGATTTAACTAAGGGATTGAGTAAGAAAAAGCTCACAAAGTTCCTTTAGCACTTCAACTCCAAATTTATAGCTTAGCTTAGCAATTTTTTTAAATTTTTAGCATTTTTCATTACTTGTTTAGCTCCTTTGCTTGCTTCCTAACTCAATGTTCCTTGTCAAAGATGAACAAACACAATAAGTAATCAAAAGAAAAATAAAAATAAGGTAAAGACACGATCAAAAGAGTACTAATTCCTAATTGATTCCATAAATATGACGTTGCCTAATCTCCGGCAACGGCGCCAAAAACTATGGTGTGTCGCCGCACCACAAGCTTAAGAGTGTGCATTAAGGCGAGGGCCAAGTTTTACATTTATAGAAGCTACTACTACCTTCACTAAAAATATAGTTAGGGTGAGTAGGGATCGTCCCAAGGGATTGGAGTCGAATTTGGTTGTGGAATCACTATTAGGGTTAGTAGGTCGAATGATCAAACAAATGGTTGGTTGGTTAATTAAACTAGAGAGCAAATTAAACTAAATAATTGAATGCAATAAAGAGTAAGCAGAGAGAGAGAACTTGGGGTTTAGAGGTCACCACCAAACAATACTTTTCTACACCCTTAACTAGTGACTAATGAGGGAAATGTGTGATGCAATATTGATGTGTGTGTGTGTTTGGTTGATTCAATTAGCAAGGGTGACTAATTAAGCATACATTGTCTAATCAACATGTGAAAAGCACAATATATCTAGCAATTAAGTATATATTGTCCAAATAGCATATGAAAAGCACAATATATCTAGCAAGTCATTAATCCTTTCACTAAACTCACAAGCCAAATACACCACAAGGTTGAGACATATGCTACTTGCATTCAAAAGTATGGAATATCAAACAACAAGCATGGATTGTCCTCCCATCTAATAACTATGCTACCACTACACTACAATTAAGCTAATGACATGAAATTAAACTAGTTAAGCTAAGGGAGAGCCACAATCCATCAAGAAATGAGCATGAACCATCTAGAAAATTATAAGAGTATTCTTTTAAGCATAATGTTTTGACAATCTCTAGATCTATGGCATTAATACACATAGACGTGCACCAATAACATAAGAAATAGAGACAAACACATGAACATTTATTTTAACATACATAGACATATGGATAGAATGAAATAATCAATTGGAAGCATTAAACCACATAAATCATTGAATAAACAAGATCTATATATATATAAGTGCCAAAATATGTATTACAACACTAATCCCTCAATAATACACAAAATCAAGATGTAGAAAGCATGTTTGGGGCTAACTCTAGCCCCAAGAGGATATCTAGCCACTCATGGTAGTGCTTCTCCAACCTTCAAGGGCTAACTCTATAGTAAAGATTTGCTCCTAGAGTCCCCAATGGTGTCTCTAGCCTCCTCCTCCTCTAAGCTTGTTCTCCAAGAGTTCTTCCAAGGTATGAGATGATATGATGTGATTTGGTATGATATAGTGTAAAAAGTAATCCTTATCCTTATATAGGTAGGTCAAATGACACACAAAATGATTAGGGTCGTGCACAAAATATTCCCCAATGATTGGATAAAGGACAACTTTTTGTGAGCTGGAGATTTAACTTTTTCGCACTGGAGGAAGTTCGATCGATCGAACCTTGGACTTGGATCGATCGAACATGGCTGAGATCTATCGAACTGAAGTTGGCTCGATCTTCAATGGTGGCGCTTTTTGGATAAAGATAAATCTGAGATATTTTGAAGATATTTTTGGGAAAAGGACAAAAGTGGTTGGTAGGGTGGTACAATTAGATAAGATCAATCATTTGGATAAGGACAAGGTAATTCGATCGATCGAAGAATGATGTTGGATTGATCGAACTTTTGAGATCTCTGAAAATGTCATCATGGCTCTGATCCATCTTCAAGTGCTGAGATCGATCATGTTGGATCGATCGAACCTTGATCTGAGATCGATCGAAGATGTTGATTTCTACCTTTTTCTTCCTTTTGCTTCTACTTGGCTCCTTTATTTGATTCATCCCAGAATTGCTTCATTTCTGCTCTTATTTGGCTGAGTTAGCTTATTTTCGGGATAAGTGCCTGAAAATGAAAATAATACGAAATCAATCTAAAACGGTAAAGTAAGACAGATAAGGGTACTAAAATGCCTAAGCTTAAGGGGTTTAAATACGCACTTTTCAGCGCTCATCACACGACTAGACAAAAAGTGAAAATTAATCCCGTACGAGTATCCAGGCTCAAAACAAGGCATTTAGCAATAACTTTCATTTATTACACCGCCCCTCCAAAAAGTAAAAACTGCACAACTGGCCCAGAATGAAAATATCTTCCAAAAATATTTTCTTAAAAATCCCTAAAATAAAATATATTCAAAAGATATTTACGAAAAACACCCCAAGAAATGGAAATGTTTTTGAAGAACTGTGCATCTATGCCCCCATAGACACCAAGAGCAACCAGAGTACTTTTCTGCAAAAGTAAAGATAGGTATTTCGTGGAAACCACTTAGAATGAAGATACATGAAGTCAAAAACCAACTCCGAACACAAGAAGTGAAGTTATGCCAATAAAGTGACAAACGGGGAAAAGACAGAATAGGAAAAAGGACGAAAAGTGAATAGTGTCCAAAAAGTGAAAATATGGAAATGACTCGGTCCTCAAAGGAAGTTGTTAATTCAAAGAAAAGAGTCTCAAAAATCATCCCCGAATACTCAAGATGACACTAAGTGATGAGAAACCGAACTCAGAAAGGAAAAGATGAACGGAAAAAAAATATCCGTGAAAATCTGAGAAAAAGGGAAGGAAGGAAAATGACCGGGTCATTACATATATGGCTCAAGTATTAACTTAATTATCATAGTGCACCCGGTCAGCACCATACCGATAGTCACTTCTTTCTTATCTTGGAGAAAAAGCCTCGACTCCATATTATACAGATTTTTGCATCAACAATTATGCTAATTAGGTATAATTGATATGTTTTTCTTGGTATATATAAATTATCTTTTAACACTTATTATTATAATATTATAGATAACTAAACAACAAATGCGAACATATTTACATTGTCTCGCACGTGTTATTTATTTTTTCTTAAATAAATATGCATTTCAATATTGTTTGTTGTTAACACAAGAAGTGCACATTGACATCCCAACACCATATTTACCATTTACACGAAAAGCCTAGAAAACAAAGAAGCATTCTCATAATTTGCCACCCTCAACCAAATTTTTAGCTTTGCCCGTCCTCAACACATTGTGCATGTCTAAAATGTTTATTCACTTATTTGCCAGTGTTAGTCTCTCTCTCTCTCACACACACACACATATATTAACATGGTTAATTTTTCAATTCAATAAAAATTGCCACAATTTTCCTTTACTTATTTTTAATTATATTTGACATTATCCTAGACATTGTGCATGTAAAAATATGTATTACATTTATTGCTCACCCAATGACCCTTTCAAATGTTTCCTTCTGATTTTTTTTTTCTATCCATTAATTCATTTTATTAAAGAGCAAATTGCATTAAAAAAAAACCCTTTACTTTTAAGTTTTTCCTGGAAACCTCTTTTCAAATTTTTTTTGACATAAAACCTCATAAGTTTTCTAATTGTTGCAATACTATCTCCCCTAGAGTGAAAAATGCCCCTTAATTTAATTTCTTTTTAAGAAAAACAAAATTAATGGTGCGTCTATAAAACAATGAAAATACCTTGGAAAGTTTTTAATTTTTTTTTTTTTTTTAAAATAAGTGTAAAGGTAAAGAAAACCCAAATTTTCTTAAACTTATATTAACGAACATTTTGTCATTATTACAACGCTTTAATGGTGTGAAAATTTTAAAATTTCCGAAAAGTTATATTTAAAAAAAAAATTAAAAAGAAAAGAATACCTCAAATGAAAATCGTTTAAAAAAAAAAAAAAAAAAAAAAACTTTTGGGGCATTTTCGTCATTAGGGGAAAGTGTTGCAACAATAAAAAAAATCTTAGCTCGTTTAAAAAAAAATTGGAGAGAGTTTTTTGTTAAAAATTGAAAGAAGAGGGGGTTTTATGTAATTTGCCCTTTGTTATAGATGTGGGATCCACTGCATCATCGTTTACATCATCAATGATCCACTTTTGAGTGGTGAGCAAGTTTTCTTTAGTCTGTATATATCCATCAATTGTACTCGGAATGGAGATATAGAATGATAGGGAAAAATAAACCTAACATATCTTGACCTAACGATAGAGGTAACTAAGTGTTGACCAGATACCAAATCTCTTCTACTTTCAAAAGATAATATTTCTTTATCAAGGATAACGATTTCCATTGGATAAATTCCATGGGATAATGACAAATCTTATTAAGGATATGATTTCCATGGGATAAGTTCCATAGGATAAGGATTATGATATTCCCTCATTAAGAATAAGGGAAGTGACGATAAATAGGAAGACGACTCGGGAATAAGGTACGACGAAAAAAACTATTATTAAATCCTTGCCTTCTTTTTAGACCTCCGGTGACTAACTTGATCATCGAAGAGCTCTTGGCCGGCACCACACCGATGCTGTCAAGGTTCATTGATCTTCTCTTCTCTTCCTTGTAGGAAAACAGTGTCGTATCGGACCGCGTGAATTTTACCCTCAATAGTTGGCGCCGTTTGTGGGAACGACGATTCCCTTGAATCAATTAATTACTCAGTTAGGTATATATGTTTGTGGTCCAGTTTGGTTACCGAAGGAACACCGTCGTAGGGATCTGGTCAAAGGGTAGAGTCGGGTGAAAACCTAGACGTTCCAAACGACCAGACACGGCTTGCAGAGTTGGAACTATAGGTCCAAACTCTGAGTCAGGGTATGGACCAGTTGATCCAGCAAAATGCAGCGCTCCTGCAATATCTTGTTTCACCGGTTCAACAAAACTTGCCACGACAAGATCTCTCAAATCCAAACGGAGGTAATGGGAATCTTGAAGAGCAGAATAATCATCTCCCCAAAATGAGACCGAAGTGAAACAAAGTAAGGTGGGAAACCGATATAGAGAGGTGGTCCACCCATCTCTCCCACGGAGTTCCTGACCTCGTAAAGGCACAACTTTCTGTCTTAAGGAAAAGACAAAGAAAGTTACCTATTTCGACCTGCAGATCGAGGATCTTAAGGAGAAAATGGAAGATGTAATGCGGGCTATGAAAGGGAAAGGTTTTGCCGCCATTGTGACGGCCCAAGTTTTTCAACCCGGTGAATCAGTAATGAACCGAAAGATGACCCAATAACGGATCCGAAGTGCCAAAGCAAAACACAAAACAACGGTCTCTAGAAATACAACATGGCTCTAAGACACCATTATGTCCCTCAACGAGGTCACGGAACCCAAAGGAATCAAATGGGGAAGCAACATTTAAAAAACGAACAAGATTGAACCTAGGGGAAAAATCATCATTTCTAGCTTAAAAGTGGGTGACACCGAGCACACCATTGGAAAGACAACAAAAAATCAATGAACTTAGAGTCAAAAATCGCTTGATTCGGAGTCCGGATGAAGAAGATATGGCTAACGGAAGAAGAAGGGGCAAAACGGTCCAAAAGAGGCAACCCATGAACATCTAATCGGTTAGGAGACCTTCCTAACCGGTTAGGAAGCCAAAAATCTCAACAAAAGCACTGCCCATGCACATGTAACCGATTACGAAGCCCTATCTAAACGTTTAGATGTGAAGGGGCAGTAAGAGTGCGACCAAAAAACCTGGCAACAGGGGTTTTTCTGGAAAAAATGAAAATTTGAGGGCCTAGATGACATTTTCTGGAAAAACACAAAGAAGAAACCCCCCTCAAAATCGAGTTTTCTACACAATGATCAAGGTAATAAAAAAAATACGCACTGTGAGACGCCCAAAATGCCCTCCCAATAAAACTGGTCCAGAGGGTCCAAAAAGCTGCTAAATTTAAAAACTGAGAGCTGAACTTCGGATGCGATTTCCGATGCCAAGATGGTATTTTCTGGAAAAACACGGAGTGGAAACCCCCCCTAAAATTATGTTTTCTATTTAACTATGTTGAAAGATGGAAATAAAACTGAATTGAAAAGTCTAGAATACCCTAGATCAGAATATACAACAAAAACGCAAAATGAGTCCGTTGGAGGCTCAAAACACAAACGATGAGGTTTTGCCCGGAAACGACTATACAGGCAAACGTAACTTACCTATTTAGATGCGCTACATTGGTCCATGGCTTAAAAATATAGCCGATACAAAATCCGACCCCCCAACGGGCAAAAAGGCAAAATGGACTTGGAATGGAAAACATGGAATCCAAAAATACAAAATGGAGTCAATTGACCGTTTGGCCCTTGGCCACACTTCATACAAGATTAATGAGACCCTATGAAAGAATGAAAATGGAATTCCCACACCCGATGTAACCATGGTGAAGCAATGACTTGCGATTTTTCAAGGTTTTCATAACATTTTATGAAGTTAAAAAGTGTCGTAGAATACAATATACATGTCATTGGCCTCCGGCCTCATCTCATACAAGTCAAATACATTGAAAGAAGTGTACTTAAGTACACATTACATATAAGGAATCAAATGTACACATGTTGACGTATAAGACTACAATTGGCATTCCAAGCCAACCTTCACAAAAATGGAAGTCTCCAAGTCCACAAACCATCCAAGCATAATAAAGACCTCAACTTTGATTCTTGTAACTGAAATATGCCCCAGTATCTTAGGGGTGAGTAATATAAAGCTACTCGTAGGAAATGAGTATGCATCGACCTAGCACTTTACAAATTTATCACCTTAAGGTGAAACATGTTAAAGGGGTTCATGCCACCTAACGTCTATATCGAAATGAGACTCAGGGAGCATCCTAAGTTACCTTAGAGTGTTTCTAGCATAAATCACATCATCTATGCCATTTAAACAATATGGAAGCACGTTATACAAAGCAACAAGATATAGGTTCTTAAAGGTATTAACTTGCAATCTCGAATACAGAAACAACTAAAGTGATCATGTCACCTAACGTCTATGTTTTAAATAAGTCTAAGGAATCATCCTAGGCCATGCTGAACAATCAAAACGCAAATTACAACTTCAATGCAGTCTAACCACAAAAAAGCATATTATACAAGACAACAAAATACAATTTCTTAAAGCTACCCGCTTGAAATCTAAAGCACGAAAAGAACAGAAGTGGGTCATGCCACCAAACGTCTATGTTATAAATGAATCAATAGGATCAATACTAAGCTTTATTAGAACGTCAAAACACGATTTTCAGTATCGATGCAATTTAACCAACATTGGAACTTCCACTACAACGCATAAAGCACAATTTCGCAAAGTTAACATCCTGTAACTTAAAATGGAACGACAAATAAGAAACAACAAGTGACAACATCATCTAGTTATCAACTTGAAAGTGAAATGCGAAATCAAACAAAGTGGATACTCGGACGTCACGCCGGATCGGACCGACAACAAAGTTACTTTAGGGTTACTAGCCCATAGGTAACCTCCCTATGTGCGCACTAGACTATATAGAGGGACTATCCCCTGTACTAGAACCACGTCCTAGCCATAGTCAAACAACGACATCCCCAAGTTTCCAAAATTAACAAGTTATGCAACAACGCATATATCAACAGGGATATGCAAGATAATCAACTATCTACCAAGGACAACCAAATTTGGAAACCTATACAATACATGTTCTAAATCCACAACTAATATGATATGATGAATGTCGAATCTTCAGTGTGCGACGTTACACGCTATGCATGAAAGATGTTAAATACGAAATGTGCAAATCATTACATAAGGCAACAATATATTCAATAAGGAAAACATATTCTCATGAGTACAAACATAGCAACTATGTTATCCAATGTTCAAAACATAACCAATTGAATATACAACAAGTCTAAGTCCATGATTTGAATATAGAAACCACTTCTAAAACACAACTAGATCATGGAGCAAATTGATAGAATTTAAATAGATAAACACAATTAATTTCTATAGATTCCGATTCAATTCCAATTAACCTCAATTTAACACATGTTAAAGGACATGGCAAGGTCATCACCTATATCCATTCTAAAACTCAATTAGGTTGTTAGAACAATAAGGTAGAACTTTAATTAAATCATGCTAATTTAAATCCCAAGGTTCTAAAACAACTTCAAATAGTCCCAAATTAATATATATAGTAAACAAGTCATGGCCAATACAAATATCAAGTTAAAACCATAATTAAGCTAATGGGACCACGAAATAGATTTTGATTAATTCTTTTAATTAAAATCTCTAGATTTTTAAACTTAACCAAATGCTCTCAATTTAACATATCTTAGAGAACATGCCAAGGACTAATGTAATATCACATTATAAGGTTATTTCATTCAATTCACGACCATGCGAATTAAATTTTCACTAAAGTTAAATATAAAACAAAAGTTGCAATTCTCATGCAACAAATCCCAATTTAATATATGTTATATAACATGCCATAACTTGATTTAAGAACACAATAGAAGTCTAATTCTTTAGAATACTAAGTAAAAATTAATTAAGCTAATTAATTAATTTCTCTAGAAATCAAAGTTGTCCAAAATTTCTCAAAATAATATATGTGAATGTCCATTTCATGGTGATTGCAAATATCATATCAATTTCACAAAGTGATCAAGCTATCATCATGTATAATTTAATTAATTTAAAATTTACTAAATCTCTAGATTTCAAAGGTTATTCAAATGATCTCAAATTAATATATATCAAGGATTAAGTCATGGTCATGCCATATATTAAGTCGAAATTGGAAAACAAGCATGGTATAATTAAGTAGAATTTAAATCACATTTAAATTAATTTCTAGATCTTGAACCAAAAGTGAGCATATGAGTTGTATAAACATCAATAGCATACAAGATAGCAAGAATATAACCTAAAACACCCCCTACCTCAATTTGAGATGAAAATCCCTAAGGCCCACCAAAATAAAAGTGCTCCGAATTCGACGATACTGGGAGGTTTTGTCGGGGACAACACCGTAAACAAGAATCCGCAAGAAGTCCCATGAAAATCTCAACTTGACTCCAAACCCGAACTCAAAAAATTGTTGGAAATGGATTCTAATAAGGGCAAAAGGTAAAGCACGTCGAGGGAAGCAATAAATGCTAAGGCCGAAGGATTTCTACCAAGGAAAAGTGGACCAAAGGAGGAGAAAGAAAGTGGCAGCCATGGCTGCTAGGAGATCCGGCCAAGAGAGGTGGGGAAGATGACCAAAATCTGATTTTTCACTTTAGGGCATCCTATTTATAGTAAGTCTCAAAAACTGCCCTGAAGGGGCCCCAACGGGTCCGGAAAAGTGGATTTTGAGCAAACGAGCTCAAACGGCGAAACTCTGTGAACAAAAAAGATTTAATGAGAAAAAATGAATAACAGAAGAAACGGCATCAAAAACTGAGTCCCGAGCAGAAAGTTATGCCTCGAACAAGTTCGGCGGCAGCCGGGTCCAGAAACTTTGAAACTGGAGAAAAACGACCAGAACGGAATTCTAAGAGTCCACGACTCGAAGAAATGTGAAAATGAATCCCCTACGAGGTTCCAGGCTCCAGACGAGACATTTTTGCAATAACTTTCGTTAATTGCACAATGGCCCCTACAAAAAGGGTTAACTGCGAAATTGCCCCAAAATGAAAATATCTTCAAAAAGATATTTTCTTAGATGCCCCTAAAATAAAATATCTTCAAAAGATATTTATGAAAAATACCCCAAGAAATGAAAAAAATTCTGAAGAATTGTGCATTTATGCCCCTGTGGACACCGGGAGCAACCAGAGTACTTTCTTGTAAAAGTAAAGATACGTATTTCGAGGAAACCACTCAAGATGAAGGCACGTGAAGTCAAAAACTAACTTCGAGCATGAAAAGTGAGGTTGTGCCAAAAACTGACAAACGGAGATAAGACGAAATAGGGAAAATGATAGAATAGGGAAAAGATGAAATAACGCATAGTGTTCGAAAAACGAAAAATGCGAAAATGACTCGGTCCTCAAAGGAAGTTGTCAATTCACATGAAGGAGTCTCAGAAACCAATTCTAAGCACTCGAGATGACACTAAGCGATACGAAACAGAGCTCAGAAAATAAAATTAAACGAAAAAAATTCATTCGTAAAATTTCAGGAAAAAGGAAAGAAAGGCAAATGACCGGGTCGTTACAACCTACCCACCTTAAAGGAATTTCGTCCCCGAAATTAGGAACATGCCAGAGAGAACAGAATAATGACCGAACAAAAGGTCAAATCAAAGGACAGCTCACAATGCATTGAAGGACAAATCCTGAAGTTTAAAGATCAACTGAAGGAACGCGAAACCATGAACTGAGACAACACCTCATACGAATCGGCACGTTATGTGATACTCCCGAATTTCCAAATGCGGGTTGGCCAGGCCCACGCCCGAGTACCCGAGGATATCAAAACAAATTGATGATAAACGAACACAGAGTACAAAAGAATAAAGAAGAATAAATAAAATGCTGACAAGAAACTAAAATGATAATCTAATAATGAACCTCATAATATATTTCCATTAATTAATAAACTCTTCTGATACAACTGATCTTCCAAAATACAACTCGAGAATCCATATTGTGTGGACCCCTAGAAAATCCAAACTAAACAAATGACAGTAATCTAAAACAGGAAACTGAATCATAAAGGAATTCCTATGTAGCATCGGAAGAATGAAGTAGACTGATTCCCGCTCAGCACGAACAACCTCTACTCGTGACGAACACCTGAAAAATAATGGTGGGCCAGGCCTACAAACAAGTTCTACTCTACTACAGTCCAAACAGAGATCCGATACACGTATACATCCTAGTCAATCCAACAGTAACTAGTAGTCCGTATATATATATACACACACACTAAAGGAACCTCACTAGACTATAGGGTTGTCTCAACCTGAATAGTAGGCAACATGCATAACGCACATATAGTGGGCATGAGTACCTAGACCTACCAGGGTACACAACTACACTATATCTAGCTACACATCCCTGGCGATATACGCGCCCTAACCATTGATCCTGAGACTCAAGCTCATATCATGGCACCATACTTATATATATATAATCTAGTAACCATCCTATCCAGTAGAAATTAATCCTCCATAAGTCATTCAACTTGTTCAGCTGACCTGACTTGAATATAAGTAGGACTTAACATTTTAGTTAATCCATTCCCTTATATAATAAATTAATCCTCCATAAGTCATTCAACTTGTTCAGCTGACCTGACTTAAATATAAGTAGGACTTAACATTTTAGTTAATCCATTCCCTTATATAAGATAGGTAGGACTTAACTGATAAGTTAATCCATCCCTAGAATGCCACCGTCCCATACCGGTGCATTAAACCACATAATCCAACAATTGATGTAACAATTAAGGAAATACATTAAACATTCCATAAATAACTATGATAAATATGATATCAAGTTATCACATAATAGGAATAACTTATTATTTCTTTAAACTTCCTATATCATATGTCCTACACAAACTGAATCTTATACATGATGGTATTTTATTATACCGTAAAATAAGGATTCTCCATATCCAATTCATCCTACACATTTAATCTCAATTGCTAAAATATTTTAAAAGATTAAATCCATTCGTCTGTTTAAAACATTTAAATAGCAAGCATCATTATGATTGAGTCTATTTAAATTTATTAAAACCCAAACCTAGTCCCTATTTAATGTTCAGGAATCTTAGGCATGTTTCTACGTTCCATCATTCCACAGATATGAAAAAATACATAATGTAAACATATAAAAATTCACACTGGAAATCAAATCAAAATCATGCATTTATCAATTCATAACACAAGAGCAGATATGAACCAATTTCATAAAATCTATGTTCTAATCCAATTAAACATGCATAATTATTTAATTTTATGTGTTTCATAAATCCTGAAATTTCCTAGGCATGCATAGAAACACGAATCAAAGGGAAAGAGATAGAAGAAGAACTTGCCTTAAACTTTCAGATCGAAAGTTAAACTTCTTCTTCCTTGATCTTCTCTCTACATAATTTTTCTCCTCCTTCCTTCCTTCTATAACTCTCTCTCTCTAGAATATATCACGTGAATATTTCTAACCCCCTTTTACAACCTGTAGCTATATATTTATAAGCTAAATAAAATAACCATAACCCTTTTCCCAATCCAAGTCAACTTAAAAAAAATAAAAAAAATAAAAAATTAAAAAGGTAAGTAAAATATGTTACGTATATAATTTATGTATATCTTTATTAAATAAATAAATTATACACATCCCATTATTTATTAATGGATTATCCAATAATACTTAAGTTACCATAATATTATAAAGTAACTTAAAATATGACACGTATCAAATCTATGTATATTTTTATTATTTAAATATAAAACATATACATCAGATTAAATATTACTACCCAAGTTACCATAAAAATAATTAATAAATTACTTTCCCTTTTATATATATTAAAAAGGTAAGTAAAATATGTTACGTATATAATTTATGTATATGTTTATTAAATAAATAAATTATAAACATTCCATTATTTATTAATAGATTATCCAATAATACTTAAGTTACCATAATATTATAAAGTAACTTGAAACACAACACGTATCAAATCTATGTATATTTTTATTATTTAAATATAAAACATATACATCAATTAAATATTACTACCCAAGTTACCATAAAAGTAATTAATAAATTACTTTCCTTTTTATATATGTATATAATATATATTTATATATATACATACACAACTATTCACGGGTAATAATCCATACACATCCAACCTTCTATCCAAGTAGTCCATGGGACCCAATTGGTTGGCCAATTACCACTAACCATAACCATAAAAGAAAAATAAAACAAAATAATAAAAGAAACCAAAACATTTAATTTATAATTAATCAAAATACCATTTAAGTACGTAATCTAATTAAACAATTAACACATAGACAAATACAAATAATACATAGACACATAATCAAATAATCAAGTAATACCTAATTCAATTAAACACATAAACAATTAGTCAAATAATCAATTAAATAATTAAAAATATAATTAAAATAAATAAATAAATACCGAGACTATCCTTTTAAAATTAGGGGTATTACACGTTAACTGAACGTCAACTACCGAGAGAATCCCAAGACAACAAAACGTTGAAACATGATAGAAGAAGAGAGTGACAAGGCAGTACGAACAGTGACCAGAACTTGCCCACACTTACTCGTCAGCAAGGTAGCATGACAGTATAAGGCACTAATCCATAACATGCCCCAAACCAGGTCAACTCTGAGAAAACTACTGATACAGATGACATCAATGTCGAAAATGATCATTACCAAAAGCACCACGGGAATCAGGCATTTGCGAGAGTTAGGGTAGCTAATCCCAAAACTCTGACAACAATGACACAGGCACCATTACGCTTAAAGCCATAGATCTAGAAGCCATGAAAGAAAAGGAAATGAAACGATGCCTCCCTGGCCCACGTCTCAATCCACTAGACAAGGAAAAAAGTGAATTGCAGTCCTCTACGCTCACATGAGCCTTACTCGCATCAACCGACAGAACAGACAAAAAGGTTCCCGACATAGGTCCTTACAGAATGAATTTCTCCTATCTAAGGAAGAAACTCGTGAAACAAGAATGCATCCAAGGGATACGATAGATCCTAAGAGACAATGCCAAAACCAGACATAAAAGTAAACAGCTAGCATGCAACCTAGCAACAGACGATCAACTCTCATAAGTAGTAAAATCACGTAAAACATGTCAAAGTATACAGGAGAAGGACGTAAAGCATGATGATATGCTGCATATAATCATGTCAAGATGAACAAGCGTATACAATATACTCAGGTAGACAAGCATATACCACATGTGAAGATGACAAATAGGTACCATGTGTTAAGGTAAACAAGCATATATCATATACTAAGACAGTCAAAGTATGCTTCTAAACAAATTGCCACATAAGCAAACAAACATGTTGTCAACTCAAAACATGTTATCAAGAAGCATGTAAGTAAATGGTATGACAATACACGTGAAGGAAAAAAGTAAGGTATGCCAACATACATCGCATACAGTCATTCTAACACAAGCACACAAACAAGATGTCACACCAAGACATGATACTAACCTAGACCATGTTATCAAGAAGCGCATATACACCGAAAGCATACGTAACAATAATAATAGGCGTCTCACAACATTTAAGCATATTAACATGTTATCATACAAGACATGTTATCAAGATACAAATGACATATCAAAGCAAAACAACATAAGCATAAGATGCACCCAAAACCCGACGTCCAAGGTATTCGAACCCGGAATCTCTAATACCACTTAGGACGGCCCAAGTTTTTTAACCCGGTGCGTCAGTGATGAACCGAAAGATGACCCGATAACGGATCCGAAGTGCGGAAGCAAAAGACAAAACAACGGTCTCTAGAGATACAACATGGCTTTAAGACACCATTATGACCCTCAACGAGGTCACGGAACCCAAATGAATCAAATGGGAAAGCAACGTTTCAAAAACGAACAAGATTGAACCTAGGGGCAAAATTGTCATTTCTAACTTAAAAGTGTGTGCCACCGAGCAAACCATTGGAAAGACAACGAAAAATCAATGAACTTAGACTCAAAAATCGCTTGATTCGGAGTTCGGATGAAAAAGATATGGCTAACGGAAGAAGAAGGGGTAAAACGGTCCAAAAGAGTCAACCCATGAACATCTAACCGGTTAGGAGACCTTCCTAACCGGTTAGGAAGCCAAAAATCTTGACCAAAGCACTGCCCATGCACATGTAACCGGTTACAAAGCCCTATCTAAACGTTTAGATGTGAAGGGGCAGCAAGGGTGCGACCCAAAAACCTGGCAGCAGGGGTTTTTCCCCTAAAAAATGAAAATTTGAGGGTCTAGATGACATTTTCTGGAAAAACACAAAGAAAAATCCCCCCTCAAAATCGAGTTTTCTACATAAAATTGAAGGAAAATCGAAAAATACGCACTATGAGATGCCCAAAATGCCCGCCCAAGAAAACTGGTCCAGAGGGTCCAAAAAGCTGCTAAATTTAAAAACTGAGAGATGAACTTCGGATGCGATTTCTGATCCCAAGATGGCATTTTCTGGAAAAACACGGAGAGGAAACCCCCCTAAAATTATGTTTTCTATTCAACCATGTAGAAATATGGAAATAAAACTGAATTGAAAAGTCTAGAATACCCCTAAATCAGAATTTGCAACAAAAAAGCAAAATGAGTCCGTTGGAGGCTCAAAACATAAATGATGAGGTTTTGCCCAGAAACGACTATGCAGGCAAACGTAACTTACCTATTTAGACGCGCTACAATGGTCCATGGCTTAAAAATATAGCTGATACAAAATCCGACCCCCCAACGGGCAAAAAGGCAAAATGGACTTGGAATGAAAAATATGGAATCCAAAAATACAAAATGGAGTCAATTGACCGTTTGGCCCTTGGCCACACTTCATACAAGATTAATGAGACCCTATGAAAGAATGAAAATGGAATTCCCACACCCGATGCAACCATGGTGAAGCAATGTGTTGCGATTTTTCAAGGTTTTCATAACATTTCATGAAGTTAAAAAGTTGCATAGAAAACAATATACATGTCATTGGCCTCCGGCCTCATCTCATACATATCAAATACATTGAAAGAAGTGTACTTAAGTACACATTACATATAATGAATCAAATGTACACATGTTGACGTATAAGACTACAATTGGCATTCCAAGCCAACCTTCATAAAAATGGAAGTCTCCAAGTCCACAAACCATCCAAGCATAATGAAGACCTCAACTTTGATTCTTGTACCAGAAATATGCCCCAGCATTGTAGGGGTGAGTAACATAAAGCTACTCATAGGAAATGAGCATGCATCGACCTAGCATTTTACAAATTTATCACCTTAAGGTGAAGCATGTTAAAGGGGTTCATGCCACCTAACGTCTATATCGAAATGAGACTCAGGTAGCATCCTAAGTTACCTTAGAGTGTTTCTAGCATAAATCACATCATCTATGCCATTTAAACATTATGGAAGCACGTTATACAAAGCAACAAGATATAGGTTCTTAAAGGTATTAACTTGCAATCTCGAATACAGAAACAACTAAAGTGATCATGTCACCTAACGTCTATGTTCTAAATAAGTCTAAGGAATCATCCTAGGCCATGCTGAACAATCAAAACGCAAATTACAAGTTCAATACAGTTTAACCACATAAAAGCATATTATACAAGGCAACAAAATACAATTTCTTAAAGCTATCCGCTTGGAATCTAAAGCACGAAAACAACAGAAGTGGGTCATGCCACTTAATGTCTATGTTATAAATGAATCAATAGGATCAATCCTAAGCTTTATTAGAACGTCAAAACACGATTTTCAATATCGATGCAATTTAACCAACATTGGAACTTCCAATACAACGCATAAAGCACAATTTCGCAAAGTTAACATCCTGTAACTTAAAATGGAATGACAAATAAGAAACAACAAGTTACAACATCATCTAGTTATTAACTTGAAAATGAAATGCGAAATCAAACAAAGTGGATACTCAGACGTCACGCCGGATCAGACCGACAACAAAGTTACTTTAGGGTTACTAGCCCATAGGTAACCTCCCTATGTGCGCACTAGACTATATAGAGGGACTATCCCCCGTATTAGAACCACGTCCTAGCCATAGTCAAACAACGACATCCTCAAGTTTCTAAAATTAACAAGTTGTGCAACAACGCATATATCAACAGCGATATGCAAGATAATCAACTATCTACCAAGCACAACCAAATTTGGAAACCTATACAATACATGCTCTAAATCCATAACTAATATGATATGATGAATGCCGAATTTTCAGTGTGCGCTTCGTTACACGCTATGCATGAAAGATGTTAAATCACAAATGTGCAAATCATTACACAAGGCAACAATATATTCAATAAAGAAAACATATTCTCATGAGTACAAACATAGCAACTATGTTATCCAATGTTCAAAACATGACCAAATGAATATACAATAAGTCTAAGTCCATGATTTGAATATAGAAACCACTTCTAAAACACAACTACATCATGGAGCAAATTGATAGAATTTAAATAGATAAACACAATTAATTTCTATAGATTCCGATTCAATTCCAATTAACCTCAATTTAACACATGTTAAAGGACATGGCAAGGTCATCACCTATATCCATTCTAAAACTCAATTAGGTTGTTAAAACAACAAGGTAGAACTTTAATTAAATCATGCTAATTTAAATCCCAAGGTTCTTAAACAACTTCAAATAGTCCCAAATTAATATATATAGTAAACAAGTTAAAACCTTAATTAAGCTAATGGCACCACGAAATAGATTTTAATTAATTCTTTTAATTAAAATCTCTAGATTTTCAAACTTAACCAAATGCTCTCAATTTAACATATCTTAGAGAACGTGCCAAGGACTAATGTAATATCACATTACAAGGTTATTTCATTCAATTCACGGCTATGCGAATTAAACTTTCACTAAAGTTTAATATAAAACAAAAGTTGCAATTCTCATGCAATAAATAACAATTTAATATATGTTATACAACATGTCATAACTTGATTTAAGAATACAATACAAGTCTAATTCTTTAAAATACTAAGTAGAAATTAGTTATGCTAATTAATTAATTTCTCTAGAAATTAAAGTTGTCCAAAATTTCTCAAAATAATATATGTGAATGTCCATTTCATGGTGATTGCAAATATCATATCAATTTCACAAAGTGAGCAAGCTATCATCATGTATAATTTAATTTATTTAAAATTTACTAAATCTCTAGATTTCAAAGGTTATTCAAATGATCTCAAATTAATATATATCAAGGATTAAGTTATGGTCATGCCATATATCAAGTCAAAATTGGAAAACAAGCATGGTACAATTAAGTAGAATTTAAATCACATTTAAATCAATTTCTAGATCTTGAACCAAAAGTGAGCATATGAGTTGTATAAACATCAATAGCATACAAGATAGCAAGAATATAACCTAAAACGCCCCCTACCTCAAATTGAGATGAAAATCCCAAAGGCCCACCAAAATAAAAGTGCTCCGAATTCGACGATACCGAGAGGTTTTTTCGGGGACAACACCGTGAACAAGAATCCGCAAGAAGCCCCATGAAAATCTCAACTTGACTCCAAACCCGAACTCAAAAAATCGTCGGAAATGGATTCTAATAAGGGCAAAAGGTAAAGTACGTCGGGGGAAGCAATAAATGCTAAGGCCGAAGGATTTATACCAAGGAAAAGTGGACCAAAGGAGGAGAGAGAAAGTGGCAGCCATGGCTGCTAGGAGATCCGGCCAAGAGAGGTGGGGAAGATGACCAAAATCTGATTTTTCACTTTAGGGCATCCTATTTATAGTAAGTCTCAAAAACTGCCCTGAAAGGGCCCCAACGGGTCCGGAAAAGTGGATTTTGAGCAAACGCGCTTAAACGGCGAAACTCTGTGAACAAAAAAGATTTAATGAGAAAAAATGAATATAGAAGAAACGACGTCAAAAACTGAGTCCCGAGCAGAAAGTTATGCCCCGAACAAGTTCGGCGGCAGCCGGGTCCAGAAACTCTGAAACTGGAGAAAAACGACCAGAACGGAATTCTAAGAGTCCACAACTCGAAGATATGTGAAAATGAATCCCCTACGAGGATCCAGGCTCCAGATGAGACATTTTTGTAATAACTTTCGTTAATTGCACAATGGCCCCTACAAAAAGTGTTAACTGCGAAATTGCCCCAGAATGAAAATATCTTCCAAAAGATATTTTCTTAGATGCCCCAGAAATAAAATATCTTCAAAAGATATTTACAAAAAACACCCCAAGAAATGAAAAAGATTCTAAAAAATTGTGCATTTATGCCCCTGTGGACACCAGGAGCAACCAGAGTACTTTCTTGCAAAAGTAAAGATACGTATTTCGAGAAAACCACTCAAGATGAAGGCACGTGAAGTCAAAAACCAACTCCGAGCATGAGAAGTGAGGTTGTGCCAAAAACTGACAAACAGAGATAAGACGAAATAGGGAAAATGACAGAATAGGGAAAAGACGAAATAACGCATAATGTCCGAAAAATAAAAAATGGGAAAATGACTTGGTCCTCAAAGGAAGTTGTCAATTCATATGAAAGAGTCTCAGAAACCAATTATGAGCACTCGAGATGACACTAAGCGACATGAAACAGAGCTCAGAAAATAAAATTAAACGAAAAAAATTCATTCATAAAAGTTCAGGAAAAATGAAAGAAAGACAAATGACCGGGTCGTTACAACCTACCCTCCTTAAAGGAATATCATCCCCGAAATTAGGAACATAGCAGAGAGAACAGAATAATGACCGAACAAAAGGTCAAATCAAAGGACAGCTCACAATGTACTAAAGGACAAATCCTGAAGTCTAAAGATCAACTGAAGGAACGCGAAACCATGAACTGAGACAACACCTCATACGAATCGGCACGTTAACTGAACGTCAACTACCGAGAGAATCCCAAGACAACAAAACGTTGAAACATGATACAAGAAGAGAGTGACAAGGCAGTACGAACAGTGACCAGAACTTGCCCACACTTACTCGTCAGTAAGGTAGCATGATAGTATAAGGCACTAATCCATAACATGCCCCAAACCAGGTCAACTCTGAGAAAACTATTGATATAGATGACATCAATGTCAAAAATGATCATTACCAAAAGCACCACGGGAACCAGGCATCTGCGAGAGTTGGGGTAACTAATCCTAAAACTCTGACAACAATGACACTGGCACCATTACGTTTAATGCCTTAAATCTAGAAGCCACGAAGGAAAAGGAAATGAAACGGTGCCTCCCTGGCCCACGTCTCAATCCACTAGACAAGGAAAAAAGTGAATCGTAGTCCTCTACGCTCACATGACCCTTACTCGCATCAACCGACAGAACAGACAAGAAGGTTCCCGACATAGGTCCTTACAGAATGAATTTTTCCTATCTAAGGAAGAAACTCATGAAACAAGAATGCATCCAAGGGATATGATAGATCCTAAGAGACAATGCCAAAACAAGACATAAAAGGAAACAGCTAGCATGCAACCTAGCAACAGACGATTTACTCTCATAAGTAGTAAAATCACGTAAAACATGTCAAAGTATGCAGGAGAAGGACGTAAAGCATGATGATATGCTGCATATAATCATGTCAAGATGAACAAGCGTATACAATATACTCAGGTAGATAAGCATATACCACATGTTAAGATGACAAATAGGTACCATATGCTAAGGTAAACAAGCATATATCATATACTAAGACAGTCAAAGTATGCTTCTAAACAAGTTGCCACATAAGCAAACAAACATGTTGTCAACTCAAAACATGTTATCAAGAAGCATATAAGTAAATGGTATGACAATACACGTGAATGAAAAACGTAAGGTATGCCGACATACATCGCATACAGTCATGCTAACACAAGCACACAAACATGATCTCACACCAAGACATGATACTAACCTAGACCATGTTATCAGGAAGCACATACACACCGAAAGTATGCGTAACAATAATAATAGGCGTCTCACAACATTTAAGCATATTAACATGTTATCATACAAGACATGTTATCAAGATACAAATGACATAATAAAGCAAAACAACATGAGCATGATATGCACCCAAAACCCATCGTCCAAGGTATTCGAACCCGGACGCTCTGATACCACTTGGGACGGCCTAAGTTTTTTAACCCGGTGCGTCAGTGATGAACCGAAAGATGACCCGATAACGGATCCGAAGTGCGGAAGCAAAAGACAAAACAATGGTCTCTAGAGATACAACATGGCTTTAAGACACCATTATGACCCTCAACGAGGTCACGGAACCCAAAGGAATCAAATGGGGAAGCAACGTTTTAAAAACGAACAAGATTGAACCTAGGGGCAAAATCATCATTTCCAGCTTAAAAGTGGGTTCCACCGAGCATACCATTGGAAAGACAACAAAAAATCAATGAACTTAGACTCAAAAATCGCTTGATTCGGAGTCCGGATGAAGAAGATATAGCTAACGGAAGAAGAATGGGCAAAACGGTCCAAAAGAGTCAACCCATGAACATCTAACCGGTTAGAAGACCTTCCTAACCGGTCAGGAAGCCAAAAATCTCCACCAAAGCACTTCCAATGCACATGTAACCGGTTACGAAGCCCCATCTAAACGTTTAGATGTGAAGGGGCAGTAAGAGTGCGACCCAAAAAACTTGGCAGTAGGGGTTTTTCCCGAAAAAATGAAAATTTGAGGGCCTAGATGACATTTTCTGGAAAAACACAAAGAAGAAACCCTCCTCAAAATTGAGTTTTCTATGTGAATTTTGTGAAAAATCTAAAAATACGCACTGTAAGATGCCCAAAATGCCCTCCCAAGAAAACTAGTCCAGAGGATCCAAAAAGCTGCTAAATTTAAAAACTGAGAGCTGAACTTCGGATGTAATTTCCGATGCCAAGATGGCATTTTCTGGAAAAACACGGAGAAAGAACCGCCCCTAAAATCATGTTTTCTATTCCATGTTAAAATATGGAAATAAAAATGAATTAAAAAGTCTAGAATACCCCTAGATCAGAATATGCAACAAAAATACAAAATGAGTCTGTTGGAGGCTCAAAACACAAACGATGAGGTTTTGCCCGGAAACGACTATGCACGCAAATGTAATTTACCTATTTAGACGCGCTACAATGGTCCATGGCTTAAAAATATAGCCGATGCAAAATCCGACCCCCCAACGGGCAAAAAGGCAAAATGGACTTAGAATGGAAAACATGGAATCCAAAAATACAAAATAGAGTCAATTGACCATTTGGCCCTTGGCCACACTTCATACAAGATTAATGAGACCCTATGAAAGAATGAAAATGGAATTCCCACACCCGATGCAACCATGGTGAAGCAATGACTTGCGATTTTTCATGATTTTCATAACATTTCATGAAGTTAAAAAGTTGCATAGAATACAATATACATGTCATTGGCCTCCGGCCTCATCTCATACATATCAAATACATTGAAAGAAGTGTACTTAAGTACACATTACATATAAGGAATCAAATGTACACATGTTGACGTATAAGACTACAATTGGCATTCCAAGCCAACCTTCACAAAAATGGAAGTCTCCAAGTCCACAAACCATCCAAGCATAATGAAGACCTCAACTTTGATTCTTGTACCTGAAATATGCCCCAGTATCGTAGGGGTGAGTAACATAAAGCTACTCATAGGAAATGAGCATGCATCGACCTAGCATTTTACAAATTTATCACCTTAAGGTGAAGCATGTTAAAGGGGTTCATGCCACCTAACATCTATACCGAAATGAGACTCAGGGAGCATCCTAAGTTACCTTAGAGTGTTTCTAGCATAAATCACATCATCTATGCCATTTAAACAATATGGAAGCACGTTATACAAAGCAACAAGATATAGGTTCTTAAAGGTATTAACTTGCAATCTCGAATACAGAAACAACTAAAGTGATCATGTCACATAACATCTATGTTCTAAATAAGTCTAAGGAATCATCCTAGGTCATGCTGAACAATCAAAACGCAAATTACAACTTCAATACAGTCTAACCACATAAAAGCATATTATACAAGGTAACAAAATACAATTTCTTAAAGCTATCCGGTTGGAATCTAAAGCACGAAAACAACAGAAGTGGGTCATGCCACTTAACGTCTATGTTATAAATGAATCAATAGGATCAATCCTAAGCTTTATTAGAACGACAAAACACGATTTTCAATATCAATGCAATTTAACCAACATTGGAACGTCTAATACAACGCATAAAGCACAATTTCGCAAAGTTAACATCCTGTAACTTAAAATGGAACGACAAATAAGAAACAATAAGTTTCAACATCATCTAGTTATCAACTTGAAAATGAAATTCGAAATCAAACAAAGTAGATACTCGGACATCACGCCGGATCAGACCGACAACATAGTTACTTTAGGGTTACTTGCCCATGGGTAACCTCCTTAAGTGCGCAGTAGACTATATAGAAGGACTATCTCCCGTATTAGAACCACGTCCTAGCCATAGTCAAACAACGACATCCCCAAGTTTCCAAAATCAACAAGTTGTGCAACAACGCATATATCAACAGGGATATGCAAGATAATCAACTATCTACCAAGCACAACCAAATTTGGAAACCTATACAATACATGCTCTAAATCCACAACTAATATGATATGATGAATGTCGAATCTTTAGTGTGCGATTCGTTACACGTTATGCATGAAAGATGTTAAATACGAAATGTGCAAATCATTACACAAGGCAACAATATATTCAATAAGTAAAACATATTCTCATGAGTACAAACATAGCAACTATGTTATCCAATGTTCAAAACATAACTAAATGAGTATACAACAAGTCTAAGTCCATGATTTGAATATAGAAACCACTTCTAAAATACAACTAAATCATGGAGCAAATTGATAGAATTTAAATAGATAAACACAATTAATTTCTATAGATTCCGATTCAATTCCAATTAACCTCAATTTAACACATGTTAAAGGACATGGCAAGGTCATCACCTATATCCATTCTAAAACTTAATTAGGTTGTTAGAACAAAAAGGTAGAACTTTAATTAAATCATACTAATTTAAATCCCAAGGTTCTAAAACAACTTCAAATAGTCCCAAATTAATATATATAGTAAACAAGTCATGGCCAATACAAATATCAAGTTAAAACCTTAACTAAGCTAATGGGACCACGAAATAGATTTTAATTAATTCTTTTAATTAAAATCTCTAAATTTTCAAACTTAATCAAATGCTCTCAATTTAACATATCTTAGAGAACATGCCAAGGACTAATGTAATATCACATTACAAGGTTATTTCGTTCAATTCACGACCACGCGAATTAAACTTTCACTAAAGTTAAATATAAAACAAAAGTTGCAATTCTCATGCAATAAATCCCAATTTAATATATGTTATACTACATGTCATAACTTGATTTAAGAACACAATACAAGTCTAATTCTTTAGAATACTAAGTAGAAATTAATTAAGCTAATTAATTAATTAATTTCTCTAGAAATCAAAGTTGTCCAAAATTTCTCAAAATAATATATGTGAATGTCCATTTCATGGTGATTGCAAATATCATATCAATTTCACAAAGTGAGCAAGCTATCATCATGTATAATTTAATTAATTTAAAATTTACTAAATCTCTAGATTTCAAAGGTTATTCAAATGATCTCAAATTAATATATATCAAAGATTAAGTCATGGTTATGCCATATATCAAGTCAATATTAGAAAACAAGCATGGTACAATTATGTAGAATTTAAATCACATTTAAATCAATTTCTAGATCTTGAACCAAAAGTGAGCATATGAGTTGTATAAACATCAATAGCATACAAGATAGCAAGAATATAACCTAAAACACCCCCTACCTCAATTTGAGATGAAAATCCCAAAGGCCCACCAAAATAAAAGTGCTCCGAATTCGACGATACCGAGAGGTTTTGTCGGGGACAACACCGTGAACAAGAATCCGCAAGAAGCCCCATGAAAATCTCAACTTGACTCCAAACCCGAACTCAAAAAATCGTCGAAAATGGATTCTAGTAAAGGCAAAAGATTGAGCACGTCGAGGGAAGCAATAAATGCTAAGGCCGTAGGATTTCTACCAAGGAAAAGTAGACCAAAGGAGGATAGAGAAAGTGGCAGCCATGGCTGCTAGGAGATCCGGCCAAGAGAGGTGGGGAAGATGACCAAAATCTGATTTTTCACTTTAGGGCATCCTATTTATAGTAAGTCTCAAAACTGCCCCGGAAGGGCCCTGCCGGGTTCGGAAAAGTGGATTTTGAGCAAACGTGCTCAAATGGCAAAACTCTATGAATGAAAAAGATTCAAAATTATAAAATATGAATAACGAAAGAAACGGTGTCGAAAACTGAGTCCCGAGCAGAAAGTTATGCCCCGAACAAGTTCGGTGGTAACCAGGTCTAGAAACTCTTAAACTGGAGAAAAACGATTAGAACGGAATTCTAAGAGTCCACTACTCGATGAAATGTGAAAATGAGTCCTGTACGAGGATCCAGGCTCCAAACGAGACATTTTTTCATTAACTTTCGTTAATTGCACAGTGGCCCCTACAAAAAGGGTTAACTGCGAAATTGCCCCAGAATGAAAATATCTTCCAAAATATATTTTCTTAGATGCCCCTGAAATAAAATATCTTCAAAAGATATTTACGAAAAATACCCTAAGAAATGAAAAAGATTCTGAAGAATTGTGCATCTATGCCCCTGTGGACACCGGGAGCAACCAAAGTACTTTCTTGCAAAAGTAAAGATACGTATTTCGAGGAAACCACTCAAGATGAAGGCACGTAAAGTCAAAAACCAACTCCGAGCATGAGAAGTGAGGTTGTGCCAAAAAATGGCAAACGGAGATAAGACGAAATAGGGACAATGACAGAATAGGGAAAAGACGAAATAGCGCATAGTGTCTGAAAAACGAAAAATGCGAAAATGACTCGGTCCTCAAAGGAAGTTGTCAATTCACATGAAAGAGTCTCAGAAACCAATTCTGAGCACTCGAGATGACACTAAGCGACACGAAACAGAGCTCAGAAAATAAAATTAAACGAAAAAAATTCATTCGTAAAATTTCAAGAAAAAGGAAAGAAAGGCAAATGACTGGGTCGTTACAGCCATAGACGACCTAGTACAAAGGACCAACTTGCCGTTTAGCCCCGCCGTTATGAAATGTCCATTGCCTAGCAAGTTCAGGATGCCCTCCTTCGAAAGCTTCAATGGGACCAAAGATCCCCTCGATCACCTAGAAACCTTTCAAGCTCTTATACATTTGCACACCGTGCCAGATGCAATCATGTGCTGAGTTTTTCCCACTACACTTAAGGGACCGGCAAGAGTTTGGTTCAACAAGCTAAAGCCAGGAACCATCAACACCTTCGAAGAACTGAGCAAGCAATTTATGAGCCACTTCATTGTAGGTCAAAAAGCATAGGAGGCCGGTCACCTACCTGTTTACCGTGAAGCAACAGAAAGGCGAGTCGATCAGGGAATACATCACTCGATTCAACACAGAGATGTTGCAGGCAGAAGAGGTGAACGACAAGGTGACTTTGACCACTTTCATAGGAGGACTCCAAACCTCCAGATTCTTGTTCGCCTTATCCAAAGAACCTCCCACCAGCATGGCAGAGTTGTTGATCAGAGCGCAGAAACACATGAACGTTGAAGACGCCATGAATGCACGGAAGGGAAATAAAGGAAAGAACAAGAAGAGGTCAGCCCCTTTTACCAGGGATGAAAAGGATACCAATTATAAGAGATCATTCTTCAGCCAAAGCGATAGAACATATAGTTAGGAGGACTCAGATAAGTATACTGACTAACAGTTGTCTCACAGTTGGAATTAACCTTATCAAGTTACTCAAAATAAAGACTGGGGCCATCTCAGTTCATTATTTCACATGTTATTTCATTTTATAATAAAGTCACCATTACCAGTGAGATGGATGACTCTCAATTCTTACGCAATAAAATATTATGTTTTTAGTTACCTACCTATGTGGTAATATCAAGCTCAAAATAATCTATTTATCTCCTTAAAGGGACCAAGGGCCAACAGCACATTCTTCCCTTATTAAAGGGATAAGAAGCCAACTACTCCTTCTGCACAGAAGAGTGAGATAATTAAAGCTTCCTTCATTTACTAAAGAGACGAGACGACTACCTCCCATACTATAAGGGATAATAAATAAGTGTCATGTATTACAAGGACCCAGGCTGAGTGAATCCCGTAATCAATATCCCTGTACTATAAGGGATAGTAAATAAGTGTCCTGTATTACAAGGACCCGGACTGAATGAATCCCGTAATCCATATCCCCGTACTATAAGGGATAGTAAATGAGTGTCTTGTATTACAAGGACCCGGGCTGAATGAATCCCGTAATCAATATCCCCGTATTATAAGGGTCCTGTATTATAAGGACCCGGGCTGAATCAATCCCGTAATCACTATCCCCTTACTATAAGGGGTAGTAAATAAAAATCCCTTACTAAAGGGACGAGCTGAGTAAAGCTCGTAAAATTTAATTCCCTTATTAAATGAGTGGCGACCTGAGTAAAGCTCATACAATTTATTCCCTACCAAGGGAAGATTACCCAAGGGTGCCAAAAATAGTACCCAAGGATACTAAAAAGATTACCCAAGGGTAGAAAAAATAGTACCCAATGGAATGGTACCTAAGGATACTAAAAATAGTACCCAAGGGAAGATTACCCAAGGGTACCAAAAATAGTACCCAAGGGAAGGGTACCCAAGGATACTAAAAATAGTACCCAAGGGAAGATTAACCAAGGGTACCAAAAATAGTACACAAGGAAAGGTCACCCAAGGATACTAAAAATAGTACCCAAGGGTACTAAAATTAGTATCCAAGAAAAGATTACACGAGGGGAGATTACCCAAGGGAAGAGTGCCTGAGGGGACATTACCCAAGGGTAGGAAAAAAAAAAAAAAAAAGTTACTGTTCATATAAACAATACTGCAGGAATAGTACCCGCGGGTATTATTCCCAGGGCAAGGAGAAAAAAATATATATATAGTATTTACTGTTCATGTAAACAATACCGCGGGAATAGTACCCACGGGTATTGTTCCCAGGGCAAGCAAAAAAAAAAGAAAAAAAAAAGAAAAGGAAGTTACTGTTTATGTGAACAGGTACCGCGGGTACTGTTCCCAGGGCAAGGAAAAAAAAAATAGTATTTACTGTTCATGTGAACAGTATCGTGGGAGTAGTACTCGCGGGTACCGTTCCCAAGGCAGGAAAAAAATATATATATATAATTACATTCCCAAAGCTAGACGAGCAAGCTTGAAGATGTGGGGCAACTGATAGGGGAAAATAAACCGAACTTATCTTGACCTAACGATAGAGGCAATTAAATGTTGACCAGATGCCAAATCTCTTCTACTTTCAAAAGATAATATTTCGTTATCAAGGATAACGATTTCCATTGGATAAATTCCATGGGATAATGACAAATCTTATCAAGGATAAGATTTCCATAGGATAAGTTCCATGGGATAAGGATTATGATATTCCCTCATCAAGAATAAGGGAAGTGATGATAAATAGGAAGACGACTCGGGAATAAGGTACGACGAAAAAAACTATTATTAAATCCTTGCCTTCTTTTTAGACCTCTGGTGACTAACTTGATCGTCGGAGAGCTCTTGGTAGGCACCACACCGGTGCTGTCAAGGTTCATTGATCTTCTCTTCTCTTCTTTGCAAGAAAACGGTGTCGTATCGGATCGCGTGAATTTCACCCTCAACATAGAAAGAGAAGCAGTGAAATGAATGAGAATATTATTACTCTCTTTGATATCCATTTCTCTCACTATATATATATGTTATTACATTACCTATAACATATAAATCATAAGACGTTATCAGTATGAGCTCTAACCATCTGAGATTTGAACAAGAAACTCCCTCTCCCTTTTTCTATCTCAACTCTATATATCTCGTTTGTGATATTAGTTTTGATAGATTTTTAGGTTTGTTTGTTTGTTTTACTGAAGAAAATTATATTTCTAACTCCAAATGGTAAGAAAATCTTAATTATTGATTATTGTTCATGAAATTAATTTGTCCACTTAAGTGATATATGTGTTCATACTATGGTCGATTTTATCGCCTTTATTATTTTAATGATCTACTAACTATGGTCGGTTCTACCGCCTTTATTATTTAATGATCTACTAATTATGGTCAGTTTTACCGCCTTTATTATTTAACAATCTACTAATTGTCATCGGTTTTACTGTCTTTACTACTTAATGATATGGCTGGTTTTACCGCCTTTATTGTTTAATAATTTATTTACTATGGCTGGTTTTACCGCATTTTTTGTTTAATTATACTGGAATTATAATAGTTCACATTATGTTGTTGTTTCACTTAATGCCATTTTATTATTAAAATATATGTTTATTTTTATACTATTCTAAATTGTATTCTTATATTGTTATCACATCTAGTTATTTTGAAAATGTCAAATTTGACAAAGCTGGAATTCGTGGCCTTGGACATTTCTGACAACAATTATTTATCTTGAATTTTGGATGCTTAGATTGTGATACCTCTCGATTCTAGAGCCACGGGTGATCAAGTCCAAACACAGATCCGAGGAATACTAGACAATTAATATGTAAAAAAGTAAGAGTACAAAAGAATTAAAACTAAAATAATACGCTGAAAGAATTCTAAATATCAAAATTCTCTAATAATAATAAATTAATATAATTTAATCTTCCAATCCGTACAACTCGGGAATCCATCCAATGGACCCCTTATAATCCAAATGAACAAAAAATTACAGAACTAAAATCCAAAACTAAAATAAGAAAGGAAATCCTATGTAGTCAGAAGAGTGAATGTCTGTATCTGCTCGGCACGATCAAGCTCTAAGCATAAAACTTGCGAACACCTGAAAAAAATAAGAGTGGGTCAAGCCTGCATTCAAGTTCTATCCTATTACAATCCATACAGAAACCCAATACACAGATACATTCTAGATAGCTCAATAATATCTATATAGTCCGTAAATATATATATCCACACTACATGACTCTAACTGGACTACAATGGGGGTCTCAACCTGAATAGAAGGCAATATGCAAAAACGCACCCAAAGGTGGGCATGAGTTCTTAGACCTAACAGGGTATACCTCAACCATCACAACCAGTTACGCATCCCAATGCATATATGTTCCCTAACCAACGATCCTAAGACTCAAGCTCATATCGCGGTACCATAAATTATATATATACATTTCCATCCAAAACCAATGTAGTGCCACTCAACTGTTCGTTGCCAAGACACGACATAAAATTACGATTTAAATGTTTTAATTAAATCCATTACCTTCCTAATACAGAAATATAAACAACCATACAATATGTCGTTCAACTGTTTTAGTTGACAGGACATGCAACCATGTAGGATTTAATATTTTAGTTAATCCATTCCATATGTATGAATAGGTAAGAATTAGCATTTTGATCTAATCCGTCCCTAATATACCACCGTCCCATACCGGTGCATATAATGTATATGATCCATAAATGATGCAACACTTTAGACAGTATATCAAATAAAATTCACATAATCCATATAGTTGATAAAAACAGAATTTAAACAGTTCATCAACTAAAATCCAAAATAACATTCCTATAATTGCTAGAACATTATTTAATAGTTCAGCAATTAGAATCCAAATCATTTAATCCATGTAATTGCAGACAGAGTTTTAATCTCTCAGCAATTAAAATCCAAAGTCAGCATAAAACAAGTCTGATAATTAAATGACCCCATTATGCATTCAAAACAATTTTTATAAATCAAACAATAGTCTGTTAAATTGCTAGACAAAGATCAAGCAATTAAATCCCCTCTATCTATTATATCCGTTAACAGTATGCAACTTGTTTTACGCTTTCATACTGTTTAGTCCAATTGCATAAAAACATCAATTCTGCAGTTTGGGTTCTAATACAGCATAATATAAGGTTTAGAGTCCATGCTACAATCCATTAGATTATTAAAACAAAATTTAACAGTCTCATCCTTCCTATCTGTTAACCGTATGCAAAATTATTTAATCTTCGATACTGTTCAAATTATTAACATACAATTAAAGATTATGCATCAAAGGGTTTTAATACACTCTGAATTAATATATATATATATATAACCCTCATTAATATTCCAACATAGTTCCAGAAACCCACCTCGTCTAAACAGTGCCCTAAACAACTGAATATGAGTTTCTGGGCGAGAGCAGGCTCTCACAAATTGAGAGCCTGCTTTATTAACATGGGAGCCTGCTCTAAAAAGTTGGGAGCCTTCTCCATACACTTGAGAGCATTCTCCATTCACTTGGGAGCCGTATTCTTCAAAACTGCTCATCTTCTTCGCCTCCGACAAAGTTCAGAGCTTCCGTATTGTTTTATTTAACTTTCTAGGGTTCAATTTATGTCCCAGAATTAATTATATGTAGGTTTCATACATCATCAACATGAATTAAAATCAGTTTAAAAATCAACTAAATCATAATTAAAACAAAAACATGTATAAACCATTAAACCTTTTAATTCAATGCATTTAAATTTACTACAACCATACTTATAAGATCAGTTTTAACGTTAATTAAAACACTGGAGACTACCTAGGCATGCAAAGAACATAGGTTTAAGGGAAAGAGTTAAAATAGAGACTTGCCTTCGGTTACAGTTTTGAAACCTTAAACCATCGTCTCTGAGTTTTTCGATAGATTTTGGACTGTCGTTCAACACCTCCGTTGTTCTAGGTTCAATCCAAAAGCAATCCCTTCTTGGTTCAGCCCTTGTGCCTAGCCAAACCCTAACTTTCATTTCTCTGTTTTCCTCTCAAAACTCTCTGTATTTTGTCGCCTCCATTGCTACATGACTTGGGTTCTAAAAACCCTTAACAGACCTATACAAGTATTTATATAGGTTTATACAACCGCAACCCTAATTCTAATTATATTAGGAGATGGAGAAAAATAATTAATCATATAGCTAAGTCGGCTACGACCCTAAAATATAAAACCCTAAAATCATTATTAATAAACCAGTATAAATGTAATTATTAATAAATCCTAATAGTTAACTTAATCCTATATATATATATATATATATATATATATATATATATATATATATATATCCATCCATGGGAAATAACTGTACCCATAAAATCCCATATCCAAGCCCAACTTCGTTATTTAAAAACATTAATTTAATTTAAAACATATTTTATCATTTAAACAAATAAATTAATTAAAATAATTAATTAATTTAAACAATTAAAGCAAACCCACATAATCATATAATTAAATTAAACACATACTTCAATTAAACAATTAAACAAATACACTATTAACAAACTAAACAAATACGCAATTAAACACAAAAACACATAGCCATGCACGTAAACAACGAAAAATGCCCAAGAAATTAAAGTTAAATTCCAATTTTATCCTTTTGAAAATTAGGGGTATTACACAGATCCATTTAGATGCCAAGGGCTTTGGAAACACAATTAAAGAAGAGAATGATGCATCATTACAAGATAAAGGAAAGGTCGTGATTTTCCTTCGTCGCCATATTAGTGAGTAACTAAAAATTGAATACCTCACTGAAAGAGATCCATTGAGTTTGTGAAATTTTTTGAAAGAAATATATGACCATAAAAAAATAGTTATCCTTCCAAAAGCTTGGGCTGATTGACAGCAACTGCAGTTGCAAGATTTTAAAACTGTAGCTGATTACAACTCTGTCATATTTAAAATCTTCCCTACACTGAAATTGTGTGGTGTCATGAACTTTTGTTGGAAAAAATATTCACCACATTCACGCCTCAAATGTACTCTTACAAAAACAATTTCGAGAGCGTAAATTTGAAAAAATATTTAGAGTTGATATCATGTTTACTTGTGGCAAAGGAAAATAACGAGCTTTTGTTAAAAAATCACCAATCCCGTCCAACTGGATCGACACCAATCCCTGAAACATATGTTGCCTCATCCCGTGGAAATGGACGTGGTAATAGACATGATCGCGGTAGTAGAAATGGCTATAATAATGAATATGGCCGTGATAAAAATAACTACCACAATAATGAATACAACCGTGGTAAAAATAACTACCACAATAATGAATATAGTCGTGGTAGAAATCACTCTTATTATCGTGAAGGATATTAATCCTTAAACTTTCGCAATCAGAGATCCACACCATATCCCCAAATGAGAGATTATAATGAAATGAAACAAGTAAAAAAGAAGGATGTGGCTCAACCTCCCATGGCACATGAAAATACTTGTTATCGGAGTGGAATGACAAGGCATTAACAAAGCATTTATCTCACACTTAAGCATCTGACTGAACTTTACCAAGCCTTAATGAAAGAAAAGGGAAAACGAAATAAATGAATTTCATTGATCATGATGAGCTAGTTGACATCACAAATCTGTATAAATCAAATTTTTTTTAGGACCGTGATGGAAAGATAGACTACCTGATTGGTGATGGAAATGTCTATACCAATTAATTCTATTTTATAGATTGCCTGATTGGTGATAGAAATGTCTATACCAATTAATTATATTTTCATTTCATGTTCTTTCTACTATATTATCTTCAACAAGTTTTTATTTTCCTTGTATTAAAGTTTTTTTTTAGTATTCAAGTTTCTTTTGTTATATCTGTTTCTTTTCTAATAAAGAAATTTGCATGAATATGAATGGATTTGACTAGTTTCAAAATAAATGGTGAAGATATATATCTTGTTGATAGTGGAACGACACATACAAACCTTCGAGATCAAAATATTTTTCTCACCTAACTTTGACGGATGTTAGTGCCAGTATAATATCAGGTCTCACCGACTTGATTGAAGGCTCTAAATGAGCTAATATTATTTTACCACGTAGAACAAGATTACAAATTAATGATGCCTTATATTCTACAAGATCTCGGAGAAATCTGTTGAGTTTTAAAGACTTGTATCGTAATAGGTACCATATTGAGACCGCAAATGAAATAAACGTGGAATATCTCTACTTTACTTCCATTACCTCATACAAGAAGCTAATATTAGAAAAACTCTATGTTTTCTCTTCTAGGTTATACTATATAACCATTAAGACAATTGAGTCAAATGCTATGATACATATAAAAATCTTGTGACCCAAAACTTTTTATGCTTTGGCAATATTGACTTGGTCACCCGGAGAGTATAATGATGCGTCGAATTATTGAAAATTCACATGGACATGCTCACAACGCAAGTTGATTATTAGACCGTCCCCTTCAAAAGTCATTGTTGAATCTTCCCCATTTTTACAACGAATTCACGAGGATATATGTGGATCAATTCATCCACCCTGCGGACCATTTCGCTATTTTATGGTCTTAATTGATACCTCAACACGATGGTTACATGTTTGTTTGTTTTCTATTCGTAATGTTGCATTTTCTAAACTTTTTGCTCCAACCATCAAATTGCGGGCACATTTTCCTGATTACCCAATTAAAACAATCCGTCTTGATAATGTTGCTGAATTTTCTTCTCAAACTTTTGATGACTATTGCATGTCTATTGGAATTGATGTTGAATATCCTGTTGCACACACTCATACTCAAAATGGTTTAGCAAAATCTTTTATTAAAAGACTTCAATTAATTGGTCGTCCTTTACTTAACGAACAAAATTACCTGTTTTTACCTAGGGACATGCCATATTACATACTGCATTATTAGTTCGTATACAACCTACTGCTATCATAAGTTTTCATCATTGCAACTTGTTTTTGGTCAACAACCAAATATCTTTTATATACGAGTTTTTTGTTGTGTTGTATATGTTCCAATTGTACCCCGCCAACGCACTAAAATGGGTCCTCAACGTAGACTTGGAATTTATGTTGGTTTTGATTTTTCATCTATTATTAGATATCTTGAACCTCTGATAGGTGATGTTTTTAAAGCACGATTTGCTAACTATAATTTTGATAAGACTATTTTCCCACCATTAAGGGGAGAAACGGCATAGCAGCAACTGATATTACTTGGAATGCCCTGGAATTGTTTCATTTTAATCCTCGAACAAATCAATATGAAAGAGAAGTTCAGGAAATCATTCATTTGCAAAATGTTGCAAATCAATCACCTGATGCATTTACTGATACAATGAAAGTAATAAAATCACATATACCAGTTGCAAATATTCTAGCACGAATTACTGTTTCTATCAGCAGTGCAGCAAATGCGTCTAAAACATGCCTGAAGCGTGGCAGACCAGTCGGTGCAAAAGATACTGTTTCTCGTAAGAGGAAATACAAAGCAAAATTGACACCCCTGAAGAGGCCACAAAAGAGCAATAAATATTATTGATCAATTTATGATTATAGCCTTTGATAAGGCAATGGCTCTTGATGAGGCCCAGGTACTTACAAATGATGAAATAATAAGTATTGATGAGGCAAAGGCAACCAATGATAATATGGCCCTTGATGATGCACATGCCCTTGATAAGACAAAGGTACCTGAAAATGATGAGATCTCACTAAATTATGGAATGAGGTGGAATAAAAATGAAATCGTTGTCGACAACATATTCTCATATGTATTTGCTCTTGATATTAATAATGAGGTTCCAAAATCTCAAAACATCGAAGAGTGTCGACGAAAAAATGATTGGCCAAAATGGAAAGATACGATATAAGCAGAGCTAAATTCATTAGCTAAACATGAATGATTTGGACTTGTAGTCCAAACACCTGAGGGTGTCAGGGTATTTGTACGAAAACGTAATGAGAAAAATGAAATTATGGGATACAAAGCCCGACTGGTAGCTCAAGGTTTCTTATAGAGACCTGGTATTGATTATGAGGAAACGTACTCTTCTGTGATTAATGCAACCACATTTCGATTCATAATACATCTGGCAGTAATAAAAAGATTGCACATGCATCTAATGGATGTGGTTACAACATATTTATATGGATCACTAGATAGTGATATTTATATGAAAATCCCAAAAGGATTTAAAATGCCTGAAATAAAATCACATAATATGTACTCGATAAAATTACAACGATCCTTATATGGATTGAAGCAATCTAGACGAATATGGTACAATTGCCTTAGCAATTACTTACTCAAAGAAGGGTATGTGAACAATCATCTTTGTTCATGTAGTTTTATTAACAAATCAGAATCTGGTTTTGTCATTGTTGCAATATATGTTGATGATCTGAATTTTGTGAAAACATTGGACGAGATAAAAAAGACGGCCACTTATTTAAAGAAAGAATTCGAAATGAAAGATCTCGGAAAGACAAAATTCTGCCTTGGCCTGCAGGTTGAACATTTTTCAAGTGGTATTCTCATCCACCAATCAACGTATACAGAAAAAGTTTTGAAATGTTTTTATATGGATAAAGCCCATTTATTGAGCTCTCCAATGGTTGTCCGATCACTTGACATCAAGAAAGATCATTTTCATCCTTGCGAGGATAATGATGAAGAACTCCTTGGTCCTGAAGTACCCTATCTTAATGCGATTGGTGCTTTTATATCTCTTGAAAATCGCACACGGCCTGACATAGTCTTTTTAGTTAATTTATTAGCAAAATACAGTTCTGCACCAACCCACAGACATTGGAATGGAATGAAACACATATTGCGATATCTTCGTGGTACAATTGATATGGGGTTGTTTTATTTAAAAAAATCAAATTCTCAATTAATTCGATACGCAGATGCAGGCTATTTCTCTGACCCCGATAAAGCTCATTCACAAACAGGATATGTGTTTGCCTGTGTCGGCACTGCTATATCATGGCGATCTATAAAATAGACAATGATTGCAATTTCTTCAAATCATTCTGTGATACTCGCAATTTATGAGACAAGCAGGGAATACATTTGGTTGAGATCAATGATGCAACATATTCGAAGAACATGTGGTCTTTCATCAATAAAAGATAGCCCAACAGTATTATATGAAGATAATGCAGTATGCATTGCACAAATGAAAGAAGGGTATATTGAAAGTGACAGGACTAAGCACATCTCACCAAAAAAAATTTATGTGCATGAACGCCAGAAAAAGAGTGATATTGATATTCATAAGATACGTTTATGTGAAAATCTAGTAGATCTATTCATTAAAACGCTTTCAACTACAACATTCAAGAAGCTGGTGCACAATATTGGAATGCGTCAACTAAAGCATCTTCAGGGTTGAACTAATGCAACAATGAGGGGGAGCAATTGGTCGAAAAGGTATTGGCATACTATATTCTTTTTCCTTTGTCCAGGTTTTATCCCACTGGGTTTTCCTAGCAAAGTTTTAATGAGGCAGTTTTAATCTATGCAATACCATTTTTAGATACACAAGGATATTGTACTCTTTTTCATTCGCTAGGGTTTTGTCCCACTAGGTTTCCTTAGCGAGGTTTTAACGAGGTATATTCTTAGTATAGTTTTGTAGATCCCAAGGGGGAGTATTATGGATGTGGGATCCACTGCATCATTGCTTACATCATCAATGATCCATTTTTGAGTGGTGAGCAAGTTTTCTTTAGTTTATATATATTCATCAATTGTACTCGGAATGGGAGATATAGAAAGAGAAGCAGTGAAATGAATGAGAATATTATTACTCTCTTTGATATATATTTCTCTCACTATATATATATATGTTATTACACTGCCTATAACATATAAATCATAAGACCCTTCTATTAATTTGTATTGTAGAGTGTCAACATTGTCCGTGTTCAATACAAGGTTAGTATCGTCTTATCGCTATTTAAGAGGATAGTCCAAATAACACAATCAGACTAATCAATGATGCATATTAGTATGTAACCAATTAAGGTTTTTTTTTTTTTTTTAATATCTTTATTGGGTTAAGAAAGAATTATACTAAAATATCACGATATATTATAAAATCAACAATATTTTTTGAAAAAAAGAGAAGAAGAAGAAGAAAAAATTAATTAAAAAGACAAAATAACACTAGACTTACCGGACAGACTTAATTATAGTTGTTGAGTGTATTCACGTAACATAATTGTATGTCTAAGTGTATTTATTTGAAGTGACTGCTTTTAATAAATGTGTAAGTGAATTTGGGACGTGTATCATATTTTATCGTTTAATTTTAATTACAAATTTATTGACATGCACAATGTTAATGTCAAGATTTTTCTTATATTACATTCCCAAATATATATATATATATATTATTTTTCTTATTTGATAAAACACATATATTTTTATATACATCATTTGTCTAGTTCTTTTGGTCTTTCTAATTCTCATTTCATCTTTATTTTTATACATATGAGTAGCGTGGTACGAAAGTTGTTAGTTGATTAACTTGTGATTAACGCTCTAAATGACTTAGAGGGGGTAAATAGTTTAACTTGCCCAATTTTTATGATTGATTAAATTATCAACGATTATGATCAATTAAACAGTCACAACCACAAAAATAATAACTGTAAAGTAAAGCAAGTAAAATAAAATTTGAGACATGACGTCGGATTTTTAGTGAGGAAACCATGATTGGTGGAAATCAACTAATCGTTTGGGAAAGACCTCAATGTCTTTTGCAGTCATGAGTTAAACGATCCACATTGTTGAAGCAAAGTACGATGAACTTTAACTCAAGCTCACACCATTTCGCTCTACCAAAAATCAATTGTTAATCGTCCCTAGCTTTTGCAACTCCTTTATTCAGCAGCACTCCACTTCAACCTTACTCTTGATCTCTGTATCAAAGTCGTTGGTAGATCAACTAACATTCCACGAATGTCTTGATCCCTTCAAAGTGTGATCGAAACCTTTTTTTTCCTTCAAATCTGAATTTAGAGAAGGTTGTAGAATATCAATTGTTCTGACCAACTTGTAATTTGATCTAGACTCTGAAGATTTCGTATTGATCAATAGACGGACATCACCCCAATCACTCTTGTGATTAAGTGTGTGCTCTCAAAATAAATACACTCAGAATGTTTTGAAGAAACCTCTCAAAAAGTTTCGATGATGAGTAAAAGATGAAAACCCTTGCTTTTTCAATTGAAGCAATCAAACAAGAAACTAAAAAGTCACTAAAATCTTATTTTTCATACATCCTAGAAATTCAACTAGTTGGACTTCAGAGTGAACCTGGTTCTACTTGAAAATGCAACCGGTTTTACTTATCCCGAGAGCTGATTTTGTGTAGGAAGTGCAATCGATTCTAAAATTAAATGCAATTGGTTGGACTTTGTTGAATGCTATTTTCAACTTAAGCTCTCATACCCAACTTTAAAGGTCTTCACAAATGATCCTTACTCACTTGTCTATTCTAAATGATGTTCTTAACGGATTCAACGATAAGAGGCACTTGCGCTTCAGCTCCAAAAGACCGAGACTCAAGATAAATAAAATTACAACTCGATCATCAAGTTTTGACTCCAAAATTTACCAACATTACAAATATATGTCTCACAATACAATATACATAAGTTCAGGGGCAGAGCTAGAAATTAAATCCAAAGGAAGAGCTAGAAATTAAATCCAGGGGACACAATGTTTTTTTTTTAAAAAAAATCAATAAATATAACAACTAATATATAGATCCTTCAAATCAAGAGGTAAAGAAGAAAAAATTATTGCAAAATAATATGTAATATAAGAAAGATAAATAGTTGACAAAAATTAGAAAAATGAAAGAAAAATGAAAAAACTTTGAAAGGAAAAAAATAGAGTTTCATTCAAAAAGGAAAATTTAACCTTTTTTTAGGAAATTAAATGAATTTAAAGAGAAAAGAAATAAAAACTTAAGAGATAATTTTAGAAAATAAAATTTTTAGGGAGGCATTATATGGATTTAAAATATAAATTTAGTATATATATTGTAATAGGTGGGGCTAGGCCAGGGGGTGGGCATTAACTGGCTCCGCCCTTACATAAGTTGTACTTACACATAGTATTCTTGTGGTCGTGCATATAAAAGAGACACGGCTGGGAGGTGATTGAATACTTTGAATTATATCTTGGAGCTGACTAGTGCCAATTGGCCTTGCGTAGAGGAGATGACTATCAGTTTTAGAACAACGTGTTTACACATAGCTCTCATCTTGCCAGTGTTTTCTTAAACTCTATTTTACTTAATGTTAATTTTATATATGTATTGCATATCTTGTGTTTTATTTAGTCTTACTTTATATTTAAATCATTAATAATATTCATGCTATAATAGTTGTTCTAAAGATATGTTTTTCTCGATTATAAAATTTTTGTATTATTAAGTATACTAAATAAATAAATTTCCCAAACATAGACATGCATCGAAAAGAGCCCACGTAAGACTCAAGCTTTTTTATTTCAAATAATTGCAATAAATGGCTATCGGAAAAAGATTAGGTACAAACAAAATTTCAGGATGATCTCCACTTCTCCAAAGGAGAGGTTGAGGGTTGAAGCTCTAAGTAAGTAAAATGTGTGTGCATTATTAATTATAAAAGGAAAAGATTAATTAAAATTACTCCCTTATCCTTTTGGTATCAAGAATATGGGTAGCCACTACTTTAATCAAACAATAATTTATTATTGTGCTAACCTTATAAAGTGGAAGAGGTGCTTCAAAATTTTCATTCTAGTACCTATATAGAGGGGAACAACAATCTAGTTTTAATAAGTTATCAATAGGTTATATATGGCTAAGCAATCAACCTTTTATATAATTTTGTTAGGAAATGTTAGAGAAACCTCCCATTTGAGTTTTTATGAGTTTAATACTATGTTATATAAAAATTATGTACAAAACACTCCTCCAGATTAATATGAGCATATAACCCCTCAACATTTGACAAATGAATGCAAATTGTCTCATAATATCTATTGACTGTCCAAAACCTCCCTGTTATATAAAAATTGTGCACAAAACACCTCTCCTATTTATTATGACCATATAACCTCTCAACATTTGAAAAATGTGTGCAAATTGTCTCATAATATCTGTTGACTGTCAATTTTGACCAATCTTTTTTATAAAAATCCCAAAACGCCCTTTTTTGTTTTATGGGGAGAGAGTTTTTTGTTTTTTATTTTTATTTTGTATTAAGGGCACTTTAAGTATTTTAGTCTTCAAATTGAGAAAATGTCATTTTTTGCTCATTTGCACTTTATCCTATTTTAAAATTTTTATTTTGCTTTTTCGAATGTTCAAATAAACACAAATATTTTGTCCTTACAAGGATTCGAACACTCAAGCTCCCTTTGAGAAGGAGTTTATACCATCTAAACTTAATGCCCATTAGAAAAGAGTTTACACCATCTAAACTAGTGCTTGGTAATGCATAAATCATAATCATGGGATAGAATACTATCCTGCACTATTGTTTATCAAATGGTAGCAGGATTGCATCACATGTACTAGATTCAAAATTTATATTTTATATCATTTTATTATATATTTGATTGATTGATAACATCCTCTACATTTGGGGCTTCTAATCAAAATTTAAGTTTTGCATGCCTTATGTTTGCTTAATCCTGGGATTATGTTTAATTTAATAGAACTCAAGTCATATACTTTGTTGGACAATTTTAATTACCAACAATTATGATCAATTAAACATTCAAAATCACAAAAATAATAACTATAAAGTAAAGCAAGTAAAGTAAAATTTGAGAAATGACATCGGATTTTTAGCGAGGAAACCATGATTGGTGCAAATCAACTAATCGTTTGGGAAAGACCTCAAGGTCTTTCGCAGTCCTGAGCGAAACGATTCACTATTGTTGAAGCAAAATATGATGAACTTTTACTCAAGCTCACACCATTTCACTCTACCAAAAATTAATTGTTGATTGTCCTTGGCTTTTGCAACTCCTTTGTTCAACAGCACTCCACTTCAACCTTACTCTTGATCTCTGTAGAAAAGTCGTTGGTTGATCAACCAACATTCCACGAATGTCTTGATCCCTTCAAAGTGTGATCAAAACCTTTCTTTTGCTTCAAATCTGAATTTATAGAAGGTTATAGAAAATCTATTGTTCTGACCAACTTGTAATTTGATCTAGACTCTAAAGCTTCCATATTGATCAATAGACATACATCACCCCAATCACTCTTGTGTTTAAGTGTGTGCTCTCAAAATAAATACACTTAGAATTTTTTGAAGAAATCTCTCAAAAAGCTTCGATGATGACCAGTAAAAGATGAAAACCCTTGTTTTTTCAATTGAAGCAATCAAACAAGAAACTAAAAAGTCACCAAAATCTTATTTTTTGCACATTCTGGAAGTTCAACCAGTTGGACTTCAGTGTGAACCCGGTTCTACTTGAAAATACAACTGGTTTTACTTATCCTAAGAGCTGATTTTGTGTAGAAAGTGTCGGTTCTAAAATTAAATGCAACCAGTTGAACTTTGTTGAATGCTATTTTCAACTTAAGCTCTCAATTTTCATACCCAACTTTAAAGATACTCACAAATGATTCTCACTCACTTATGTATTCTAAATGGTGTTCTTAACGGATTCAACGGTAAGAGGCACTTGCGCTTCAGGTCCAAAAGACCGAGACTCAAGATAAATAAAATTACAACTTGATCATTAAGTTTTGACTCCAAAATTTACCAAAATTACATATATATATCTCACAATATAATGTACATAAGTTCAAGGGCATAGCCAGAAATTAAATCCAGGGGACACAGTGTTTTAAAAAAAATCAATAAACATAACAACATCTATAGATTCTTCAAATCAAGAGGCAAAGAAGAAAAAATTAATGCAAAATAATATGTAATATAAGAAAGATAAATAGTTGACAAAAATTAGAAAAATGAGAGAACTTTGAAAGAAAAAAAATAGAGTTTGATTCAAAAAGGAAAATTTAACCTTTTTTTTTAGGAAATTAAATGAATTTAAAGAGTAAAAGAGAAAAGAAATAAAAACTTAAGAGATAATTTTAGAAAATAAAATTTTTAGGGGGGCATTATATGGATTTTTTCATATATATATGAAAAAATATATAAATTTAGTATATATATTATAATAGGTAGGGCTAGGCCAAGGGGTAGGCATTAACTGGCTCCGACCCTGCATAAGTTGTACCAGACACATATAAACTTACACATAGTATTCTTGTGGTCGTGCATATAAAAAAGACACGGTTGCGAGGTGATTGAATTATATCTTGGAGCTAACTAGTGTTATTTGGCCTTGTGCAGAGGAGAGGACTATCAGTTTTAGAACAATGTGCTTACACATAGCTCTAATCCAGCCAATGTTTTCTTAAACTCTATTTTACTTAATGTTAATTTAATATATGTATTACATATCTTGTGTTTTATTTATTCTTACTTTATATTTAATTATTAGTATTATTCATGCTATAATAGTTGTAATAAAGATATGTTTTTCTCAATTATAAATTTTTTGTATAATTAAGTGTACTAAATAAATAAATTTCCTAAACATAGACATGCAAGCCCACATAAGACTTGAGCTTTTTTATTTCAAATAATTGCAATAAATGGCTATTGGAAAAAGATTAGGCACAAACAAAATGTCAAGATGATCTCCACTTCTCCAAAGGTGGAGAGGTTGAGGGTTGAAGCTATGAGTAGGCAAAATGTGTGCGCATTATTAATTATAAAAGGAAAAGATTAATTAAAATTACTCCCTTATCTTTTTGGTATCAAGAATATGGCTAGCCGCTACTTTAATCAAACATTAATTTATTATTGTGCTAACCTTATAAAGTAGGAGAGGTGTTCCAAAACTTTCATTCTAGGGGTGTTAATTAACTTCAATCTAGTTTTAATAAGTTATCAATAGGTTATATATGGCCAAGCAATCAACCTTTTATATAATGAATTCCCATAACTTTGTTAGGAAATGTTAGAGAAACCTCCCATTTGAGTTTTCATGAGATTAATACTATGTAATATATATTATGTACAAAACACTCCTCCAGTTTAATATGAGCATATAACCCCTCAACATTTGAAAAATGAATGCAAATTGTCTCATAATATCTGTTGACTGTCCAAAAACCTCCTTATTATATAAAAATTGTGCACAAAACACCCCTCCTCTTTATTATAACCATATAACCCCTCAACAGTTGAAAAATTTGTGCAAATTGTCTCATAATATCTGTTGACCATCAATTTTGACCAATCTTTTTTTATAAAAATTCCAAAATGCCCTTTTTGTTTCCAGGGAGGGAGTTTTTGTTTTTTATTTTATTTTATTTTATTTTTTTAATTTTGTATTAAGGGCACTTTAAGTATTTTAGTCTTCAAATTGAGAAAATGTCTTTTTATTTGCTCAATTGCACTTTATCCTATTTTTATTTATTTATTTTTTTTTTGAAAGTTTAAACAAACACACATATTTTGTCCTTACATGGATTCGAACACTCGAGCTCCCTTTGAGAAGGATAGTTTATACTATCTAAACTTAATGCCCATTAAAAAAAGAGTTTACACCATGTAAACTAGTGCCCATTGTTCCCGTACTTAAAATTGGTAATGCATAAATCATAATCATGGGATAGAATACTATCCTGCACTATTGTATATCAAATAGTAGTAGGATTGCATCACATATACTAGATTCAAAATTTATAGTTTATATCATTTCATTATATATTTGATTGATAAAATCCTCTATACTTGGGGCTTCTAATCAAAATTTAAGTTTTGCATTCATTTTTATGATCACTAGGATTCACTTTGTTTATATGTTATATGGCACATGCCTTATGTTTGCTTAATCCCGGGACTATGTTTAATTTAATAGAACATATGTCATATACTTTGTTGGTCATGCCTCTTATTTTAATTTATATTTTCTAGTTCAACACACTTTTAATTCTTTATTTATTTAATTTTTGAGTAAATTACAATGACACCTTAAAAATTACTTTTTGACAACCCCCAAAAAAAAAAAAAAAATTCAAATTGATCACACCCCAATCACCTTTAAAGCAATATGAAATATCTAAGTTATCCCTCAATAAAACATGATATTTTGAACCAAGATATCGGCTCAATAAAATGACCAAAATACCCTTCAGTCAATATACCTTTTAATCTCCTCCATTACCCCCTTATCTCTTTCCTCCTTCACCGCCACCACCAAGTGATAAAAACCAAATTAAAATTTTTATTATATATAATCAATTTGCATATATATATTTATAAACATATGTATTATATATAGACAAAGAATAAAGAATGGGGGAAGAGGAAGGCGATGGGTGGCGTTGGCGTTGCCCTGGGCACCAAATTGGGTACCAGTTTTCGCATAAGACTATGCTGGCATTTCAAAAGGTTAATCAAGTTTGTTATTAACTAGTTTCGAGACAAAAATATCTCTCTCTTTTTTTTTTCCTTTTTTTTTTTTTTTTTTATTTATGTAAATATTATAAATGTTAGTGGATCAACATTGTATGTGTTGTCCGATAAAAACTAGTATTAAAAAAATTAAAAATTAAAAAATAATAATAAAAGAAGAAGAAAGTGAATCCTTAAAATCTTTCATTAGTTTTAATCATTTTATTAAACATTAAGAGACACAAACGAGCCAGTGACCTAGCGATATCAAACCCCTACTTCTCAAAAGGAGGTCGTGAGTTCAAGCCTCAATGTAGACATGTGTATATGAGTACCAACTAAGAAAAAAAAATATATTACGAGATCACTATATTGATTGGTCAAATAATGATGGGGCTGTCAAGTGGTGCTGATGACTTTTATTTGTTTTTTCATTCTTAAGAGTCATTTTAGTCAATTAATAATCATTTTAGTCAATTAATAAGAATTATAAAAGTAATTTAATGATTCACATGTGTCAATTCAAAAGTTAAAAGATAAATATGTACTTTTATCATGCTTGCGGTGTCTTTATTCAGTTTACCAAAACAGGGAGGTGTCATTGTCCAAAAAGTGCCAAAGTTGTAAATATCTGTCTTTAACCAAAACTTTGAGGAGGTGTCAGTGCAATTTAACCTTATTTTTTTATAAAGCAATATTTGCCTCCACACTATTAATATGGTACAATGATAGAATGACATGTGTCCATTTTAAAATTTCAATATAAGAGGGCAAAAGAAAGATTTATGTAATTTTTTTCTTTAAATACTTTAAATCTTAAATATGACATGTGTCACATGGAGACAACTATTGCTTTTGTTTTTAATGTTAGTCAAAATGAGCATCAATTAAAGAGAATTTATTAAATGGTCCTAATCCATTGATATCTGGTAGACTAATTCAATTTAGATAGTTCTAAACCATCTAATAATTTCTCTAAGTTAAAAATTCTAAATTAAAAATTCCCTATAAATTTTGTTGGTTGTCATTCTGGGATGCCAATGTGGTGCGCACTAGTATCACCATGTTAGCATCTTCCATTCCTTCTGCCTCCCCCAGAAAACAACCACAAAGGAGAGAAAGGAAATTTCAATTACTGCCCTGCTCTGCCTCCCCCAGAAAACAAACATAGAGGAGAAAAAAGGAAAGTTGAATGATTCATAAGTGTTGTTAAATATATATTTCCTTTGTCATGTCAGAATTCATAAGTGATGTTAAATATATATTTCCTTTGTCATGTCATAATAGAACATGTAGTATGGGAAAAGAAGAAGAAGAAGATAATATAAAAAAATTAAATTTGACAGGAATTAAAGCAAATAGTGGGGAAGAATAAAATAAGCATGAAAATGTAAATGACAATACTTACTCAAAAACCTAATTTCTGCAATGAAAAACCTTAGAGGGACAAAAACCTAATTTGTACGATGAAAAACCTTTGAGGAACAAAAAGAGAAATCGTTTTTTTCAAAGGCCGTGTTCACATTATACTATGTCCACAAAGGCATCATCCAAAAGGCTTGAGATTGAAAAACTGTTGAAAGTGAGAGAGAATTTATTACACAATTTAGAAATGTGTCAACTTTATTTAGGTTTATAATGATTTGGGAACATGTAATAATTCATTCAAATGTGACATGCTTCTCCTCCTAGTTTGTTGAGATTTTATTTTATATATTATTTGAAAAAAGCAAAAATAAGAAAAAGAAAAAATTGAAGTTCATTTGATTTTACTGCAATTGGTGTATGCTTTCAATGATATGATGACCAAGACCTTTACCTTTCCCAAAAACAAATTAAAAATTTAAAAAGTCCTAAATGGGAGGGGGAGAGAGAGATATTTTCCACTTTTAGGATTCTACAATAATAAAAGTGAAGTTATGTCATTGGAGGTCAATTGTTTATTTTTTTGGTGGTATGTACTTGGCTGATGATTGACACTTGTCCTATCTTCCCCCATAATTGAAGGCATGGAAGTCTGCATTATTTTAATCCGGGCCCTTAATTTTCGGTCTTATTAATCTCAAAGTGTCACCATCGGATGATCTTATTGTCCCATGTCATATGATTTTTGACAACTCAAAGCGAGCCAAGCACTGTTCCCAAACCTTAAAAACTATATATATATATATATATATATATATATATATATATATATATATATATATATATATATATATATATATATATATATATCGTCTTGATTTCTTACTCTCTCCATGAGTAAGAAAATTAATCTACATTTTTTATATAGACCGTTGGATTAAATTTAACAGTCATTTTTCAAACCCACCTATGACCTTTCTTTTTAACACAAATCCACTCTTACTATATTTTTAGTTTCTATATTTAATTTTACCATTACCACCTACTGTTATAATAAAAAGTAATTATCAAAATAAAAATAAAAACCTTTGAAAAAAATAATAATACTTGTATATTTTACTAAATATTTGTTTTTATTTAGATTTTTTTTGAATGAAAAATAATATCCGTATCTTTCAATTTTGTAACGACAGTATGATATTATTGCATTTTCTTAAAAAAACATCTTGTTGTTCTTACTTTTTAATATAAGTAAATTAATATACTTCTATAGTATAAATAAATTTATCAACAAATATATTGTAATATTCTATTTTGGAATATCGAATTGATTCATTGAAATTGAAAATGAAAAAATTTTCATTTAAAGTTTGAACAAAAGTTCTTTCTATTTCAATTTGTATGTAAATATATATATATAATAACAGTATTTAGTTCAATAATATCAGTATTTTGTTTTATTTATTTATTAATATTTTGTTATGGTTTAGGAATTGTCACTTGTGATTGAACTCTAGATAAGATTCGATCACATACATGGCTCTTGGCCACTGACTGAAAGTTGTCCGCCATTGGTTAAGCTCAACGAAGGCGTGCATATACTCATCCTCTCGATTGGCTGAGGATGATTTGTCTCCATCACGTGCTTGTTTTTTACCACATTCATTTGGCTCCCATGCGTTTGGAGGGCTCTCAGTGACTTATATAGATTGCTACTTATATATATAGTACTTGGACAAAAAACCCTAGGCAAGGGTATGTGTATATAAAAATATATACCATATATGTTTGTACAACAAACCCTAGCCAGGGTATGTGTATATAAAAATATATACCATATATGTTTGTATCATGCTTGTGAGTTGTGCCTTGTGTGTGCTTAAAAAATAAATAAATAAATAAAAATACGTGAGTAATGCTACCGAGAGCTTCTGACTTCTGAGTATACTAAAGAGGGTGCCCTTTTAGTAGCATTAGTTGAAAATTTATATATGTTTTTTTCTATTTGTATCTATATTTTTTTTCCTTTTATTTCTGGCAAATTGCTAGGTCTCCTATTAAATGTTTGAACCATCTAAATCTACTTTTCTTTATTTCTCACCAATGGGTGCATGTTACACTTAATTTTTTTCTCACATTTTCATCATTGACCCTATTTCTTATAATGACTCCACTCATCCATCTTAACACTCTAGCTCATTTCCGGACATTGTTCATATTTTTCTTTTATAGCACAACAGTCCGTTCCATACAACATAGTTTGTCTAATAATTTCCGATAGAATTTCCTTTTAAGCTTATGTGTCATTCTTTTATCACATAATATCTCACTAATTTGTCTTTATTTTGTCTAATATGCTCCAATTCTATTAGTTATATCATTATTCATCTCTCCATCATTCGTATTATCAATTCTAGATAATGTTATTATTATATTATCAATGTTTGAATCTTTATTTTATTTACGCTCCATATAGTCGGTTGTAATTCGACTAATTCCAAATCCTTTGGATTATAAAACATTTCTCCATACCAAATTCTTTTTAGACCTCCGAAAGCACAATATCAACTCATTCTGACATTTTTTTTTTTTTTTTTTGGAAAATAAAGCAACTGAATTTATATATGAATAGAATAATTACAAGTAGGCCTTTGGCCAGAGACTAGCCCCAATGAAGGGGAAAACAAAGCCCAAATAGGCAAGCCCAATGCAGAGTACTGAGAAGCCTAACCTAGCCCAGCCCAAACAGATACAACAAACAAGTATTAACGGATCAAACCATTAATGGTGGTTCTAGTGAAGCAATTCCGGTGAAGCAATGATGATGAATTGTATCTGCACTCAAGAAGCAAGATCAGGTGGACGAGGTGGCGGACGGCAACAAGATGGGGACAGGTTCCACTCACAGAGGATTTTCCAAGAGCTTGAACAATCATGGAGGAATCCCAGCTTCAGAATCGATTTTATGGTGTAGCAAATTTTGTTTGAGACCACTCTAGTGGAAGACTTTTTCCCTTTGAAGATTCTTTCATTCCTCTCTTCCCATGTGTGGTAGATCAAAGCCGAGAGACATACCTTCCAAAGAAGGTTTTGTGCTGAATTCCTCTTCCACTGTGAGGAGAGCCATCTAATTAGGTTTTCCCAATTCACATTCGGTGTAATTAGATTGCATCTGTTATGAATAAATCGCCAGATAGGGGAAACAAAAGAACACTTGAAGAAAAGATGATCATGGGATTCTTGGCTATTGTTGCATAGAACACACATGTCGTGATGAAGTGCCATAGCTTTGGAGTCCAGGGTAGGTAATCTTGATTGCATAGCTAACCACATAGTGAATTTCATGCGAGGAATTATAGGAGCCTTCCATACCAACTTGAACCAATGGACTACTGGGGATTGACCTGCAAGAAATAAAGTGGTTTCCTTCAAGTTGTACTCACCAAAATTGGAGGCTATCCAAGAGAGCTTGTCGTTTCTTGTGGACCATGGTGGAGGCAGAGAAAATAGCTTAGTGATTACAATTAATAGACATTCAGGAAAGGACCAAGTAGAATTGACAATGAAGAAATTGACTTTGATATTGACATTAAATCCAGCCTCCATGAGTGTGGATAGTGGAAACCTTGTGCATAGTGGACCACCAATGCTCCAGTTATCCCACCAAAAGAGTGTGTCATTGCCATTACCAACTTTGTGCTTGATCAGCTACCTTGCATAGTGCCTTAGCTGCAATATTTTCCTCCAATTCCAAGAACATGATTGTGGAATATTGGTGGACCAAATATTGCTGGATTTAATTAAGTGTGTGTTGCACCATGATATCCAAAGCCTGTCCCTGTCTCCAGTTTTCAAATCCCAAATGTGGTGAAAAATGCCAACTTTGTTAGCCAATTCAAGGTTAGGGATGCCCAGACCACCACTTTCCTTTGGTCTACAAACTTTGTCCCAAGAAACCTTAACTCTAGATGACTTCATTTCAGGCCTTGACCATAAAAAGGATCTAAGTATCTTGTTCAATTCATTGATAACTGCCTTTGGGAGAAGGAAGATGCTGGACCAGTAATTTTGGGATGATACAAGGGCAGATTTGATGAGTTCCAACCTCCCAAGATATTTTACTGGGACCCCAAGATACTTTACTGAAAGAGCCCCAACTCCACTACCAAGTAGCTCAGAAATTGCAGCTTCTGTGTGACAGTCCACACTAGAGCAGAAAAGGTTGCTTTTTGAAAGATTGATTTGCAGACCTGACATAGTGTAAAAATGGTCAAGGGCACACTTCAGGACTGAAACAGAAGAGATATCCCCATGGCAAAGCAGCAACAAATCATCAACATAAGAAAGACGAGTGATCTTAAGGGCATGGCATGGTCCTTCATCAATGAAAGGGTAATTCTTGTATTGTTGACAAATTTTGTTCCAAGTGTGTGTTTGGTAAGGTGTGAATAAAATGTGTTGAATAGTTATGTCAGACACTATGTCATGGTTCATCTTTAAAGACCGAGTTACCAAGATAGAACTTATTTAAGAACACAGTTACAATAGGTGTCATGATGTTCAATCATATTATATAAATGACAAGATTTGTCTACTCATCGCTGAGTGGATCATCCCTACTGACCGCGATGATTGGACAACATCAGCGGTCAATAGGGATGACCTACTCATCGGTGAATAGGCAAGTCTTGTCCTTATATAACTATAAAAGAAAGATGTTAGAAACTTTAGAAATTTTTTTTTCTTCGGTAAATGGAGACTTTAAGGTTTACCAAGTGATTGAGTTAAACGGAAGGAACTTCATTGTGATTATTCAAGATCAACTAGAAAAATTTTCTTCAATGAAGATAGGTTGTTCGTGGTGCAATCGTGTTCAATCTTAATGGCTTTTTGGCAAGATTCTGGGATTGAGTATGTGGTTTGCTGCAACTGCATGAACTTAAAAATTGGACATCTCTTAACCTATGTTTTTTCGTCCGCCTGAAATTCAACAGAAAGGGGTGTCACATTGTACATCCTTTCCATCTTAATGGCTTTTTTGCAAGATTCTGGGAGTGAGTATGCGGTTTGCTGCAACTGAACTTAAAAATTGGACGTCTCTTAACCTATGTTTTTTTGTCTCCCTAAAATTGAACAGAAAGGGGTGTCACACCGTCCCTATTTAAAAAAAAAAATACATCATCCATACTTCAATCTCTCCTTCCTTCCCATTTTTACATTTTTCATCCTCTGACTAAACCTAGTATAAGGTAAGCAAGGTGGCTTATTCACAATCACTCTAGGTTCAATGAATCACTAGATCATACTATATAAACTACTCATGTTTACTTATTGAAGAAAAAAATCTATATATATATATATATATATATATATATATACATACATACATATATTCTCTTGGGAGTATATTGAAAATCAAGTGTCATTGTGACTTCCAAGCCTACCAAGGGAAAAATTACTAGTACCAGGGTCAGCTCGAGCCTTAAACGAGTTAGGCGGTTACCTGAAGCTCAGCCAATAAGAAGGTCATATAATTTTTTTATTTCGGTATATTTTATAACTTTCCTAAAACAATTATAGTATTTTTTTAATTATTAAACTTCAACGTATAGAGAAATTTGATAGTTGACCTAAAATATATCTATTCTTTATTTTTTTTGAGGGCCCTAAAATTTTTTTTTTCTTTATACATTATAACTTACCTAAATATTTTATTTTCTTATATTATTAAACCTCAACAAATACAAAATTTAATTGTGCGGCAAAATATTTCTATCCCTTTTTTTTTTTTTTTTTTCATCCTCATTACATTAGCATATAAACACACACATTAAAATTAAATATTAAATATATATTTAAGTGAAAATTGGTGGAATATTTTTTTTTTTAATTTTTTATTCCTCACATATTTTTTCTCATCTCTCATTATAATTTTTTTTTTTTTTTTTTTTTTTTTTTTTTTTTTTTTTAATCTTCTCCACATTTACAATTTACAATCTCACTTCAGAAGAAAATTTTGAATATACTTATATTCTATTAAAGAATTTGTTGGAGCATTAGACCAAATTATTCGAAATCAATTTTTATTATTCTATAACTTAAATTAGTTTATAGTTCTACTAATTTTTGTTATCATAAAATTATATATTTTGTTTATAATTTTTATTTATATTGTTAAATATGACTATTAAAAAGCACATAGCCAATTAATTAACAACGGAACTAGAGTTTGGAAAAATTTTAGTGATAGGTTTAAAAATCACTAAACAAATAATTAACTGACATAAATATATGAATAGATTTAATTAAAAGGCCATTTTATTTTATTTTTGCCTAAGGTCTCATATTGTATTGAGCCACCGTACTCATGAAGGGATGCCTCACACGTGCATAAGGATGGAGAGTGTAAGGTAAACAATATTTACGAACAGTGACGGATCTACATTGAAGGCTGGGGGCAATTGCCCCCACTGATATTTTTTTTTATTTAGTAATTTATCCTAATAATTTGTTCATTTTGAATAATGTACCCATGAAATATTACATTTGCCCCCCCTAAAATTACTTAACCCCCCCCCCCCCCCCTACATCCTGGTTCCGTCGCTATTAACAAATGAGTCTTAATCAATAATATTAGAGTTAGTCCTGGTAATATTTGATAATATTAGAGCTAATCCTGATAATATTACAATTAATCCCTAATCTCTACAAACGGTGATTGTGATGTTCTCAATTTCAAGAGGAGATAATTGTCACGTTGAGGTTCTGTCAAGCCCGCCCCTTTTATTCTGGGTGCCCAGAAACCCTCTTAACTATATGGGACATCTTAATATGAAATTAAAAACTAATTAATTTACTAAGGCGATGGTGAAATAACTTTGTTTGGGACCTAGAAAAGATTACAACATTGTTAGGAAAGGGCAATATGCTTTGTGAAAAGTACTGTAGATAGAATTATTTAACTGGTCCTTTATCTCTTATTTTTAATTAGTTTTGTTTTGATAATTGGGCATCGTTTCTAAGAAATCCTACTGGCCCTTCTTCCAATATATATCGAATCTTCTTGTAAAAATAACAATAACCAACAAAGCATAGCACAATTTTTTGTTTAATGTATAATAATGCAATTATTGAATATTTTTATTATAATAATGTGATTATTGAATATTACTAAGGAATATATATGTATTTTAATTGGTATTAATTAATTATATATATATATATAATATGGTGTTTTTGCAAGCCAAAATAAATATATAAATATCAGTGGCGACATGCCAACTCACTCAATATTACAAAAAGCATTTTCGTTTATGTAAGGACTCGAACCCCTTCCCTTCCTCTTTGAAGTTGAGAATGAGGATGTTATACTTTCGAACTAGAAGCCATTTGATAGATGGCTTGATGCTTGACCATAAATAACTACATAATTATGATTCTTATACACATATATATTCGAGTGCAAACTTATATAGTGAGTCCATTTTTATATCTTTCATGAAATTTTCTTCATAAATTTTCAAAAATTTGAAGTATAAAATGCAAAAAAATAAAATTTAGTGGTGTAAACTGTAATTTTAGTAGAGGCATCTTCATAAATTCTCAACGTTTGAAATATAAAATGAAAAAAATATATATATATTCAATGAGGACAGATTATAATTTTACTGGGGTCATCCGCCCCCATTGTCTTATGTTGGGTCCGTGCGCCTAGTCAGTATGATGCACAACAACATATATATATATATATATATATATATATATATATATATAGTCAAATTCCTCCATTTTAATAAATTAATAATAATAAAAAATAACTAGGTTTTGAATCAATAATAATCTATTTTTCATGTAATTTTTTTAATATGATCATTAGAATAATCCACTCTACATTTTAAGAAATAATCATATTGCCACGCATTCTAATATTAGGACTGCCAAAAATAAAATAAAATATAATCAATGTAGGTATTAGGTAAGTACATGTAATATTTTGTAATTACATAACTTATCAAAAAAATATATTTTGTAATTACATAAATACAAAAATATTTTACTGTGTGTTTGTGTGTGTATTTGGTGGGTAGGGGTAGAGTGCCAACTTGTCATATATATGAGGGACAAATTCGTCATATGAGACCTGCAAAATTTTGGACTTGCATGCCACCTCATACTTCTACTTCTCTATTTGGAAACCTTAAAACTAGAACAAAAGGGAAAGCACAATCAGCTCCATTCCCACAGTTAGTGAATTACGCTTTTTGATTTGATGATTACGAAGTCCTCGAGTCAATGACTCAATTACCCTTCGATTTAGTTAAAATCTCAAATATTCAAATTAGTCCTTTTCAGGGTAATAATTCACAACTAAAATTAAGGGTAATTGAGTATGTAACTAACAGTAAATGAAGCTGCAAGTCTGCAACTAGGACTAACACTTTACTAGTTTAGCCTTTGGCTCTTACATCCTCAGGTAATAATTCTATAAATTAATAATAATAAAAATATTTATTAAAATAAATAATAGTGCCATCAAAAGAGTCCTATCATATTTAATTATTGAATTAAGTCAAATAAAAAATTTAATAAACCTTTCAATTAACTAATAAGAACTATCGTAATTACATTACTTTAAAATAAACTAAGACATTTAATAAATTATTACTTTTTCACATAAGACAACAAAATGCTACTTTGCGTAGTCTTTTTACTAATCTAGTTTCAAGGCATTACGGAGGTAAAAATGAACATCTTAAAGATTATTTGCGACCATCACCTTGCCAAAGACTAACATTTAAAAATCAATAATAAAATTAACAATTTTATAAAAATGATGGAATTATTTTGATTAGGCTTTTCAAGGTAAAACAAATTAAATTCAGATCCAAATTTCATTTATGGAATAATTAAATTGTTTTGTAAAAAAAAAAAAAATTAATTTTTTTTGGGAACGGTGAATTTAGTTAGAGGATCATGGCGTCAAACATAAACGTCATCCTCAGCCTGATTAGATGCTTCTATTATAAAAATCGATAAGGACAAAATTGTCCTTCCACCTATATATTTTATAGAAAAGCGAAAATTCCCAAAACAGGTAAAAGAATAGTATCTAAATTACACGCCCCACGCGTCGGTGATCCATACGGTTGACGGCACTACCAGCAAACACTAACAAAATAATACTCAGATTTGAAATCTGATTGGTTCTCGAGCTATGTAACCAATGGTTTGGTTTTATGTAACCAATGAATGATGTACTTTTTTTCTACTTTATATAAACAAATATATATCTATTGTTCTACTGTATATATCTTTCTATATATACACACTTTCCTTCTATAGCTGATGATGTGAATTCAGAAAGGACCAAAACGACGATTGTCAAGCCACTGCGCCAGGAGTCTACACCATAAACCTCCGCCTAAGTAAGTTTTTTTTTTCCTCGGAAAATTCTTCGATTTTCTCTCTCTCCAAACATTTCTCCGTACTAATTTCTTGTTTCTTTTCTCTTCGATTATCGGCGCTCTTCCAATATTTATCCATCTGTTGACGATATTCTTTTATTTTCTCTCATTTCTCTTCCCCTCTCTCTCTTTATATATATATATATATACATATCTCTCTCCACTCTCTGTGTATATATACATGTAGACACACACACACACACATATATATATATATTTGTAATTTTCTCTCTCTAGAGATCAGAAAAGCATGGGGAGAGGGAAGATCGTGATCAGGAGGATCGACAACTCGACGAGCAGGCAAGTGACATTCTCGAAGCGGAGGAGCGGATTGCTGAAGAAGGCCAGAGAGCTGGCGATTCTGTGCGACGCCGAAGTAGGAGTCATCATCTTCTCCAGCACCGGCAAGCTCTACGATTTTGCTAGCACCAGGTGCGATTTCGATCAATGCTTCATCATTTATTTTCGCTCTTTCACTTCAATTCTATAAACATGTAGATTGATGAGATCTTCATTCTGAATCTACTTTTTTGATTTATCCTGAAAAATGTTATATATATATATATATATATATATATTTTTTTTTTTTATGATTTTATATTTTAATTTTGATTTAATGTGACATAGAGAACTTCTCTAATGCATTGGATTAACTTGAAATTTTGTGATTTTTTTTAATCCAAAATGTGTTTGTTATTGTTGATCATGTTTTTACACTTGTGTACATTTTTGTTCATATACTAATTGTTGTGGATTAAATAATTTTTGTTTAAGATACATATTCTAGGATAATTTCCTGAGATATAAATGGAATTTATATATATATATATATAGAGAGAGAGAGCTGTTCACTTGGTGTGTAAGGAATTTATGCACGAATTAAATCTGGATATAAAAGAATAACTACTCTTCCAGTGGAATTTGATGTTTAATATGTATGTGTATATATGTATATTTACACACATAAACATATGTATATACAGATATGTAAAATGTCTGTTATGCTTCAATGAACTAAAATGTAAGCATTAATAGTTGATTCCTTAGTGATGATCAATGTTGTTTGGAGTGCTAATTAGTAGTAATATCACTTTGTTTTGAAGCATATAGTGTACTATATGCAACCTTAATCTCAATGGCCAGTAAGAGAAATGGAGGGAGGACTGAATCATGAATAGTGAATACACGTAAACAAACATACATACATATATATATATATATATATATATATATATATATATATAATGTCTGTTGTGCTTCACTGAATCTAAAATTTAAACCGTAATTGTTCAATCCTTAATGATGTACAACGATTAGAGCACCAATCAGACATGATATCAGTTTAAGGTGGCATACAGACACCGATATATAGAATTTCTTATTTAGTACTGCTTGAGATGGGAAAAATTGGGGCTTGATTAAAGAAAGGGAATGCAAATTTATTTGAAGAAAATAAAAACTAAATATAAATTCTTTTTGAAGAAGAAGTAGAGTAAGAAAGAAAAGAAAGAATTAGAGAGATTTTTAGAATAAGGTAATTTTTAGGGGGGCATAATGTAACATTATATACATATGTTTATATAAATATGAAAAAAAAATTATTGGGTCTGTATCGGCCGTGTTGGCTCTGTCCTTGTCGACGAATGTTATGCATGTGCAATCTATTAACAACCATCTACTCCAAAAGTTTAAACGATTAGAGAATGTGTTACTTTGATATTTAAATCCTTCGTCACAATTGACTCAAAACCATATTTTCCCCTCCTCCACGCACAAACGCTAATGCTCTGTTTGGTTGGAGGGATGGTAAAATTGATGGAAGGGAGAGGAAAAGCGATAGACGAGGCATCCTTAGGGAAGAAAAGATGTCTCCCTCAAATTTTGTTTGGTTAGATGGAATGGATAGTAGAAAGGATGGATGAGGTGATACATTAATTTTTGTTTGGTTGGAAGGAAGGAAAAGAGGATTTTTATATTCTTTTTACCAATATACCCTCATTATTTAAAATTATAAAAATTCTATGTTTATTCTAAGTTTATAGAAAGGTTAGAAATGAAAAATACATATTTTTGTTAATTGATACTTCTTTCTCTCTCCTCTTCTCTCAATTTTGGGCGGATAGAAAAATATAAAGAAAGGAGGATGCTTAAGAGAGCTTTATTTGAATTGATAAAATAAGAGAAAATATTTGGATGAAAATCTTATTTTGTACTATTTGTTTTAAAAAATGGATGAAAATTGAAGGATTGGAAGGAGGACGAGCTCATTAATCCATTTTACAGTGATTTTCTTATCCTTCTAAGCGTATCCTTCAGACCTCGACACTCTTCTGTAAACTAAGTTCTAAACATCTTAGCATCAACCAAGTGCAGGCTCAGCTCACACCGTCTTCGCGATAATCCCATCGCTCGTGATTGAGACCTTCCCGCCACCGTCTTTTCTATTCAATGGTCGATGACTGAAGAGCATTTCATGGTGGTTGTGCCTATCTTCCACAGTTTGATTGGTCTGTTTTGCTCTCCTTTTGGTCGTTGCCAACGGCTAGTTGATTCAAATGGGTTGGATACCGGTCTTTTTTGGGCCTTAATGGCTGGCTTAGTAGTTGGGCTTTACCCTTGGGTCGGCCTTGTTTTTGTCTGTTTCCAATGCACTGTAAAATCTATACTTCTAAATAGCAAGAAAAGAAAAGAAATAAAAAATGAAAAATGAGAAGTAGAGAGAGTGAATGAAAAGAAAATTGATTTCTAGTAGTATGTATTTGATTAGTATGAAGAGTTTTTCAAGAAAATTGTGAAAAAAATATTATATTATAGATTAGCTAGATACCTAAATTGCCCTTATTTTATAAAAATAGTCAAGTAATAAAGAATTAATTAATAGTAATGTGTGTATATATATATATATATATATATATATATAAATGATGTGGTTTTCAAACCTTAAAAATTCCTATTTATTTCATTCATATATGATGAAAAATAATTTAAAATGGAACTCAAGTTGATTAAAACCTTATCTATAAAGTTATTGTTAGACTGTAATTCTTTGAAACCCAGTCTAAAAAATTTATTTAAAATACGATGTTTTCATGTGAAAATAAAACATTTTCAGAGTGTTTTGTGTAAGAAACATTTTGAAAAAAAATATAAGATTACAAGAATCATAATTTTTCAGAACTTTTCCTTTCTATCTAACCAAACCCAAAAAAAAGTTTTAAAATTTTATATTCCTTTTCTTTTCCCTTTAATTCTATCTAACCAAACGAAATCTTACCTTCCAAGTACATTATTGTCTCTCAATTATAGGGTAGCTTTGAACAACAATAAAACAAATAGGATAATACTTCAGTCCTATCCCATCAGATTTTTAATTGAGGTAGATTTTGAAAAAGGAGAAATAGAAATGGATATTTTAATTTTTTTAAGGATAGTTTCTATCTTAAGAAAATTAAAAGTATCAGAAAAAGGTAGGAAAGACAATTTTGTATGAGTTGTTCTCTAGAAACATAATTAAAAAAAGATACATTCAAAGTTGAATAATTTTAAAACTATTTTTTATATATATATATATGATTATAAAAACTCCGTGAAACTATTTCAGAATTAAAAGAATTTTTATTATTCTAAAAAGTGGAGGTCTTGTATGAAATATTAAGATTTGGAATTTTAGCAACTAGAGCTAAGGGAAAAGAAAGATGTGGATGATCATGTGGGTGAGATACAACCTAAAAATTAGTATAACCCATGTTTTGTATTTTTTTAAGTTTAAAAGAGGTGTCAACCTCTTATTAAAACACGTTAATGAGTATGACACAATCTGCTCTGATGGGGGGTAGGATTGAAGCATTATCCAAACAAAAATTATTCCAATCAGCATAACAAGGTGTAGGGACGGACCTAGTAGCAAGTGAGGCCTGAATTTTTAATTTTTTATTAATATACCATGCTATTTTTTCTTTTTTTTCAATATATACTCTTAAAATATTGCTAATGCCCCTCTTAAAATTATTACAAAATTTCAGACTTGCCCCTTTTACCTAAAGTTATAGGTCCACCCTCTGACAAGGTGGAATTGCATCCACATGTAAGTCCTAGTATAACATTAATAGTGAAATGAGTTGGTGAAATGAGTTTGATTGCATTATGGAACAAATTCTTGGTATAATATAATAAATGATAACTTATTTTTATGGTCTTACAAATGCGACTAGGTCCAAAAAGAATGGATGAATAATGTCACTTTAACAAAATATATCACAAATTATGTCAATTTTACAAGAGTAATTTTGTATTTGACAAACACCTATACATTTGGATCTAAATTACCCCTCACCTAAACCCACTTGGTATAATTTATCATTTCCTCTCTTCGCATAAGATTACTACCATAATCATTTTTAATCATAGTAAATATATATATAATTGTAAAAAGTTTTACACTATATAAGACTTGAATATTCTAATTGGATTCGATGGGATCCATTTTCTATTGAAAACCCACACAACCAGATGAAAATATACTACTATCATTTGCTTCTCACAAAATAAGATTATTATTTTGACCGATAATTAGCATTACTGAAAACAAAGACTAGTCATATAGAAATTGTTGAACCAAAACAATTAAATTATGTAATAACAAATCTAAATAACAGAACTCTTAACTACAAAAATCAAAATCAAAATCAAAGGATAAACGTGACTGGAATATCAAAACCTATATCATTTTACAATAATAAAAAAATTGAGATAAACAAAAAATCATGTCAAGAGCTATATATATTCAAGCAATACCCAAATGACAAGAATGAATGAAGAAAGGCATCATGAAAGAGAGACGAGAAAAGAGTTTGATTTTTGGAGAAGTTAAAAAGGGGGACAAAATTAATAATTTTGAAAATTGGGGGTGCATTTTGTAAAATATTTCACACCCACCTATAAAATCATCATCATCTTTGCCATTCACATATGAATAGGGTCGGCCTCGGCCATATGAATTCCCTATCTTAATTCCTTTTTATTACCCGCCAATCCGCCGTATCATCTACCATGTTTAATTTTTTAAAATCATTTTTTATTGAGATTGTAGGCTTCCACCCATCTTTGTCAACTCTAGGTGTCTCACTGTCTCCAACTTAATCCAATATTATTTTTGGCCCCCTCTCAGTCTCTTACCTTCAACGGAAATTCCATTTTCTCACCGGTACATTTAGGTCTTCATGTATGTGCCCAACTATCCAAGTCTACTCTCATTTATTTTATTGTTTATGAGTGTACTACAACTAATTTTTCTCTTATTCTTTCATTTGTGATCCTACATCTTCTAGTCACTTTCCAACTATCCATCTTAATATTCTGCTAAATAAAGAGGCTATTCTTGTTTCTTTTTCAAAGCCCATCAACTTTGCTCCATAAATAGTAGTTGTGCTAACGATCCTATAGAATTTTCCTTTTAGTCTATGTGTAATTCTTTTATCACATAAAATGTCACTACACATCTATAAAATAAGAAAGAAAATAATTCAAGGAGGCAACAGACATACAGTGATAGTAGTGCCAAGTCTGTGCCTACAAGACATTATCTATCAAGATTTGGGCGGGCCAAAGGGTTAGTCCACGTCAAATCCAAGGTTTTAACACCTTAGCCTGAGCTAAGCCCAAGTCCCAAGAAATCAATCGCCGGCTCAACCTGCGTTATACGACATGAATTTCATCGATTTTTGGGTCGTCCAAGATTATAATAACCTACTATTAAATAAACATGGAAAGAAAATAAAGTGTTATCTTTACTTGCCTAAACCATCCAAAAGTGTAACAAAAATCAATCAAAATATGTGTAATTCACGATTGATGATACTATAAATAATCTAATTATAAATATAAAAGTCATAAACTATTATTATGTTTCGGGTTCTTTGGGTTTTTCAAGTTCCTCCAGTTACAAAAACTTTTGCCCAAATCCTGTCCAAAATAAATTCAAGTTCTAAAGTTTAAACCTAATCCCATCTCACGGTTTCAAGCACCTTACCCACTCCCGTAAAATTTTCGAGCAAGAATTGGGTTGCTCAAGTTAGTCCCACCCAAGTCCTGCCCCTATGTGGACGAATGAAAGTGTGCCATGTGACAAGGAGATTCTTTCTTGGGTGAGTTGTACATACAAGAAATTATTAGATAGTCCAAGTCCATTTGATATATGACAGGCGAATTAAATCCCGACCGTTGTTGAAATTTCTTTGTAATATATTAATACACTCTTGTGGAGTCATTTTTGGTCCACTAAGTGTTTATGGATCTGGACCATCTAATAATTTCTCCACACATACTATATCATTGGTATGATCACCCATTAAAAATGCATTATACCAATTTGTTTATAGCAATTTTTATAAGTAGTTGGAACCAATTTCATTGTATGATGCATTTTTATTGGGTGGACATACCAATGACGTAATATGCTTGGCTCACCCAACATCTACTTCTCCCAAAGGGTTCTGGTTATAGGATGAATTTGGACCACAACAGACCAATGATTATGAATGATAATATAATATATAATATATATTATATATGTAATATATTGTGTTGATTTGCTAAAAAAAATAAAAAGAGAATAATTTTTTTTTTTAGATTTATGCTCTATAGAGATTATTCTTTAAAAATAATTGAATTTTTAAAAAAGATTTTGTTTTTTGTTTTAATAGAAAATACTATCAAGATTTAAGCCAAACACCAAAAAAGTGTTTTTTTGGAAAAATGTTGATAAATAAAAAAGTTTACATGAAATCGTTAACAATAACAAACAAAGGGTCTTTTCAACCATTTGCGGTCCACTAAATGAATCCTATTTTTTCATTCAGCTCACCCTAAGGTCATGGCTTCAGTCAAGCTACATGCTACTCTATCATTCTTTACTAACTCTACCTACATTAACTTTAGTCTTCCTCTTCTCCTATAATTACCATCAATGTGAACTATCATACTTCGTAAGTCCTAACTAGCCCACTTAAAGATTTTTTTTATACATGTTCAAACCATATTAAATAATTCTCTCTCATTTTATCTCAAATCTGTGTTATTTTAACTGTTTTACGAATATGATCATTTCTTACTCTATCCTTTTTAGTCTTACTACATATACATCTCAACATTCGCATTTCGCCACTCACTCTATACATATGTTGTTTTTTATCTGCCCAACATATCGTCCCACAGAGTTCAACGGGTCTAATAGCTGTCCTATAGAACTTCCCTTTCAATTTTAAGGGGATACGACGATTACGTAATATACTAGATTCACATCATCTCTAATTTCTCCTTTATTATGAAAAATTGAGCCTAAATAACATAAATATTCACTTTTTTGTATCTCATGATTCTTGAGCTCTTCTCATTTGTATTTCTATACGTACTAAAGCTACAATCATATATTCAATTGCATTTCTACTTGTCTTAAATCATTTAGAATATATTCAATTTCATTTCTACTTATCTTAAATCATTTAGAATCTTCCAAAATTTCAATTTGGCATCGACCCTTTCTCTAGTCTCATCGACCAACGCAATATTATCACCAAATAACATTTATCACTGAATCATGAATGTGTCATGTCAGTTCATTCATAACCATGGTAGAAAGGTATTGACTTAGTGATATTTGAGAATTCCTTGTTTCTCTTACCATCATTGTAGCTATAATCACACAACCATGTCCTTTATTGTGTATATATATATATTTTTTGTGCTCCATATTGGTTCTCGATATCTTTTTGTGAATCATTTTCTACTTATCTTAAATCATTTTAATTCTAGAATTTTTTTTTTAAACCTCCACCCTTTCTCTAAGTCTCATCGATCTCAATAATATCATTTGCAAATAACATACACCATTGAATCTTATTATGAATGTGTCATGTCCAAAAAGGTATTGACTTAGTGTGTCAATATGTCTTTTTGAGAATCCTTTCTTTTCTAAAACCCGAGATTTTTCTTGTTCTTTCCATAAGCCTCCTCAATTAGCATTTATTCAATTACCCTCTCTATATGTATGTTCAATCAAAGTTTCATATATGACTCATTTTACATATAAAAAAAATACTTTATAGAAAAAAAAAAAAAAAAAAATTTGTTATAAAATATATATATATATATTTAAAAAAACTTTGGTATTTCTTCCTATAGTATTACCCTCCATTGTTAATTATGTACATACATTTTGAAATCGTAAATACAGAAAATATGCAAAGCAAATAGTCTTTACACAACGGTGTGATAGTTTTATATTCAGTAGTGCTCAAACAACTGTTTCACCACCCTTTTCTTTTTTTGTTAGAATTTCTTGTCTTGCTCCGCATATATGTCATTTCAGCATTTTGACCATGTTCAATTCACGACCAACCCCAAACATACTCTCACAGATTATGGTGGTTGTCATAAACATTTTATAAAATTTTATAATATTTGTTGATAACACCATATGCCAGAAGAACTCATTCATTTAACTTGCCCTCTTTTTCTCTACAATATCTTCCTCTATGAACATTCAGCTTATTAATATGAACTAAACCTGAAAAATGTTATTAAAAATCTTGGTTCAACCGTATGAGCTTCTCAACCCAGCAACCAACTAGCCTTCATCATTACGAAAATAAGTCCGAGAACAAATATTATAAGTAATAACTCAGCAAGGAAAATCTGTCGGACCTAGATACATTTTTCTGCTGTATAAGACATGAATTGAGTTTATTGTTTATGGAAATGTTGAATAAAAATAGATTTAAAAAGCTAGTTTTATTTCCACATCTGTTCTTGCTACACTGATGCATTACAAAAATAAGATTCATCACATTGCAGGAACAAATCTAACACAGTTTGATGCTATTTTTATCAGCATGGAGTCGATAATTGAACAATACAAGTCAAAAGAGGCGCATCACCAATCGGAAAACGCATTTTCTGATGTCAAGGTAATCTTTATCATCAATCTCTCATTTCCGTCTACAAGGCCTTTCATATTATTTGAAATATATATATATATATATAAATGGAACGAGCATACTCAGATTATTGTTCTTCATTTCATTGCATTTACCTTGCTTTTAACATATGCATGAAAAAGTGAACAATAACCTATATATTGCAAATACATGTACTAAATAGCCAATTTCCAGATAAAGACGTAACATTATTTCGATTGGATTACTTGTATCTAAAATACATCATAAACCAGAATCATCTAATTATTAATTAATGGAGCCGAAAACTTTCAACAACATTTTATGCAAATAAGAAATTTTATTAGCAACCTATATTTACAATATTCAGAACATGAAGCATGTTTATACATCGACAGTGATGGTAGACAGCAACAAACCTTTTATGTCTGCAATGCTTGTGTACCAACCTTGGTTTTTCTGGTCTCATAGTTGAAATCACCGAATAGAAGATGATAGGGACGGATTGGTTTCGGAAGCAATAAAAGGGGAGACATTAATATGAATAAGTTAAGACATCTCCACCCGAAAAAGTAAGCTAGCAAAGACATATTACTTGGTAATTCTTATTGTTATAAAAATACGATAACATTGATCAAAATAATGGCATGCTATGTATTGTGAAAAAATTATTATCATAGAGTACATCCAAAACCAAATCTCAAGTTTATGTGTAACAGGGCTAAACAGTTCAACATGAGATCAAAGGTTATCTGATTTCATTATTATAATAATTATTATTATTATTATTTAATTTCATTAGCACGTTTAAATTGAATTGGGAAATCTTTTCAAACTTTGAAAAGAATTCAGAAACAATTTGGAGAAGTTTCGTGATGTTTCAACATAAATTCGGACTTGTTAGTATACCAATGCAAAAATCTCTGGAATTGAAATTCTGAAAAATCTTAAAGGGGATATCAGTGCAAAAGATAAGTGTACTGGTGCGTAGCTCACTCCTTGTATAAAAACCCACCAAATCAATTTAAAATATAGTCTAACACTAGTTAAAAAGAAAATGAAAAAGTGAACTTTCTTTGTTTTTTTTTTTTTTTTGTCATTTCATAAATAAAAAAATATGAACCTTATTTGCAAGTATCCTACACTTATCCTGACACTCTCACTTTACCTTTGATGCGTGTGATTGAACTGAAGTGTGCATCATCCAAATCTTCTTGTAGTTGATCCTTGATGTTCTCCTTAAACATGACTCAACCTTAAAAAAACAAAAAAAACACTTGATAATTGATTTTGAAAACAATTTTGCCAACAAATGACTCAAAAACTTTAAACTGACTACATTAAGAGTTCAATTCTAGTTCAATGTTTGAACTTGGCAGAATAGGCTTCTGTCTTTATCTGGTATGTTCTTGGCACACAGAGTTGCCCTATATATAATTACCAAAAGCTTAGCTCAAGTGATATATCCTCTACTTTTCAAATGGAAGGTTGAGGATTCATGTAACAAATTAACAATCGTAAAAGAAAATGAAATAAATAATAATAATAATAATAATGAAATAGAGAGAATATTGAGCCTTAAAATTTTAATTTAATTGTGGAAGAAGCCTAATGAAATTAAAGTCTATTTAGAGGACTTTAACATAAATTCTAGTATAATAGTAAGTTTCTATTAAGTTTATTTTTTTGAGAGACTCACAGTTGAAGGAAAGGGAGATCAGACGATCAACTATATTGCAAAACACCAAAGGATAATAGTAGAATACACCAGGCAAGTTGATATTGTCTTATTTTTCATAAATGATTCTAAATTGCCAAATTAAACATTTAATGCTTAATTTAAAATTATTGTAATCAATCTATACAGTAGATGATGATTGAAGTACATTGAATATGGTTGTATGCATATATTCACTTTGAGGATTACATACACTGCTGAGCATAAAATCTATGAATTGAGGTAGTTATTATGTAGTCTTGGTTGAAATTTTTTCTTTTTGGATGGAGTTGGTAATCCATAGCCTGTTTTTCCAAGAATTAAACATCTATTGTTGATAAGTATATTATATACACATATAAGAATACATATATCTGTGATTAAAATTATGTCCTGCATGTCTTTATGTATACGTATATAAACGAAACCGCAATTGCAAGTACATAGAGGCTTTTTAGCAGTTAATATATCAATGGAATCTTCAAATATTAGGGCTCAATTTGAGGAGTAGATCTTTAATTTAAGCAGTTAATGCCGGAAGATTAGGGTCTCAGTTGACTGACCGCGAAAAGGGGAAGTGGATGACTTACCCAGCCAGCCGCGCAAGCCAACGCACGCCTGATGGCACGCAGGGTGTGTGCCTGCTGTTGGAGCCTTGCCTTGGCTGAATGGTCCCACTCACTCTTCTGAGTTGACTGGGTCTGGCCTTGGGTCCATCCAACATTAATTAATAATTTTAATGAATATTAGTTAACTGATATTAAGAAAAATATCTTATAATCCAGAATATTACAATAAAATACAGATTCTTACAACACATCAAATTCAGCATAAGCTGAGAGTACAAATTATATGTGTATCATTATGCCATGAAATTTTAGGACCTAGATTAAATAGTATTATGAATTAGATATTTCTAGATACTGTACTCTCTGATTTCTGCCTAGAATATTTAGACAATAATTTTGTATGAGTTATTTAGTTAAAAGGGAGAAAAAGAAGAAGATAAATTGCAACATGAACAGAAGGTGTGACGAGGACAGGAATGACCCTATTTGTCAAGTGCATAACCAAGCATAGGACATTATGTGGTATGGTCCATGTGAGGCCATTCTTCTTCTTCTTTTTCTTTTTCTTTTTTATTTTTTCTTTTTTTCTTTTTTTGATCAGGTAGGTACTCAACACACATTGCCCATGCCGGGACTCGAATCCCTCCCCTCCTCTTTGAGGGTAGGGAGATTAAACCATTGGGCTAATAGCCCCTTGGTATGTGAGGCCATTCTTGCTTTTGTCTTTTACCCAAGTTTACAAGTCGGGCATGACTTGAATATAAATAAAATGAGAATGCAAATATAAAGATAAAAGTAAATAAAATAAAATCGAATGAAATAAATAACTGTGGTAACGCATAAAACGGAAGCAAAGAGATAAACAAAACAAGTAGAACACAAATATATTATGTGGTTCAACCACTAGGGTCTATATCCACGACACAAAGAGCCCAAAGGGCTACATCACTTTTATAATGCTCTCACAATTCATATACAATACAATGGCGGAGGCTCCTTTATATAGGAGAAAAAATTATGAGAATGGAAAAAATTAGAAAATAGGAAATAAGGAGGATTTTTCTCCACTGATTCCCCCGGTAACACCAAATCTTCAATAGTAGGAAACAACATCAATTACTGAAAGATTCTCCTCCATTAATTGAAGCATGAATAACTTGCCATTGAGATGACGAGTAACAAAAAGTGTGAGAGAAGACAAAGAAAGTGCTACGGAACACACCGACAACCCAAACAAGTCAACAAAAAAACTATCGGAGAAACAACAAAGGCGAGGACAATACTACCGAACACACCGGTAACCCAAACAAGTCGATAAAAACTGCCGGAGACACGACAAAAACGAAGACAATGCTATCCGACACACAGGCAGCCCAAACAAACAAGGAAGATACAAATTTGAAACACAATATTATTTCAGTATGAAATTAAATGAGAGAGTTGATTAGGCAAAAGGAAATTTTGATGATAGGAGAACCAGGTATAAGAGATATAAAGTATCATAGAATGCTAAATAATAAAATTGGAAACGGAAACCTATAGTATTTCACAAACTAACAATATGATACAAGAAGAAAAATAGTAAAACAAGAATCCACCATTATGGATAATTAAATTTATAACACACTTATATTGTGTTAGGTATGCAAGAATGGAATGGAATGAGAATGGGAATGGAATGGACCGGATTGGTCATTCTCATTTTATAGTTTTTGGTTGGACCAATCTAAAATTTAGAATGAAATGAATTTCAAATTGAAGTCTCCAAATTATCCCTCTTAGTGAAAAAATAAATGAAATTAACAAAATAACATTCTTCGATAATATTTTAAAAAGAAATGGCGATTAGTGGAAGGCGGTGACGATGGTGGTGGAGGTGGAAAGTGGTAGTGGTGTAGGTAGTGGTGAAAGGCGACGGTGGTGGCGGAAGGCAAAAGTGGTGGTGGTGGAAGGCGGTGGGAGCGGCAGCAACCGTGGCGGAATCAGTGGTGTAGGTGATGATAGTGAAAGGCAGTGGCGGTGGCAGTGAAGGTGCTGGTGGTGGAAGGCGGCGACGGTGGCAGAGACGGTGGTGGTAGTGGTAGCGGTAGAAGGTAGTGGAGGCGGCGACAATGGTGGCTATGGCAATGAGGGTGGTGGAAAGTGGCAATGGTGTAAGTGGTGGTGGTGGAAGGTGGCATTGGTGGAATGTGGTGGCGGTGACAGCGGTGGCGATAATGGTAACGGTGGTGGAAGGTAATGGAGGTGGCAATGGTTGAAGGTGGTAGTGGTGGAAGTTGGTGGTGGTGGTGGCGACGGTGGTGGTTGAAGGCAGCAACAATGGTGGTGGTGGCAATGATGGTGGTGGAAGGCAATGAAGGTGGCTACAATGAAAGGCGGTGGTGGTTGTAGTGGTGGAAGGCAGTGGTGGTGGTAGTCGTGGTTGTGGTGGTTTTTGACTTGGAACACGAGGTTTTTTGGGAACTTGATTTTGTTAAAAAAAAAATTTACTTCGAAATGGAATGACCATTCTATAGGTTTAGTTATGGAATGGATTTTCATTCCTAGGAATGGTCATTCCCACTTTAAATTGCATACCAAACAAATGAATGGTTGGAATGAGAATTCCATTCCATTCCTGCACACCAAACATGGCATTAGAGAAATTAAGATGAAAAGACGATGTGACCAAACTTGGAAACTTATAACAATTGGTTGAGATTCATTTAATTGTTAATAAAGTGTAGTTAGTAACGTTGATATTATTTAACAATTGAAGGATATTGTTGATTGGTTAGAGTAGTTCGGGACAAACCGTATGATGATTAAATTAGTAATTGTCAAAAACTTGCTTATTTGGGAGTGCACGATCATATGTTATTGCTATTGTTCATATGGTCATCTGTCTAGGCATGTCCCATTGATGCGAATGTGGTCCAGGACCATCTGGGTGAGTAGTATAAACCAAGCCACATGTGGAGTGTCTTCAGTAATATGGGACTATGCGATTCACTTTGTTTGGCGCATAAGAGTGGATGGTCCTATGGTTGGAGTATGGGAGTAAATCATCCTATACTCGTCGCTTACGTTGTTCGTAGTATAGGAGTTTTTGATCCTATACTTGTGGCTTACATTGATTAGTGTGAAGGTGAGTTGTGCTACAACCTACACTTCTGGTTGAGATTGAGTCACTTTGATTTGTTGAGCTTGGAGCTTATTGTTAATAAAGTGAAACTTGCTAAATGTTAATCAAGAGGATTAGCTACTTAACATATCTAAGAAAGAGAATGTTATTATTGATATGGCCATTGGATTGAGCATGCCCCATTGATATGGAACCCAACCACGCATGTTTTCAGTTATTTGCCACTATGTGATTCACAATTTGTGTGGAGGTGAGTTGTGCTACAACCTTACACTTCTGGTTGAGATCGAGTCTTTGATTTGTTGAGCCTGGAGCTTATTGTTAATAAAGTGAAACTTGTTAAATGTTAATCAAGAGGATTAACTACTTAACATATCTAAGAAAGAGAATGTTATTATTGATATGGCCATTGGATTGAGTATGTCCTATTGATGTGGAACCCAACCACATGTGTTTTTAGTTATCCACCACTATGTGATTCACACTTTGTTTGGAGTAAGGGAGTGTATAGTCCTATGCTCACAGTAAGGGAGCATATGATCCTATACTCATTGCGTATGTTGTTTGAAATAAGGGAGCGTATGGTCCTACATTTGTGGTTTACATTAATTAGTGTGTAGATGAACTATCCTACGGCCTTATACTCCTGGTTGACATTGAAACATTTTAATTTGTTGAGCCCGAAGCTCATTGTTAATAAAGTGAAACCTAATACATGTTAATTAACATCAAAGGATCGACTATTCCGCTCCCGCCACAACCCCCGTACCATAAGAAAAAATGGGCCACCTTACAAGGATCTCGGACTTACCTCCCCACTGAGAAACCTCTCCAAGCCTCGAGCATATTCTTAGTTGACTCCAACATGACCCAATGAACTCCGAAGAGGGCAAAAATCATGGCTCAGCTATTCCTAGCCACTGGGTAGTGCGAAAGGGAGTGATTGACAGTCTCCTCACCCCTTTTGCACATACAACACCAATTGACGATAATATGATATCTCCTCCTTAGGTTGTCCATTGTCAGAATCCACTGTCAGAATCCACTCCAACACCACTATCCATCCAAAAAAGAGGCCACCTTAAGATGGGTTTAAAATGATTAATTTACTTGATGTGAGTTGCTCTTATATGTGAGAACATTAGATCAGATCAATTTGTTGAGGTTATCTTGTTGAGCTTGTGAGCTCACCCTTTCACTATTTTTTAGGTAAGCGTTGATTTGGAATACAATGGAATAGAGATTTATTAGTTTACTTTGTTATTTTAGTCTATTTTCTAGTACGAGTGATTTTTGTAACGAGGATAGCCCTATAGTGGGTACAAAGTTGAATTTTACTAGTTCACATTGGATTTATTGTGGGCTTCTTATTTTTTTATTTTTTTTATGGAAAATTACTATTACTCCCTCTATCCCAAAATAAGTGTCCTATTTTGAGAACCGTTGTGGGTCATGGTACCCAAAACAGGACATTTATTTTGGGACAGAGGAAGTAGTTGGTATTACAATTTTATTAAAGATGTTGTGCCTGGATTTACGATTGCATTTGCAGTTGGGAACAAAATTTAGGTATTTAAATTTAAGGGTGTGTCATTTCAAGTCCTTACTAAGGAGTAATTGTTAAAGTATGCCTGAGCCTTACCTAGCCAAAAATAAAGAAAAAGAATTCTTCCAAATGTTGTACCATCATTCTTATGAAGTCAAATAAATGGATATTGATTATTAGGGCTACAAATGAACTAAGCTATTCATAAACAGCTCGAACTTAACTATTTTAAAGCTTAGTTCGTGTTCATTTATTCGTCTAACGAGTCACACTCGATCTTGTTATTCGAATTCATCTCTTAAAATGAGACAAGATCGAAAACCGCTCAACTAGGCTCGGCTTGTATAGATGCATACAGCTTGTATACAGTGATATATGTGATTCCTGTTAACGATTTGTATTGGATCGACTATTCAATATACATTACAGTTTTTATTTTATTTTATTTTATTTATTCATTCATTTATTTATTTATTATTATTATTATTATTATTTCATTTTTATAATTTTTACAAGTTTCATACCTATTTATTGATAAAGAATGTAATAGAAAATAAAAATTACGAAAATTTATAATTTAAAAAATATATGTTTCATGAATTCAAGAGTTATGTCTCGCAATCGCTGAGCTCAAGTTCAATTTTCTAAGCTCGAGTCAAACCCAAGCAAACCCCGTGAATGAACAAGCTCACCTTGAACAATCTCAAGCTTAAGCTTGGCTTTGTTCATTTGTTTACCCATTGACAATGCGTGTCGTGCATTTAATAAATGTCATAATGTGCATCACAAATAAAAATTTTAAGAAAGAAAAGAAAATGTACATCTTAGGAAAACTCTGGGTGAAGGATTCAAGGATAAGACCAAACCAATTTCTTCTTATCACCACTTATCATTCCAAAGACTCTTGAACATGCTGTGCTACTACAGCAAAAAACAATCTTTTCCTCACACTTGATTATATATATAATATATATATTCAATTTATATTATTTTATGTGAAATGTCTGTCGTTGATGGCCAAGACAAGCTTATAAAGTTGGTCTGAAAAATCAAACTGTGAACAACATAGGCATTCAGACAGGTTATTGTTTACGCATACTCATCTCTCCCAAATGAACGTGGGTGGAAAGACTTGGAGACTCCAACCAAGATGAGTTGTGTGCAGTCTCAACACTGATCGGAATATGAACCTCACTTTTTATTTCTTACTTCAATCGCTGATAAGCATTAGAGATCATTTCAGGATAATACGAATGCAAAAGGGAGAAATAGATTCCCGCAAGAAGTCAAGCTCTTGTAACCTTGCTTGAAATATGATCTCATTTGAATTAGATATGTAATGATCTAACCGTTCTTTCACGATTGCAGAATAGAAAAGGAAGTTCAAAAACCAAAACATGTTAAGGCAAGCTTGCTTCAGAGAACTGCAAATGTTTCCAAATATTTCCATTAAAAGATAGTTCGTTTATCTTGACAGATGAGAAATACGAGAATTCTGCAGGTTCAGGCACGTAGCGTCACAAAATGTGACAGGTGAAAAGGGAAGGTGCAAGTTAACCTTCTAAGTTCAAAAATTATATGGTTTAGATAATACTCCTATCATCAAGCAGTTAAGTTTCCCATTTTCCGATATAAGTGGAATTATTTCCGGAATGAGCAGAGCGGCTTTTATCCTGGGAATTTCTTCTGAAATTGACTCCCTTAAATAAGGAGCTGATAAAAGTGTTTCAGTGGGAGCAGGGAGATTTCAGACTTGCCACAACTGCGATTTCTGGTAAGATACATTTCAGGGGCAGCACTCTTAATCACTCTAATCAGAAAAATGTTTCAATTTCCCATTTTCGTTGCTAAAACTGGCATGATTGTCAGCATCTAATAGTTCTCCTCGGAACTGTTCAATCATGCCTGTAACAGCTTATGCTCAAATCGTATTAGTGACATTAGTCTGACGGAACAGCTGATGCTCAAATCCTATTAGTGACATTAGACTGATGGATCATCAGAGTTCCAAGATTCCAGCGAACTGTCGAAACTAAATACTATTTCAGACAAATTTTAATAAGTCGTCTGATTGACATAAGATTACTGATTTCTAATTAATTCCATTTTGGTCCAAACAATGGTACTAGATTAGATACATTTTGAAGATTAATCTGACTAATAAGATCAATATACATTACGTATTTGTTGAATATTTCGCTTATGTAGTTTATTTGAACACGCTGTTATTTTAATGTCATTGGGTCAACACCTATAGAAAAAGACATTAGAGGTACAGATTACCCCCACCTCAACCATATGCCACGTATAGCAATAAGGCCATAATTTTTAGAGTTTTAGTGTCTCTTTAAGAGTGACAGCACCTATCACTGGAAAAACAAGTGCCAAATGCAGTAGACTATTTTATGCTCGACATTAGCTAAACAAGGGTATTTATAACACCTTCAATCTAACTAACGAGCAACAACTTGCTATAATGACTTTGTAGAGTTGGAGGGAGGAAGATGAGATCTATTTGCAAGGAAGAAAGCAAATAAGGAAAAAAGAGGGGAAAAAAAAAATAGCAATACCCGAAACAAAAACTTGGTTGGGGAAGAGGGGGAGTGGGCGATAAAGATTCCGAAATAAGTTCCCTTCTAGCCAACTAGTAAATGTTAAAATCCTTCATAGCTCAATCTAAGGATCTACAACGAGTCCAATCCTTTAAAAGCAATATATGAAGTCTCCATATTGTCAACAACCATCTACTCTAAAATTTTAAGCTATTAGAGGGGGTGCAACTTTGATATTCGAATCCTTCAACACGCCCCTCACATGTGGCCTCCTTTTTTGTCCAACACATGTTTCAATTTTAATCTTCAGGGTAACGGTGAGGTTTCAACTCGAGACCTTTGGCTCAGATACCATGTTAATAACCATCTACTCTAAAAGCTTAAGCTAAGCTATTAGAGAGGGTGTAACTTTAATATTTAAATCCTTCAACATATATAGCAAAGGCTACAATTGCTATTCTCCATCCAACTACTGGCAAAACCAAAATCTCCTTCCACATGCACATGAGCTATCGCCTATAGGCAAACCTATCATTCACCAAGAACCAAAGAAAGCTGATTTCCATTAATAATGATCCCAGCCACCTTTAGAAAAACAAAGATACTATTGATACATAATTTTCTGCAGATGCCACTATTCCAAAATTGACCATAAGGTCCATGATGATAATCCATGGAGTAACCATCCCATCTTCAACTTTTAACTTCTTGTTGCAAAAGAGAAAAACAAGCGCTAAGCTCAGGGGGTGCGGTTGGAGTGTTTACTTCCAAGGATGAAAAGTGTTTGGCCTGTTAACAACAGAAAAGGCAACACCTATCCAGACCCCAAGTAGCACATAAGAAAATCTCACACTCAGAAGAAAACCTCATAGTGTTCATATGCTTGTTATGCTTGTTACCACCATTAAATCCGAATCAACTTCTACTTAAATTTTCATATCAAAACATTAATGCATAATGCAACGATCTCATAGGACACTGGTGTTTCAAGAAGGAACACGTTCTCATTCAAGTTCTCAAGTGGGTTAATGTGCATTACAAAAATGCTGGTGCATTAACGCGCAATGCACTTTATTTATCATATTTTCTCCTCATAAATGAATACAAGATGGAGTTCTTTTAGGGGGTCCTGTTGGTTGGGACAAAAAATAATGTTGGAAAGTGAAAGCAATAGGAAGTGTAGTTAATGAAAGGAAAACAAGTTTTTTTGCATATATTAGTTTAGGACGAAAATTTAAATGAAAGCTATAGGACAATACCATTTCATGATTTGAAAACCATGAAAGTTTACGAGAAAATATTTCCTATTAAAATTTTGGGAACAAATAAGTAGTTATGGGAACCTTGACAACAACAACAAACAAAGCCTTTTCCTCAACTGCTTGGAGTCAGCTACATAAATCTTAATTTTCCATTCCACTCTATCTAAGTCATACCTTCAGTCAAACCACATATTATCATATCCTCCCATGCTAACTCTATCCACGTTAAATTTTGGTCTTCCCTTAACCTAGCATTACCCACAACGTGGACTATGTCACTCTTCCTAATTGGCGCACTTGATGGTCTTCTTTGCACATCTCGAAACTTCTCTCATTTTATCTCTAATCGGTGCTACTTCAACCATCTCCAATTGGTGTTACCATTAAATAAATTCATTTCCAATAACTATCAAGTTTTTTTTATACAATTTTATATATTTGCACAATAATTTTCTATTTTAAATTTATTTTTTCCAATCTATTTTTAATTTGTTTAAAGAGTTTAAAAAATCACCTTTTTTTTATTCAAGGACCAAAAATCACCTCCAAATGAAAATTCCAGTCAATAGAATCATGGAACTGTGTTAATGCCCTTCTTTGTTTCATTTTATTATGATTTATTTATTTGGTGTTCAGATAGACAAGGAAATAGGCCCAAATAAATGCTAAGGTGCAAAACCCAAGAATGGTGCAACATAATAATGATGAGATGAGACCACGGGCCTTGTGGCCTAGTGGTATCTCCTCCACCTTCCAAAGTGGATGGTGAGGGTTCGTGTCCCCAAAGGGGCGAATTGGGTTTGTGAATGGTGTGTGTTTCTTGCCAATGAAAAAATAATGATAATAATGATGAAATGTGGAGTGGTTGAAATCAAAGTCCAGCTATCATTCACATGTTAACCCTCTGCAGTAAATGAAATTTTCACCATATTTTTCGAATAACTCATAAGAAGTATTACCAATGGCGCCTAATAATAAACAGGAGATTTATGCACCATTTCGATTTCATTTTTACCAAATGTAAGCCTGTACTTTAACAGAGTATAGGATGAGTTAGATCAAGAATTCACATTACCCTGTGCTCACAAATACTAGCTCATGTCTTTTGAAGTTCAAATCATACCACATCAGCATTGTCATCCTGATGATCCGAGTTATTGACATAATCCATTTGAGTCCTGTCAATCATTGAATAAGAGGTAATGAGATGCGTACAATGCAATCTAAAAGGCAACTAGGCAAGAAGACCAGGATGGACATTAATACTTGCCCTAACTAAAGATGAATTTTCCTTCAGACGTAATAAAATTGGATCATGTCAATGAGTTATTTCATCAACCTACAAATTTGCTCTAAGGTAAAATGAATCGATCAAATAAAGGAAGTTAAGTTGCATCAATGAGGGTGTTGTGTTATACAATGACACTTAACTCTTCCGTAGTGGCTTTTCTTACACCCTTTAACCATATGATTTTTGTTGAAACAAATAATTCCAACGACTTAAGATTAGCAACATGAATCATCAATTTATGTAGAGTCAGATAATCTCAAACTCATGAGCAATCATTTCCATTGCCACCTCGACGGATCTTATTTTTATCCTTGGCAATTTTCAACTTGATGCAAATCACTCCCATGTTCAAGTCCATTTATTGGGATTTTGATGCACAAGATCTCAATATCATATCCATCTAGAAGAAAAACAAAAATTGTCTTCCCGTCACCTTTCTTGTTTTTTGTTGGTGAACTTGGTGTAATCTATAATGCCTCCTAAATACATTCATAGTAAGTTATATCTTTGATCCATCATAACATCCTCATCTTGGTCAAGTGTTGCTTTTAAGTGTCGAACATTTTTTTTGAACGGTCTTCTAACACTACCTTTAAATTGACAAGAAGCCTAATATCATAACATGCACCAAAGAGGAAATCATGTTCGATAACAAGACAGCCTAATTTTATGAAAATAACATTCTTTGAGGAACTTGACTATAGGCCAAGACCACTTGTGATAAGTTATTTTGGCAACGAGTTTTACGACATACTACTGTATTGGTTTGAGAAGTGTGAAAGACTTGGTTTAGTTTTATGAGAACAATTTTCTGTTTTTTGAGAACTGAAAATCAGAGAATTGTTCAAAAATCTATTTGGTTGACAGTTTTTGAAAATTGTTTTAAGAGAACTCAATTAGAAAAGGTTTACTTTCATAGAACTGCCTTTTTTTGAAAACTAGTTTTAGAAAACTGAACCAAGCAGGCTTAGTTTACTCCAAGGGATGAGAACATAGGAGTGGGCTTCAATTTTTCTTTTTAATGCTACTGCAATTTTGGAGCAGAAATATAGTACATTTGTAATCATTTGTCACCACGATTGCAAATTGCCAATGTATTAATGGGCAATCATAGATGGTTAATATATCCTAAAATAGCACCTAACATAATGACATATGATCTTAAATGTCTTCCTATTTTTATCATCCTAATGGTATTCCTATTAATGCTTTGAATTGTTTAATGGATGATAGTGTATGGTGTATTTTGACTAACAAAATTGTTTAATAAGATCATAATACCTCAAAAGATACCTTATTGTGGGAAAAATAATAATTTGGTAACTATGTATTAACTTAAGGATAAGTTGGATAAATTATCACGGTATTAAATTAATGAGCTATACTCTAAAACTTGGGAGAGAGTGACAGTGGCTAAGACTTGAAATAACAATGTTGGAAAATCAAGTTGGATTTATATCGGACATGCCAATAAGGGAATATATTTACTGAATAAGTAGACTTATAGAAAGATGAAGAGAAAGAAAGAGGTTATAACGCAAGTTTTATGCATTTGGAGAAGCCCATACACTAAAGAATATAATGGCTTTTAGAAAAGAAAGGAGTTATACAAAGATAAAGGACATGTATGGTACAACTATGATTGTACTAAGAGTAGTTATAGGAAAATAAGTGAATTTTCAGTTACTTTAGTGATAGCCAAATAGATATAACATACTGTCTTTTCCTTATAATGCTATGATTTAAGCAAAACAGGCTAACACTGTTGTTATTGCCTACTAAAGGAAAATGTCAGGAAGTGGTAGACGTTGTCAGGACGTCTCATAGATCAACACGCAAACTTAGTGCGACGGAGATATTGGAGATGGTTAAGGCTTTTGAGTGGCAACCATGAGGACCTTAGAACATAGTCCAGCATGTGGGAGCCAGGATGGATGCTCCAGCTTGCAAGGAAGGAGCTAAAATAAGAGACCCAACACAACACGAGGGGGTTAGAGTCGAGGTTCCAACACCACAGGAGGGACTTGGTGCAGAGGCCCTATTGCAGCGCGATTGAGCTAGAGTGGAGAAGCTCTAGTGCAACATGTATGTGCACCTGCAGTGGGGGAAGGAGCTAGGTCCATCTCAAAGTTGATTAGGGATGTTAAACTGCTTGGCGCGATATCGTTTAGTAAAACAGTGGGCCCTATGGATGACTAATGGATCTTGGACCTAGAAAAGGCTTTTGGAGTGATGGCTTGCACAAAGGTCCAGATGCAAAGGCTAAAGACCTTTTTGTCTAGAGATGCTTATCGTTGGTGGAATTCGGTTACTCCTGTGGAGGATAGTGCCAATATGACATGACATGCATTTACAAGGATGTTCTACGAGAAGTATTTTCCCCCAGTGGTCAAAGAGCATAAGCCAGCTAAATTCCAGGGATAAAAGTAGGGATCAATGATAGTTGGACATCATGAGGCAAAGTTTTCTTAACTCTCCTATTTTGCTCCCTATCATTCCAGACGAGGTGAGCCATGGGCGGAAGTTTGAGCAAGGATTCACCTCCTTTGTACGAGATTAGTTGTCTCACACTGCCTCGCCACTTACCCAGCGGTTATGGAGCGAGCTCTAGTAGTAGAGGACAGAGACCTACTGAGCAAGGATTGACCTCCTTTATACGAGATTATTTGTCTCGCACTGCCCCGCCACTTACCCAGCGGTTATGGAGCGAGCTCTAGTAGTATAGGACAGAAACCTACCAAGTACAAGAACAAAGGTTGCAAAAAAGAAAAGGTAGAGTCATTACTCAAATGTCCCAGCTGAAATAGGGAGCCAATCCTAATTGAGTCACTTTTAGTAGGGCTAGAGCAGTCACCAAAGCTAACAAGGCCGGGAACAACAGAGCTAGTAGGATCATAAATGGAGGAATGGAGGGAATAACTATCAGAGACCAGAGAAACGACAGAGATCAAGTGACTTTGAGCAAGCTGCAGCCATTGTGCCGATGGATTACCCAGCAAGTGAAGCCTAATTGATTTTTGGGGCACTGCTACATTTGCAAAGGGGAGGACACATGACCAAAGATTGCCACAAACAATGATCAGCCGCAACGTCAAAACCTACAGCAGGAGCAAGGAGCGGTCAAAGTATTTGCACTCGCGCCAGAGGAACAAGCTCCAAATCCAGCATTGAAAGGTACCCTTACTGTCTTTTGTAGTATAACTAGAATCCAAAGGCCATGTGTCATCGTCCCCTGCAATTGTAGCAGTGCCCCATAAATTGATAAGGCTCCGCCTATTGGCCAGTGCACCTAGCACAATGGTTGTAACCTGCTGAGGGCCAATCCACCTAGCACAATGGTTGCAGCTTGTTGAGGGCCAGTCCACCTGGCGCAATGGTTGCAGCCTACTCAGAGTCACCCAATCTTTGTTATTTCTCTAGCTTTCAATAACTATTCCCTCAATTCCTTGACCCTACTAGCTCTCGTAACTCCTTTGCCCTGGTAAATCCCCTGGTCCAACTAGCTTTGGTGACTCCTTTGGCCTTGCTAAAAGTAACCCAACTGGGACTGCCCCCCTATTTCATCTAAGACATTTGAGTAATGACTCTACCTTTCCCTTTTTTGTTGCAACCTTTGCTCTTTTATCGTTGGTAGATCTCATTGTCCTCTACTACTAGAGTTCGCTCCACAACAGCTAGGTAAGTAGTGAGTTGAAATGACACAAACAATTTTGTTACAGAGAAGGTTAATCCCTACTCAAACTCTCGCACTTTCCTCACCTCATTTAGAATGATAAACAGCAAAATGGAGCTGAGAAAACTTTGCCACATACTGTCCAACTGTTATCGATCGTTGCTCTAGTCCCTAGAATTCAGCTGCCTTCTGCTCTTTGATCGCAGGCGAAAATCTTCTCGTAGAACATCCCCTTAAATGCTTGCCATGTCATATCGACATTCTCCTCCCTATGAATACCGAATTCCACCAATAATAAGAATCCCCAAACAAAAAGATGATCGCTAGCTTCTAAATCTGGACTTTGTGCAAGTCATCACTACAAAAGCCTTTCCCAAGTCCAAGTTCCATCGGTATTCCTCCATAGGGTCCACTGCTCTACTAAACGATACCACACTAAGCCGTTTAGCATCCCTCATCAAGTCTGAAATAGACCTAGCTCCCCTGTGCAAGTGCACATACTTGCTGCACTAGAGCCTCCACGCTAACTTCATCCTACTGCACTGAGGCCTTTATACCAAGTCCCTCATGTGGTACTAGAACCTCAACTCCAACCCTATCTATTGTGTTGGGTCTCCTACTCAAGTTCCTTCCTGGCGAGCAAGAGCATTCATCCTAGCTCCAACATGATAAACCCTGTTCTCTAAGGTCTTCGCGGTGTCATTCAAAGCCCTAACCATCTTAAATTTCTCCATCGCAGTAGGATTGCGTGTTGATCTACTAAACATCTCAATTCTTATGTGACGACCTCTACCACTTCCTTACATTTTCCTTTAGTAAGCAATAACAATAATGTTAGCATCAATACTCAGTTTTGCTTAAAATTAGAGCATTATAAGTAAAAGACTTCATGTTACATACACCTTTTAACATACCAGAACACCCCAAATCCCTAATTTTCAGCTAAGGTTGCCCTCTGCCATGCTCACCCACTTCAGTTTCACGCTCAGATATAAGGTTAAGTATAGGGCTATTAATATACTCTTCAATCCAAGTCTAATATACCAAAAATCCAATAATTTTATCCCGATTCATGGGTTGTTAGTGTTCTAAAAATTAGAGTTCTTTCCTATAGCTCTATACACATACAAACACACGCGCGCACACACACATATATCTAGTTCATGGGTTTAAATCTATTTCTTGAATAGAAACTAAATCCTCAAAAATTCCTCAAGAATTCTTCAAGAATGCACCCAATTAAATTCGACACTATAAAGGGTCCGGTCATATGACGCATGGGTCTATCTTTAAACATATAATCTTCTCAAGGCAATGGGTATATAACTTATTCTCCAAGCTCAACAATTCTCTAAAATCATATACCTATTATGTATGTATGTCTTACTTATCAAAAAAAAAAAAAAAAAAATGTATTTATGAATATATATTCTGTATAAGCATTACCAAAACCTATATTCACATGCTTCAATACATTAGAAGGTTTATTTGTCATCTTCTCATGTAATAACAGCAAGGGGAACAATTGTTTAGGCTTAAATGTAATTGCACAATTCATGTATACATGCGTATGTCATAGCAATGGTACATATATTTTCACCTATTTACAACGCAAGCTACGACACCGCAAGAGATATAACATATATATGCTACGATTTGTATCGATTTAAATAGGATATATGTGCCTACATTTTAATCGTAATTCTATAGGATGTAATCAAATTCAGAAGTGGCCACGAGTTTAATCAGGATTATTTCCATGGTTTTTATCTCAAAACATACTGACCATTTTAGCCTCAAATACTATACAATCAAAAATCAAAATTAAGAGTTCTACTTAGACTGTTAATTTTCCAATATAATCACTCTCTGACAATATCTCCTTCCCAAGTTCTCATTTTTTCTCTGTAATTCTTTCTATACAAAACACTATTGTTTCTCAGTTAATGAACGTTCTATTTAATAAGAAACATTCGCTTAATTGAAGTCTAGTTGTGACATTATCTCCTTCCCAAGTTCTCATTCTTTTTCTGTAATTCATTCTACACAAAACACTATTGTTTCTCAGTTTATGAATGTTCTATTTAATAACAAATTGAATAAGAAATATCCGCTTAATTGAAGTCTAGTCTAGTTGTAGTTTTATAGCAACCTAATTATTTCTGTTAGAGAAAAAAAGGTGTTTAGTTAGAGAGAATCGTGTTAATGTGTTTGTTATCTGGACCACATTCCATTGATTGTTTCCCCACTTCAAAATTGAAATTTTCATTCTTCATTATTATTCTATTTATCCTTCAAGTTGTTGAGAGTTTCTAAAATTAAATTTGAAATTAAACACTTTCTCTGCTCATCTACACATGTATATATATGATACCTTAATTATAAACATATTTACTGTGTGTGTGTGTGTATATAATTACTGATATTACAATTTTTAACATACATCAAGAATCTATATTAAACCTCTACCGTTTTGCTTTAATTATGTTGAACTGGCAAAAAAAATTGGAATGAGACCATGGTAAATGCCTTATTATTATTATTTTTTAAGATAATGTTTCAATTGATGAAACCAACATAAAGATATGTAAGTGCTAAATTAAATTTTCAAGGAGAACTCTAGGAACGAGTGCAAAAGTACAAAATCACATCTATAAATATCATTTTTTTTTTCCGTATTTTAACTTTTACTTTTGTATGTAGTACAAAATTATATCTTTACTTTCAATGGTTCATTTTAGTTAGTTTTTGATTTTATAAATGACAAGGAAAGCACAAACTGTGGGTAGAGCATAAATCTTCAAAAGATGCCTCCTCTAAATCTTATTAAAATTTTGTTCATTCCATTCTAATATTTTCATGGTTATTACTTAGATCTACTTGCTTATAATTACTATTAGGTCATGCTAATAATAAGTATGTGAGTACATTACTAAGATTGTCTTCTTGTACCTTAATAGTTCTGGCAGAGGGAGGCAGCAATGTTGAGGCTACAGCTGCAGAATCTGCAAGAAGATCATCGGTAAAATATTTTTCATCCCAACATGAATTTGCTATTTTAATTAGTATTAAGCTAGTGATGTGATTAAAAATATCAAGGATTTAGAATCATTCTGAATCATTTTATAAAACATTTCTCCCTTTTGATTAGGGAAGACAAATACTTGCTAACATGAAGACCCATGTCCAAGTTTCAGGCAATAGTTTAAAACCACAAAAATGAATCCACCTTTGCTTAATTACAGGATATGCAGAAAAACATGTGTATAACGCATTTTTTTGCTACATAGCCTTTTAATGTACTTTCATTTTATATATGATTTACTCATGTTGTATTGTTGGTCAAAGACGCATGTTATTTTGCTATATTATGGCTGATAATTTTTAAGTTTTGAAGTCAATTCTCTAAGTCTGTGATATGCAAAGCGGACAAAACGAAATATGACCAGGAAAGAAAAGTATATTAAAGTGCATTAAATGAACGTACATCAAAGTACGTAGATAAGTGGACAAAGGATTTGAAATCTTGAAATTAGTAAAAGAAACTTCAAGCTTGCCTTGGTGAAATGCAACACCATGCAAAGATGAAATCCTTCCAAATTTAACTGAAAATTTCTATGTAATACAAAAAAATAAATAAATAAGGTGGAACAATTATACAACTACTCCATAACAATGGTCGACCCAATGGAAGATCAACCCATGCCTTTGTTAAGAAACAACTGCGCTAATGCCTTCATTCTTGCTCCCAAGTTGCACATATAACATTGACATTGTCCTTCAAATTTTACTCTCAACAATATCAGTAAAACAACCAAGATACATGTCTCCTAAGAGTAACACAAATCTATAAAGTACTATTAACTAGATCTCAAAAATTACTCGTGAGGCATAAGCACACAATCTCCTACTTACCAACAGAGGAAAATTATAATTGAGTGGCATTCCAGTAGGAGCCACCTCCAACAGCAGGCATCTTAACAATGCAGGTAAACCAGATTGTACAATCATTAATCTAACCCCAAAATCTGTCAGAACCAATAAGCTTCACTAACTCATTCATAGAAAGTTTGTCAAACCAATGTCTCCATTCCATGACTAAGTTTGAGGTGTGCAAGCCACCAAGAAAAGAAGATCAGAAGAAGTTTGCTTGTCAAGCAACTGACTACTGGCAGCTAATGTTACTTTTAACCTGCTCATGCATTCTGCAACCAAAAAAAGTGGTCCAAATTCAAACTGGCAATCCAAAGAGGTGTATTGAATCCAATAAATGCAACAAGCTAAAACATAAAAGAAAGCCTCTTAAGATCAAATCCCTGGTTGACCTCAAGGAAGGAAGAACTATGTAAAGAAAATAGTCATCACCTCCGTGGCACCATCCATGGGGCTAATTTCAGCTGTGGAGATCTAAGGAGCCCAGCTCCTCAAGGCTCAACCTCAACAACATTGCCAATTCCTCAACAAAATGCTCTAACTTGCAAACAGTTGTATCACATGAGCCAACCCATACTACCCTACACAACTTGAGTATGCCATCTCATACTATCCATCAAACTGCACTCTCTTCTTCCAAAACAATTGCACATAACTTTCCCCCAAGCATCATCTCCAATGCCATAATACCTGAAAGGGATGCAAGTGCCACAATCTGTAACATTATGCAATCTAACACTCATGTACAGTGGTACACCCAACCATCACCAAGCTGAGACCTGCCATAATGTTGGGGATTCCAAATACCCCCTTCATAAAGCAACATCAACCATTCAGTTCACCATGAGATACTAGGCTCCTGATAGAGTCCAGCATGTTGACAAACGCTTCCATATAGGTTCTCAATGGGATTCACCATGTCAACTCAAGACTATTATTCAGTTCTTTATCTAGTGGTGCACTTGCCTGACGATGAGTTTTATGTCATCATGTTAGTTTCCTGGCATGCATTGTCAACCCGGAGAATCCAAACTCAGGACAGGAAGCCCAACACTTGACTCTTCTGCAAAAGCCATGAATAGTGTGAAGCACCTTTACCACATCATTGAGAATTGAGAACCATTGCATGCTTCCAATACAATAACCAAGCCACCACCAATGTCAGCAACATTGAAACCTAATCTCATAACTCTATGACTCCATTGTTTTAATGTCAAGCCTCAAATACAATTAAGCACTTGTACCACCTTTACCATATCTCCAGACAACTAGTTGTCTTCCCTAAGAAGATATATAGGGGAGGTTGAGATATTTGTGTGGTGTCAACTAAAATAGGTTATTTCTCAATAACTCAACCAATTTGCAACGTTTACGTTCAATTCTAACTCCAAAGCTTATTTGATGGATTGATGGTTGCAACTTACAAGGTTGCTGCTTTGTACCATGGTTTGCATCATTGAACTATTTGGGATGCATGCTTCGCGATGTGTAAGTTCAAGCAATCAATCAAACCAATCTTAAACCGAGCGGGTGTTTGGAAGGGATCTTCAACATCTAAACATAAAGTCGATCAACTTTTTGGATACACTTCATCACCAGATGTTCCATTTCATACCAACAAGTAGTATGCATAATATATCAAGAAATTTAAAAGCATATACTTCTCCCGAGATCTAGTTTCATCTCTTATGATGTGCTTATCGGTGGCTGTCCAATCTCCTTGAACACCAAAGCACCACATTTATTTTTTCCTTTTTTGGGTTAGGTCAACTACTCACATTCACCCACACAATTTCATCCCATAACCCCTCACCTCCACTTTTGGGAGGAGAGGTTATACCATCTGAGCGAATGACCCAGTGGTAAGCATCACACTTATTTCATGCATACAAATTTTATCTTGGAAACCTCATTGTCCAATCATCTATCCTACCTATCGCACCAACCAAAATACTCCTCAATGATACTAAGCCAACAGTAGAACACAGCAAGATTGTCCCTTCCTTTAAAATCTTAAAACTCTATCTGCCCTTTTTGCTAATATCTCCAGCCTGATAATGTGGATTGGATCAGCCCTTCTCCAACAAGTTTCTAATCCAATCAAGTAAGGAATATTGTGGGACTCTATAGTGGCATCCACACAATCAAATTAAATCATAAATATGAAACAGCGCAAGCAGAGACACAAGATTTTTATGTAAAAAATCCTAAGCAGGAAAAACCACGAAACCTAGTCTAGCCATGAACTTTCCACCATGACAAAAAGAGAGTACAACCATGTTACCAGATCCCCACCCTAGAATCCCTAGTTATCTCTTGACACAGATACACCAAACTGTCCACTTGAATCTCCAGGTTCTCTGTTCCAATAGATTTGCTCCTCATGCAATTTGCTTCTCCATGGATTGTTCAATATTTGACAATCTATTGGAAAAAACAAGGACTTTTCTCTCTAACATAAGGATTCTCTCTCTAAAATGGCTAGAGGTCAAATCCCTTTTTTTTTAAACCACTATAACTTCATATTTATGCTAATATAGGAGATCTGAGAGACTTACCAAAAAGAAGCTTTTGCAAGGATCGATCGAGCCATCAATCGAGCCTCCGATCAAGGCTTACTGGATTTCAAAACAAAATTCTGGAGAAACTTCGATTGATCCACCCATCAGCTGAGGATTACTAAACAACCCTCAATCGATCGACCTATCAAACAATATATTTTGCTCATCTATAAAACTTAAAAACTCTTCAAGAAACATCATTTTAAAAATTCTTGACTTTGAGAACCAAGTTTAGAAAACTATTTTGTGCCAAACCAAGATCAAATCTAGCCAACTCAGGTCTTCTATGGTATCGTACCCTACATATGTGATTGGGCCTTGCGAATTCTATGCTATGTCCTTGAGCAAAACTTTATCTACAATTTCTTCAATGGTGGTAGACGACTGGCCAACACTTTCCCACACTACAACCCATGTTTTGAGGAGGAAATAGCCAACACGAGTCATATAACCAATAGCTACCACAACTAACATTTGTTGTAGCAAGCAGAATCTACTAGGTCTGCTTATTATTGGTTTTGTGGTTAAAAGGCTTGTGGGAATATTGTGCTATTTGCAGAATCTATAGAAAAAGGGCAAGGGTCTCAGGGCTGACGAGCGCTTTTCAGGATGCTGTGAAACGTACCCATGGACAGTGACTTTATTATTTTTTGTAGAATTTTGATTGCTAAGGTTAAATACTTGATGGAGGGAAGGGGTTGGGCTTGCCAAAGTAATTAGATGAAGGTGAATAACATGGTCTTATCTATCTCTGGTGGTATAAAAAGTACAGAAAAATAAAGAAAAGAAGAAGAAAAAGTATCTGGGAATCACTCATAGGATTCTGAAGCATCACAAACCAAGGTGATGGTTACAGATATGATTCCTTTTCCATTCACATAGCTAACCAGAGATTCATGAGAAAAACTACCTCCGCTTCGAAGAAGGCATTGCCTTGCTTGTTGGGTACTAAATTATGCTATTCAAAGCACATCTATCATATCTATGCCCAGATGCTCTAATAAAGAGAGGGGATGAAAGAACCGGAAACTCTCCCCATTCCCAAAAGAGTTTCAGAAGTTTCTAAAAAATTTAAGCTGTTCTCTTTGAATTGAAAGCATTAATTGGTGATACAGAATCATAAGTATTTTTAGTTTTTATAAGGCTTTAACACCATATTAAGGATCTTTACAGCTTTGACCAGTGAAACCAACGACCCTACTATATAGCCCATATCTGAATTGCTTACACTTGACTCCAAACTCCAAAGAATAAGAAAATATAGATGAAAATGACCCTACTATAGCCCATATCTGAATTGCTTACACTCGACTCCAAACTCCAAAGAATAAGAAAATATAGATGAAATTAAATTAGCAGCAAACAAACCAGAGAAACTTAAGTTATGTTTGACTCATACTAAATCTTTATTTCAAGAGTACATTGAGTAAATTTCATAAGCTTCACTATTAGATTTGCATTTTCTTGAGCTTCCCAAGGATTACATCAATACATTTGACAATGACAGGAGAATAATGGGCGAAGAGCTTTCTGGTTTGAATGTCAAAGATTTACAGAATTTGGAGAACCAGCTGGAAATGAGCCTTCGGGGTGTCCGCACGACAAAGGTTTGAAACTCATATCTTGTAGCAATTCATATCCTATTACCTCCCTGTACTCCAGTCTCCAGCACATTGAGAATCCTCAACATATTTCTTTTTTGAACTCTACAGGACCAAATTTTATTTGATGAAATACAAGAACTAAACCGAAAGGTCAACTTGAAACTATGGCCACTGACTCACTCTCTCTCTCTCTCTCTCTTTCTCCTTGAGAAAATAATTTCAGTTCAACTGACTTAATTTTATTGGCTTTGTTGCAGGGAAACCTCATTCACCAACAAAATATGGAACTGAATAAGAAGGTAAACCTAATTCGTCAAGAAAATTTGGAACTACATAAAAAGGTAAAGGTGCAAGACAATTAACAATTACTTTAATTATACTACAAAAACAAAAAGCTCTTGCAATCATTAAACCTATGCCAAAATGTACTTGGTTGGCACCCTCACAAAAACATTTTGCTTCCAGGTTTATGGAACAAGGGATGCAAATGGAGCAAACAAAAAATCCCTTATTTCAAACAGTTTGAGCATCAGAGAGGACTTGCATGCACCAGTCCATCTCCAACTTTGCCAGCCACATGAACAAAACTATGAAACACCAGCAAAAGCTACAAAATTGGGGTAATTGTTCATCCAGCCATTTATATATTTCAATTAAAAGTGCCAAATACTTGGCCAGAATATTGATCCATTACTTGTTCCTGTAAAAATGCATCAGATTATAACTGCATTAAAGAAGGATCGACTGTGAACGGATGTGATGGAAAGGACCCATCATTACAACAATGTACTTCTATAAGTAAGAAGTGGTTTATGAACATGGACCATACTGCACAAAGAATAGCATGTGTGAGGTGATCAAAGAAGTCGGCAATCCATGTAAAGTTTAGAATAAAAATTATGAAGGAAAAAATTAAAAGCATATTAGGTGTTATGTGACTTTTTGCTATTTAAAAATGCTTCATCATACTTGACTTGAGTAGACTACTCTAGGGTAAAGAGAGTAAAACATAATGCAAGCATGCAAAATCTTTATCCAATGCAGTGCCAGAGTATGGCTGGAAAAAAAAAACCCACCTAACACCTTACGAACTTTCCATAGGCCACCACAAACATCAATGATACCCAACCACTTATAAATTTACTAATTTACGTCATATCCAACAAAAAAAATTAATGATGCATTATATCATTACAAGTGAAAAACATATCACTTGCATGAGATGATATATATATTGCCTCGCAGAAATTCAGTGTCATCCGAGGAAATTTTAGACACGCTAAAACCCTAAAATTGCTATGGGTCTCAGTCAATCAAGTTTTTGCATATCCCGGATTTGTGGATGTAGAAATTCTCCAACAAAAGGCACATTGGTAATCTTCAACTAGTGCACTTAAACAACAAATTTTTCATTATATAAATCAACAGCCATGGCTATAAGTTATAAAAACACATGCAAATAAACTCAGGCAAACCACTGAATTATCTACCATCTGATTTTACCACAATGCTTAAACAATACAAACTTGTTTCAAGGTAAAAATTGTCATATTCAAAGTCCATTACCCTTTGCTGGCCACCTATGCGAGATGCTGGGAGGGGAAGACTAGAAACGGACCTAATCTTTGACATTATTTTGCACAAAGTGGCTATTCTCATACTCAAACTCACATTCGCATGCATGTAAATTTTAGAATAAGATAATCAAAGTTCAAAGTAACATCGGAGATTAGGGCTTATTTTGAGTAGGAAGTATGCTACAAGTCATAACCAACGGGCCAATGGCCTAGCGGTATCAGGTACTTACTTCCCAAAGGGAGGTCAGGGGTTCAAGCCTCAGTGGAGGCATGTGTGTGTTAGTACCAATTAGGAAAAAAAAAAAAAAAAAAAAATATCTAGAAATCAAAGCTTCAATTCTAGAGTTGAGCTTCAACCATAATCATCAACATTATTACATTGAATTTTGAGAACAGTTCCGAAAACAGGAGGAGGAAACAGTATGTGTAGAAAAAGTCAGGAATCTTACGAAAACAAAAAGCCTTTTTGATTAAGAAGGAACCAAACCCCTGACCTTGTTCCTCCATGTCAGATGCAATGCCAGCACTATATGCAGTACCGAATGGCTTTGGCTTACGAATATAAAAAGTTCAATAAGAATTCAGGTAAATTTCCAAGAAAGAAAATCACGCATTGGGAAACAAACTTTATTCATTTTTATAGCCATGTTGTTACATCAAACATTTTTGAAAAAAAAAAAAATCAAATTAAATAGTTTAAACTTTTTTCAACCCCCACCCCCAAAAAGATGGGGGAGAGCTTATACCATCTAGGCTAGAGCCCATTGGTTAAATAGTTTAAACTTGATAGGATATCTTCATATTAAATGTACCTTAGGTAGATAAGCCACACAATAAAGATCTAGAAAATTTTTGCATTATCAAAGAGAATCACATTCAAGAAGACTATCATGTCTGATATTCTAATCCTAACAACTTTTTTCCTACTACAAGATGCAAAATCAATTATGAAGATTCTCAATTAAGTTCCTTTATGGATTGTAGTAGTCCCTCAAATGTCGGAAAAGGAGTACTAGCAATGTCGCCTAAAACGGGTCGTGCAAGGTATGCAGAACAGAAGCGGCTACTCCAGAACATGGTACCATGGGGATAGGCTTCTTTAAATTGCTTGATTGAAAGTTAGAATGTAATAACCGGGTTTGAAATACAAGACTAGTTTTCTTCTAAATGGAGATGATTTTATTCATTTCATAAGCCTGTTAACTTGATGAGTATGGTTCTTTCCATTACATCAGATATCACTTTCTCAAAATTCTAATGCATAGAATTTTCTAACAATAAGTTCTAACTCATAGAATTTCATTATTAATGATTAAATACCTTACAAAAAGGAGAAAAGTTAAAGGAAGGAAATGTTGGGAGACATTCTGTATCACCAAGTATAAATTCTAGAACAGAAATATACTGTTTTTGGGTTGTGTGATCTAGATCACATAACGCCTAAGAACCTGCATTTTCTAATAACACTATCTGGGTGCAAGATTATAAATAAATAAAAAATATGTGACAACAGGCATCTGATTGACGCTTAGAAAAGGAATATAGGGCTGCATGGGAAACCATCAAAACATCTAAATCAAATCAAGCTGTTTTGACAAAAAAGTTGGCATAAGCATAGCAGAAAATTGTAAGAAGAATACCAAAAATTTACTTATCAAAAAAAAAAAAGACTTCCAAAAATTAAAGTTTGTTCTGCCAGAGGGGAAGACTAGGGGTCATACACTAATATTTTATGATGACAAACAATGCAATTTCTCATAGGGTATTGTTTCTTTTGTCTTGTCCATAATGTACGCCATTACAAACTGCAACCTAATTGTTAATGAAATCTAAACATTTAGGAAATATTTAAAGCTGAGCAAGTAGACAACTGTAAAGGGGATACAAGTACACAAAGGAGAAACATGGATGTATCAGATATTTATTAATTGTTAAAATCATTTTTTTTTTTATAAGTAAAAATATAAAGCGTTCAAAAGGGGAACGCGTCCCTAATACAAAAAGAAAAAGATCCAAGGACCAATAGAATCCAAAAGATCAAAGAAATCATCAATCGAGGAGTATGCATTTTCTCTTACATAACAGAATAAAGAAGGAAGAATATGATTTTTTAAATTAGCTAAAGACGATTCTTTTCCTTCAAAGGATCTGTTATTTCTCTCACTCCACAAACACCACCAGACACAATGTGGAACAATTCTCCAATAATCACGAGCTTGTTCTTTAACAGGGCACCTTCTGCAAGCGTTAATCCACTGTGAGGAGTGCTTAGGCATTACCCAAAAAATGCCAAACATGCAAAAAATAAAACTCCAACAATCATACGCCACAGGACAATGCAAAAGAATATGATACACGGATTCACTATCAGCTTTACATAAACAACACCAATTAACAATGATGTTGTCTCTTTCTCAAATTGTCCAATGTCAAAATCTTTCCCAATATGGCAGTCCAAACAAAGAATGCGATTCAAAGAGGAGCTTTAGAACGCCAAACAGACTTCCAAGGAAACTCGTGACCAACAAAATTGGACAAACACAAGAACATGGATCGGACACCAGACTTACCATGAGCTAAAGGAACCAATAAAATATCATCACACCTTTAGAACGCCAAACAGACTTCCAAGGAAACTCGTGACCAACAAAATTGGACAAACACAAGAACATGGATCGAACACCAGACCTACCATGAGCTAGAGGAACCAATAAAATATCATCACACCCTCTGCCAATATCCTTCTGCCTATACAACGTATCCAAAAATCCACAAGCTTCTTCCATTTCCCAATCCTGAAAAGGGCGCCTAAACCGCACATCCCACGTAACTCCATTGTTATCAAGTTGATAACAATCAATCACGTAGACATGCTTATTGGCTGCAATACTGTAAAGTCTAGGAAAGGAGTGAGACAGCAATTAATCTCCGCACCAAAGGTCATCCCAAAAACGGACATGTCTGCCATCACGAACTTTGAATCTAATGTGTATGGAGAAAACATCCCAACCCTTCCGAATGGATTTCCACACACCAACACCTCCAGTAATAGTGACTGGAAGAGATGACCAGCCCCCACTCCCCTCACCAAAACGACACGAGACAACTCTTCTCCATTGACGATGGCGTTCCTTTTCGAATCTCCATAACCATTCTCCCAAGAGAGCACGATTAAAAGGAACGATTTTTCGAATGCCTAGCCCGCCTAACCTCAACGGTTGGCAGACATGATCCCAATTAACAAGATGATACTTAAATTCCTCTCCCCTTCCACCCCAAAGAAAATCCCTCTGCATAGTTGTCAAAAGCGCCAAAGGCCGCGCCTACAGGCGCAAGTCATGCGCCTATGTAGGCCACAAGCGATGGTCTTTGAACAGGCGAGCGCCTTTACGGAAGAGGCGGAGAGGCCCCAGGCGTAGAAAAGGCGCGCCTCCTTTTATTTGTTACCATTTGCCTATTTGTTTATTACTTATGATTTGTTTATTATTTATTATTTGTTTATTATTACTGTTTTAGCAACTTTACAGAAAGAAATAAAATAAAATAAAAGCAAAAGCAAAAAGGAAAGTGTAAAAGTGAATTGAAGAAGCAAAAAGGAATGTGTAAAAGTGAATCGAAGAAGCAAAAAGGAAAGTGTAAAAGTCAATCAAAGAGGAGGGGGGGCTAGGGCTGAGAAACTTTGAAGCAAAATTCTGCCAACAGAGGAAGTTTGCGATTGCAGCGATTCCAGGTAAGTCCTTCTCGGCTTCTCCTTCTTCTCTCCTTCTTCTCTCTTCTTCAGATCTTCTTCTCTCCCTTCTTTTCTCTCTCTTCTTTTCTCCTTCTCTCTTCTTCAGATCTTCCTCTCCCTTCTTTTCTCTCTCTTTTTCTCTCTTCTTCTTCTTCTCCTTCTTCTGCTCTCTCTTCTCTCGGCAGAATAATCTTATTTTCTCTCTTTTTCCAACTTCAACCTTTCCCTCCATTTTTTTGCTGCCACGTAGAGACATAAGTTACGTAACTTCCCTGATATAATTGGCCTTTTTTTTTTGCTGCCAGGTCTCTTCAGAAGCAAAACTAATATTGGTTTCTTTTGCTGCCACGTCTTTGCCATGTCTTCTCTGAAACTGGTTGTTTAATTTTTAATTTATTAGAATCAATCTCATTTTTTTATTGCCTCTCTATGACCTCCAACATGAATGGTACTGTACATAAATCATTGGATGTCCCATAATTAGTTTTTAAAATTAAAACTTTGACGGTGTGTATTTGAAAGTTTAGGAAGTTTCACAGTAGACTAGTAGACTACTTAATTTTACTTTGAAACAATGTTTGAAATCAAAAGTGAGAGTAATATTCAATCTCAATTTTTTTTATTCAACATTTTATTTTCCCAATTTAATTGATTGGTCAAATAGAATTCCAAGTGAAAATTTAAAAAACAAAAAATTAGTTTTAAACTTAATCCTATAACTAATTGGAACTACTTCATTAGAGTGAACTTTCAAATTATTTAAATGATTGGTCAAATATGTTGAATATTGAACTCAAGTAATTGATTTAGTTGACTTTTGCATCTTTATATATATTATTGCATCTTTATTGGGTGGGTTTTTTTTTTTTTTTCCACATGCGCCTTGCTTCATTCAGGCACACGCCTCGCTTTGCGCCTTGCGCCTCAGGCTCCAGAGGCCTTTGCGCTTTTGTGCGCCTTGAGCCTTTAACAACTATGTCCCTCTGAATATTTTCAATCCTTTCAGCCACAGAGCATGGGATTTGAAAAAAAGATAAAAAGTAGGTAGGAAGGGATGAGAGAGTGCTCTTAATAAGTGTGACTTTCCCCCCCTTAGATAAATATTGCTTTTTCCATCCTGCTAATCTTTTCTCATATCTACTAATCACTGGATCCCAATTCCCAACTCGTGTAGAAGAGACTCCCAAAGGCAATCCTAAGTAAGTAAGAGGAAAAACACCAACTCCACACTCTAGTACAGCAGCTAAGGAGAAAATATCTGGAACATCCCCTACTGGGACAAGCGCACTCTTTCCAACATTAATCTTTAACCCAGAAACTGCTTGAAAGCAAGCAAGAATGCACCTCAGATATCGGAGTTGAGAAACTTCAGCATCACAAAAAACCAAAGTATCATCCACGAACAACAAATGGGAGATCTGCATCTGATGTTCAACATCTCTGCCAACTCTGAACCCCCTGATGTAACCCAAATCTTCTGTTTTTCTCATTATTATGCTCAGACCTTCCATGACAATAAGGAAAAGAAAAGACGATAATGGATCTCCTTGTCGCAGACCACGCGAGCTAGCAAAAAAACCTGCAGGTGAACCATTCACGAGCACAGAAAACATAACTAACGAGATACAAGTTTCAATTCATTTTATCCACCTGTCACCAAACCCCATCCTCCTAAGCAGATACAGAACAAATTTCCAGTTAACATGATCATAAGCTTTCTCGATATCAAGCTTACACAGAACGCCAGGAACCCCACTTTTTATTCTAGAGTCAACACATTCCCCTGCGATAAGAACAGAATCCAAAATCTGCCTCCCACCAACAAAAGCATTCTGTGATTCTAAAATGAGACCATCCAAAACAATACTCATCCTGGAGACAAGACAAGAACCTTAGCAATAAGCTTATATAAACATCCAATTAAGCTAACTGGCCGAAAGTCCTTAATATCAGAGGCACCGCCCTTCTTGGGAATGAGAGCAATGAAAGAGGCGTTCAATGATTTCTCAAATGTGCCATGAGAATAAAAATTCTGAAAGGTGCCCATCACCTCAGCTTGTACCACCACCTAACTCTCCTTAAGAAACCGCATAGTAAACCCATCTGGCCTGGAGCTTTGTCCCCGTTACAACTAGAAAGTGCCTTAAGCACTTCCTCCTCCGTGAATGGAATCTCAATCCTATCACTATCCAACGCAGAAATAGAATTAAAAGGAAGACCATCAAGAGTAGGTCTCCAAACCAAAGTCTCAGTGTAAAGCTGCTGATAAAAAGAAACGATCCCCCCGCGCACCTCGTCCTTCGTCCACAACTCAGAACCATTGACCCAAATACGCCCGATGTGATTACATCTTCTGTGAGCGTTAGCAAGTCTATGAAAGAATTTTGTATTACAATCTCCATTTTTTATTCACAAAGCCCGAGACTTCTGGCGCCACGAAATCTCCTCCATAAGAGCAGTCTCAGCAAAAACCGCTTGGGAAGAGGCTCTTTTAGAGCGTAATGATTCCCCGCTCTGTCCCACCTCATCAAGACGATCGAGCTCAACAATATCAGCAAGAACTCTATTCTTCTTCCATTCAAGATTCCCAAACTCTTCTTTATTCCACCTCTTTAACTCAGTTTTAAGAAACTGAAACTTTCTAGCTAACACATAACTAGCAGAGCCTGTGAAATTCGCTTCCTCCCACCAACACTGAACCTTCCCTTGAAAGTCCTCGGATCTAAGCCACATGTTTTCAAAGCGGAAAGGAGTGCGTCTAGAACTCAAACCACCACCACAATCAAGACCTAAGGGCACATGATCAGTTGTGACTCTAACCAGAACAACCTGAGAGACATCCGGGAAATGCTCTAACCGGTTCTATCCAACCTGAGAGACATCCGGGAAATTCTCATTAGAAATCATAAATCTATCCAACCGGGAAAAAGTAACCGGTTCCCTACCATTAGACCAAGTAAAGGCTGCTCCTTCCAATGGTAGGTTAATAAGAAAATTACTATCAACGAATTCTGAAAACATGGTCATTTCTAAGGACCACCTGCCCCGTGGATCTCTCAAATGGGGACCGAACAGAATTAAGATCCCCACCTAAACACCAAGGCAATGACCATAAATCCTTAACATAGCATAGCTCTTCCCACAGGACTGGTCTATCACTATCAACAACAAGCCCATAAACACCTGAAAACACCCATCTGAAATTGTCTTCCTCCATCTGAAACAAATAAGACACAGAAAAAATACCCTTCCAACAATTCAAACTTGACAACCACCTATGATCCCACATAAGAAGAATACCACCTGAAGTGTCTATTGCGTTTAACACTTCCCATTCCACAAACCTACCTCCCCAAAGACTCCTAACAATCTTAACAGTGATAGCAGCCATTTTAGTTTCCTGTAAACAAACGACATGAGCACTCCACTTCCTCAAAGCAACCTTGACAACTTTTCTTCTTTTCGGACCATTTAGACCCCGAACATTCCTTGTTATAAGTCGCAGCTTCATGTAGAACAAAAAACGATCAATTCTCCTCCTCCTCCCCTTTTACCCCTTCTGGTTCTTCCTCTTTCTTTGGTTGTCCCATTCTTCCCGTCATAATTAACACAAGAAATCAAATTCTTCACTTCCTGTTCGCCTTTCCGATGTGAATTTTTGACTTTGATTTCTTTTGTGCCACGATTAGGTTCAGTACTACCATTTCCTGCAACAATTTCGTGTAGAATAGACAAGGTTTGTTCCTCATACCCTTCTGAAGAGACACCCAAAGCTTCACTTACTGCTCCAATATTCTCAATAACCCATTCCATACCCAAATCAGTGTTCGTCTCCAAACAATCTGGCCGTACAACTGCCAGAGGTTTCATTAAATCCACTTCAGATTGATCAAAATCCATCCCGGAAAAAGAATCATTAGAACAGTGCTGCTGAGAAGGAACATCAACCACTCCTAACTGCATATTCCCCTTTGTTACCGAATCATCATGTTCAGTTGACAGAATCACCTCATTCGCAGATGATTGACTGTTCAAACCTTCAAACGCAGCAAAGAGCCAAAGCTTTTTAAGCAAAGCTACAGCTGAGTCATTATTCAACTTGAAATGCAGATTTTTCCCAACGCAAACTATCACTCCATTGAAACAACCCACACTCCCAGTTGTGACTTTTGAGACATCCAACTTTGACCCATCACACCATAAACCTGAAGACCTAGTAATACCCCTCTGTTGAATCGAAACATCTTCCACAATGTCCCTATTATTCACCTCTCCACCCGAAGAAGAAGTAGAAGAAGAGAGCATTTCGAGAATGATTAGAACTCAAACCTGAAAATGAAGTGTTAGCTCGTGCAACCCATTTCTGTTTCCGAGTCCACCGAGATCCATGGCGACCGACATCCACCATCCTCCGCTCGGGTTTCAGCAAAAGAGTTGAAGACTTAGCATGGGCTTGTACTTCTTTAAATGGCTTAGGGCCAGGTTTGGTGTTTGGGAAAGGAACAAATAAAGAGTTTGGCCCTTTTCGCACCCTTCTATTAGGCCCAGATCTAATGAGCCTAGCCTGAATCCGCCCACTTGGCCCGAATTTAAGTGATCCTTTCTGCACCCGTCGAAAAGGCCCAAAACCAAAACTCGTTCTATTGGGTTTAGGCTGAATAAGCCAAGGATTAAGATTAGGCCCAATCCTGGCCTGTCTAGACATCTTCTGGCCCATCACATCGCCATCCTTAGCCCAAAAAGACAAATCCTCCCTTACCTTATCATCTAAGGATAAGGCCAAATCTGGACGAACAACCCGTTGATCTCCACGTGTACTCCTTCTCTGCTCATCAACGACGCGTTTGGCCGATGCGTAAAGATCGTTTCGTCTTCTTCCTCCTATGTACTTCACTGCTTGCTGAATTTCGCGATCCTTCAGCCACTGCTGGATTTCAAGAACCCCCTCTTTTCCTTTACTGAGAGTCTCATTCCATTTCTCTTCCGACATGAGATGAGATCCGTCACTACCTTCAAGACTCTCCGTTTAAGGAACAAGCTCCGGCGAGATTTCTTCCCAAATCTCGACCTTGTAACAGAAGGTGTCGTCATTAATAAACACGAACTTTGGACATTCACGGCCGGATCTCACTATTATCTGAACACTTTCGGCATCCCTAGTCTCATCCGCATCAGATCTCACATATCCACCACAAATCTCACCCACTTCGACGAACAAAGCATGACACCAAAGAAATCATGTTAAAATCATTTTGAAAGGAGTAATCTTCCACAATGAGAAATTCTTAGCACTTTCTAACCCACAGCTGTTCCACATGTTCCCCAAACTTTGCAATTTTCTACATCTGGAATGTTAGGTGCCTAAAAACTGATACAAGTCTTCCACATAAAAGAGGATGGCTACATTAAATATGGAACATGGGTTATATATCAAAAAAAGTAGACAGCAGTTACGTGCCTACTCATTGTAATAACATTAGTACATATCTTCTATTTTATTTTTTATTTTTATAAGTAATATTGTATTAAGAAACGTTCAAAGGGGGAATGCATCCCTCAAAAACTACACAAGGCCAAATAGGGCCTCTAAACTCTCAAAGAGTCCAAAAAATCAACTATCTCAACCATGGATTTACAATTTCTCCCAAGAACCCAACAAAAAAGAGTACTAATTATAGAGAAGTTCAGCGCGCCAATAAGGGCCTCCTTTCCTTCAAAAGATCTCCTATTTCTTTCAAGCCATAAGCACCACCAGACGCACAAGGGCGTGACCCTCCAGAAGTCACAAGCTTAGGCCCTCACCATACAACCTCTCCAAACTTCAACCAAGCCTGGAAGACCTGGGCATGACCCACTGAACAACTCAACATCAAAACCCAACAATCCATGGGCAATACAAAAGAAGATGATCAACTGTTTCTTCATTTCTCAAGCACATGCTACAGCAATTGACCACAACCTATCTCCTCCTCTTTAGATTATCTTGCGTCAAAAACTTCCCCAACACCGATGTCCAATCAAAGAAGGCCACTTTGAGAGGAGTGTTAGAGCACCAAATAGCCTTCCATGGGAACACAATCCCTAAAGCATGCATAAGACACCTTAAAGCAACCCTGGGAAGAAGGAACCCACACCACAGAATCAGGAACCGCATCCACAATCTCCTGGCAATACAACTACTACAGAAAACTAATAGTGTCCTCAATCTTCCAATCTTGAAAGTTCCTCATAAAACGCACATCGAGGACATTCTCCCACTAGTACTTATCTTTTTTATAACTAAGATGATATAACTGGTGTTAGATCTTTGGTTTCGACAGATCATGCTACGTTCGTATCTCAAAGTAGTGACCATACCATGTCTCAATCTCCACGGGAAGATCCAAAGTTGTTCAATTGATAGAGATGTGGTCCTTAGGGTTGATCATCAGAGCATTGAAGAACGTGAATCCGTCTTGAAATTTTGTCTAGTTGGTCGATTTGATCGTGATGTGGGGTGCACTAAAAGGATCGAGGAGTGGGCGACGAAATCTTGGCAGATCTCGTGTGGAGTAAAAGTTTCAACCCTACATGACGGCCTTTTCCTGTTCCGTCTACCAACAGAGGCCGAAGCTTGCAGGGTTCCGAATGTGGGGAGGAAGAGATGGGGTGAAGCTTCCTTACACATCGACAAGTGGGATTTTGAGGTGGGTTGCTCAACCGTGGTTGATCGCGATAGGTTACGAAGGGTGGTGTTGTTCGGTTTGCCCCTCCATCTCTGGTGCCACAAACTGTTTGAAGCCATTGGAGACCTCTACGGTGGGTTTAAAGGAGTGGAAGCGAATGATCAAGCGAGAGGCGAACGAGTTCTCCTCCTTGTTTCTACCGGAGCTGTGGTGCCGAAGTTTGTTTTTGTTGAAGACCAACGAGTAGCCTTCAAGATCAGTTTGATTGAGGAAACCTCACCTTCCATCCTTTCAAAATCCTATTATGGGTTTGGTGAGGCTTCTCCCCTTCCGTCTAATGGAGAATTCAACGGTGGGCGTCATCGGCATTTGCAGACTTAACTGAGTTCTCAAGGAAAGAGAAGAGCATTCGCCAAGCGAATGGGGAAGACAGATATCCGAGGCATACGCATAACACCCGTCATCAACGCTTTTCAAATCCTCATTTTGATCGCCTTGATGGTAATCAACCACGTGGCTTCACGAGGGCCTTTTATGCAGCGGACTCAGATGGGCGTAAGTATGGGCCTCTTTTTTCTGGGTTAAACAATGGGCCGTTAGGTTCTCATGGACCACAAGCTACACTTAAAAGGAATGTTATGTGGAGGCCCAACAATAAGCTATCCATTTCTTTCCTCTATGATAAGCCCAACCCACAGTTGCCCAAGTCCAGCCGAAACAATGCTAATTTATGCATTGGGCCATTTGAAGACTTAAATGGTTCATTGGGGCCAAAAATCAGAAGTCAGTTTCTTTTCTTAATATAAAACCCAGTCCAACCACCGAACTAATTATTGATCATATACAGGGTCATCTTCCTCATGCTCCCTCTGTGAATTTCTAGAACTCACCGGAGAAGAGGAGATGGATGAAATTTAGTGACAATGAGGCTGGTGTGGGAACAGACAAGAAGGGTTTTCGTCATCTACAGTGTTGCGCTGATTCTTCACTCAAGCCCCCTCCAGCTACAACTCGGATAATGGGAAGTCGCTCTAGACTTTCATCTCGAGATTCTCACAGAAACAACCATGTTTATAGATGGTCGAGGAAAGATAAACAGAAATGGACCTCCACTGACCCAAGTATGTCCTCTGTGTCTCATTCTTAGAGCTCCCGTAAAGCACCTTCTTCTTCTTCCTCCCTTTCTGGAGAGGTGAGGGGCGATGTTGAGATGTCAATGGAGAAAGAATTTTGTTATGTCTGTTGTGCCCTCGCCACCTGCAGAAGAGTATGGGCTGGTTACAGAGAAGATTGCCAGCGGAATTGTCACTTCAGGCCAAGCTGATTCACTCAATTGTGAAGTTCAGGACTCGTCAGATGGGGTCTTGATCCGAGTTGGGAGAGACCTTCACTTTCAGCTGTCTAATGAGTCAACCATGGCTTTGCTCAAAGAACTTCACCTTTATATTGCTTTAAAAGGTTTTAATTGCATGTCGTTTGATGGGGAAGAGGAGAATAAATTGGTTAGTTTCTTGAGGCAGTGGACTGGGAGACTACAATACAGATTCAGACTCGTTTTCAGAGCCTTTTGATTTTGGAAGGGATTGTGATGAGGAGGTGGCTACTGATTTGGTTTCTATCTAAGAAGTCTGTTCCAACGAGTTTGTACCTTGGATGGAGAATGATTTCTGTGAAGTGATAGAGGAGGAACCTTTGGCAATTGAGAGATCTGGTTGTTCAGTAACAAATGTTGATTTGGGCAAGGATTGGATGATTGAAAACATAGAAGTTGCTAGTGAGTTGCTAGGTGTTTCTTCAGAGGGGAACAGTAACCATACACTTTCCATTCTTCAAGCAATAGTGGAAGGCAACAAGAATCTTATCTCTGAAGTCAATTATGAAGGAAAGAAAGGGGCGGTGAAGGAGAGGGGAAGGACAAGGAGTCGGAGCGCGAAGAGAGGAGGAGGGGAGATCATCTTATCTGGTTTTTAATGAAGCTACGAATTATTTCTTGGAAAGTTCATGGTCTCAACGACCCGAATAAAAGGATGGTGGTAAAGGTTGCTTTGAGGAAGTGGGGGGGGGCCAAGTTGTTTGCTTGCAAGAAACAAAGTTGGCATCCATTTCGGAAGGGGTGGTTAAGAGTTTGTGGGGGGGCCAAGTTGTTTGTTTGCAAGAAACAAAGTTGGCATCCATTTCAGATGGGGTGGTTAAGAGTTTGTGGGGAGGAAGGTTTGTAGAAAGGGAGGTCTTGAATGCTATAGGTACTTCAGGCAGTATCTTAGTTATGTGGGATTGTAAATGGGTGTCTCGGTTGGATGTGTGGGTGGGGAGATTCTCAGTGTCTTGCAAGTTCAAATTGGAAGACGACAATTTCAATTGGGTTTTCACTGGGGTTTATGGACCAGTTGTTGATATTGATCGGCCTTTTTTCTGGGAGGAGCTTAATCATGCTCAAGAAATGTGGTCTCTTCCTTGGTGTTTGGATGGGGATTTCAATTCTATTAGATTCCCATTAGAGAGGTCCACAGGAGGTAGGAGGTCTTCTGAAATGGATCAGTTTTCTGATTTCATTGACGAGCATCTTCTCATTGATTTACCAATGGAAGGCGCAGCCTATACATGGTCAAATGGGCCCAGTCACTTTTTCAAGGCTGGATCGTTTCTTGATTTCTGGGGAGTGGGAAGAGAAATTCCCGGATGTCGTTCAAGCAGTTTTAGCACGAGTCATATCTGATCATGTTTCTTTGGTTTAGATTGTGGAGGTTTGAGTTCTCAAAGGTCTCTGTTTCGATTTGAGAATATGTGGCAAAGAGCGGAGGACTTCCAAGGGAAAGTTCAGTCATAGGGGGAGGGAGTTGTTGTCATAGGCTCATCTAGCTTCATGTTAACTACAAAGTTGAAGGCTCTCAACTTCGATCTTAAGAAGTGGAATAAAGACGTTTTTGGGAATCTTGAATGGAGGAAGAGTAGAGTCCTTACTGATTTTTATGAGATTGATCGCCTAGAAGAGGCAGGTGGGGATGTGAAGTTTTTGCATTCTAGAAGAGCTTCTTGTCAGGCAGCTTTTGCTGAGATTGCTAGTATGGAGGAGATATCTTGGCGACAAAAATCCTGAGCTCTTTGACTAAAAGAGGGGGATCGCAATACAAATTTTTTTCACAGACTCGCTAACGCTCATAGGAGAAGTAATCATATAGGACGTATTCGGGAAGATGTGCGTAATGGGATTGCTTCTTTTTATCAGAAGCTTTATACCGAACCGCTTGCTTGGAGACCTAAACTTGATGGTCTTCATTTCAAGGCCATTTCCGAGATCAATAGGGAAGGGATTGAGATTCCTTTTACTGAAGAAGAAGTTCTAAAGGCCTTATCTATTTGTAATGGGGACAAAGCTCCGGGGCCAGTTGGGTTCACTATGCAATTTCTTTTGGAAAGGAGGTGCTTCTGACATTAACGACTTCCGTCCTATCAGCTTAATGGGATGTATAAACAAACTTATGGCTAAGGTCCTTGCTCTTAGGTTGAGGGGAGTGATGGATGGGATTATTTCGGACTCCCAGAATGCTTTTGTTGGAGGAAGATAAATTCTTGATTCAGTTCTTATTGCAGGTGAATGTGTGGACTCCAGATTGAGAAGTGGTGTTCCCGGAGTCTTATGCAAACTTGACATTGAGAAAGCGTATGATCATGTGAATTGGAATTTCCTACTTTATTTGCTTCAGAGAATGGGCTTTGGAAGTAAATGGAGGAAATGGATTGAGACATGCCTTTCGTCTGTCAAATTCTCTGTTCTTGTGAACGGGTCTCCTGCTGGTTTCTCTGGGTGTTCTCGGGGTTTAAGACAAAGAGATCCCTGTCATCTTTCCTCTTTCTTATTGTTATGGAGGGATTAAGCAAACTTATGCGAAGAGCAGAGGATCTTGATCTTATCAAGGGTTTTATGGTGGGAAGAGATCCTGTCCATCAAATGGAGGTCTCTCATTTACTTTTTGCAGATGACACCCTAGTTTTCTGTGATGCTAATGTGTCTCAGCTTAGATATCTTAGGTGCATTTTGGCCTGTTTTCAGGCTGTCTCTGGTCTGAAAGTTAATGTGGCTAGAAGTGTGCTTGTTCCGGTTGGAGATGTTCAGGATATTTCATCTTTAGCGGAAATCCTTGGGTGTAAGGTGAGTTCTTTTCCAATTCCGTATTTGGGCTTGCCTTTAGGGGTTTCCTCTAGAACGGTGGGGAGTTGGGACCCTGTGATTGATAGGTATGCGAAGAGATTAGCAGGATGGAAAAAGCAATACTTATATAAGGGAGGGAAAGTTACACTTATAAAGAGCACTTTATCGAGCCTTCCCACATATTTGTTATCTATGTTCCTAATTCCATGCTCTGTTGCTGATAGGATTGAAAAAATTCAAAGGGATTTCCTTTGGGGTGGAAGAGGTGATGAATTTAGGTATCACCTTGTCAATTGGGAACAAGTTTGCAAGCCAATGAAGTTTGGTGGTCTTGGTATCAAAAGACTGGTCCCCTTTAACCAAGCTCTTCTGGGAAAATGGCTGTGGAGGTATGGAAGGGAAAGACATCACCCTTGGCGAAGGCTTGTTTCATGCCGATATGGGAAAGAGAGTGGTGGTTGGTCTACTCATCCGGTTTCTCTTGTGGGAGGAGTTGGGGCATGGAAATTCATAAGGAAGGGATGGGACGCTTTTTCTACTCATATCAAATTCAAAGTTCGTGATGGCAGATGTGTACGTTTTTGGGAGGATCTAAGGTGTGGAGACCGGCCTTTATCTTTTTTATTTCCCAGGTTAGACATACCTACGTAGCCAACTGTTATCAACTTGATACCAGAGGGATTATGTGGGACGTGCACTTTCAACGCTCTTTTCTAGATTGGGAGGTGGACGAGGTATGTGTTTTCCTGGATTTGTTGTATCGACAAGAGGCAGTTGGCAGAGGTAGTGATTATATGACATGGATTCCCTCTTCCCATCGTCGCTTTGAAGTTCGTTCCTTATTCTTATGTCTTTCTGATTTCAATATTGTTGATTTTCCATGAAAGACTATTTGGCATTCTATGGCTCCAACTAGAGTGGCATTCTTTGTTTGGACCGTTGTTTGGGGTAAAAGATCCTTACGATTGATAATCTAAGTAAAAGGGGCAATTGTCTTGTTAACTAGTGTTGCCTGTGCAAACAAGATGGTGAGTCAATTGCTCACATTCTCATGCTTTGTCCTATGGCAAGGGATTGTTGGAATCTTACCTTTTATCTGTTTGGTATGTGTTGGGTTATGCCTTGTTATCCTAAGGATTTGATTTGTATATGGAAAGGATGCCGTGTGAGTAGCGTTGTTCGCAATTATTGGAGAGTTGTACCACATTGTGTTTGGTGGTACATTTGGAAGGAGATGAATAGTAGAATGTTCGATGGGAAAGAATCGTCCACGGCGATTCTGAAACTTCACATCATACTATCACGGGCTTAAAGTTTCAGCACCACTCTAGCTGCTCCCGTGCAACACCAAGACGTTGCTTCGACTCTCGCAAGTACTTGGTCAGCCTAACTCCCGTGCACACCTTAGCCAACACACTCCCCTCGTGCGCTAACTAGTGTTGTAGTGGCCCTCGCCCTCTCCTCACTTGGCTTGCACACTCACACACACTAAGGCACTTAAGTTGGCAAGGAAATAACACTTTTATTACTTCAAAGAATGCTTTGTACAAGGCTAGCTCTCAAACTCTCTACGAGGCTCTCTAGACTCACTCCAAGACTTGATGGTTACAAATGAAGTCCTACTCCTATTTATAGGCATCCCCATCCCTAATGGATGGCTAGGATGCATTCTAACCAACGGTGGAGATCGATTCTCTAGAATCTTCTCCTACCTTCTTCACACTTCCATACTTATTTACACATATCTAGAATCTTCCACACAACTCCAGACAACTCCAGAAGACTCTAGAAACTCCACTCGCCATGCAATTGCCATGCAGCGTCCTCCTCAGCGTCTGCGTGTAGCCTGCGTGGCATAACCTCCATAAGCGGGGCGTGACATTCTCCCCCACCCATTTCCGTGACGCCCTCGTCACGGTTCCTTCAGCTGACTCAGCCTCTCATAGGTCATCAGCACTTGCACATATGTCCTTGGCCCAAACGTGCGTGCGCCCTTTGGGAGATGTGAGGTCCTCACGAGCTCCATCGTGTTAACTGCCACCTCTGGACTCTCCTTCCTGCCCACGAGCGGCACTATGCATGCGCTCGCCTCCAAGTCTCATCAACGCACCAAGGCATGGTAGTGGCGCGGCATTGTTCCTGTCCATGAACTCCAGCCCCAGCACCATGTCGTGGTCGTCCATCTCCGCAACCTAGAAGTCGGCCTTGCCCTTCCATTCTTGCATGCATAGTTCCACCTCCTTGCACACTCTACCCACGCGTGCCTCCTCAAAGTTGACGGCCTTGATCCAGCCCTCCGTCTTGCGCATCTCCAAGCCAAGTCGCTGCACCTCCTTCGGGGTAATGAAGTTGTGTGTGGCGCCAGCGTCCACCAACGCTTGCACGGCTTTGCCACCAACCTGCGCATCCACATAGCGCACCCCAGCTACCTTCTTTGCATTGCCCTTCTTCTTGGTGTCATGTGCCATGCTACTCAGCGTTTGCATAGCCCCCATACACCTGTCTTCGCCGCTGCCCGCATCGTCCATCTTGCCCTTGCCCTTATCCTTCACAAGGGCACTCATGGTCTTCTTGTTGGGGCAGTGTCGCAATATGTGCGGCCCTTCGCACAAGTAGCACTTCGGCGGCTCCCTCTTGCCCTTGTCGCGGCGCTACCCTTTACCACTAGCCTTGGACCTCTCTCCATGGTCCTTGCCCTTATCATGGCGTAGGCGTCTCTCCTCATCGCTGTGCTCATCACTGGACTTGGGCGAGCCCCTTTTCTTGGAGCGCCGGTCTCCCCCACCTTTGCCATGGTCCCTCTTGGGAGACGTGGCCCTCTTGTCATCGCGCCTAAAGTCTTCAAGGTGCTCCGCTATAGTCATTGCGGATGCCAAGTCTCTAGGCTCCCTCCTCCTCAGCTCCGTGGCCACCCAAAACTGCAGCCCATCTATGAACAAGCACACGCGTTGCCGCTCCGGCATCTCTAGGATCTCTAGCAACAAGTTGGAGTACTCTTTCACATACTCCCTTATGTTGCCCTTCTGCTTCAGGCGCCTTAGGTTAATCATGGCGAGGTCATCAACGCACTCAGGGTAGAACTGCCTCTTGAGCTGCCTCTTAAACTCCTCCCATGTGTCAACCGCTCTTGCGCCTCTACCGGTGAAGCGCCGCCTCCACCATAGAGCGGCAGTGTCCGTGAGGTACAAAGTGTTTGTCTGCACCTTCTCCTCATCATCCTCGATCTCCATACACTCGAAGTACCGCTCCATGTGCCAAAAGAAGTTGTCAATCTGGCGCTTATTTCTTGCCCCATCATACAACTTGGGCTCCGGCACCTTCTTCTTCCTTGGCTTCACCACGACCTCGCGCGCCTAGGAGAACTCCTTCTTGCACTCGACAATCTCCACGCGCAAGTCGTCTACCCGATCATGCAAGTCCCTTTCCTTCTCTCGCGCCTTGTTGGCGATGCCATCAATCAGCTCGTAAAGCTCCACCATCCTTCTCTCGAACTTGTTAAACTTGGTCTCCGTGTAGACCAAGTGTGTGGCAAGTTTCTCCTCCAAGCTCTGCTCCAAGACGTGGACTTAGTGGTCTCCTCCGCTAGCCATGTCTACTCCAACAAAGCTCCCTTGACGAACATGCTCTGTACCAACTGTCACGGGCTTAGAGTTTCAGCACCACTCTAGCTGCTCCCGTGCGGCACCAAGACGTTGCTTCTACTCTCGCAAGTACTTTGTCAGCCTAACTCCCGTGCACATCTTAGCCAACACACTCCCCTCGTACGCTTACTAGTGTTGTAGTGGCCCTCGCCCTCTCCTCACTTGGCTTGTACACTCACACACACTAAGGCACTAAAGTTGGCAAGAAAAGAACACTTCTATTACTTCAAAGAATGCTTTGTACAAGGCTAGCTCTCAAACTCTCTACGAGGCTCTCAAGACTCACTACAGGACTTGATAGTTACAAAATGAAGTCCTACTCCTATTTATAGGCATCCCCATCCCTAATGGATGGCTAGGATGCATTCTAACCAACGGTGGAGATCGATTCTCTAGAATCTTCTCCCACCTTCTTCACACTTCCATACTTATCCACACATTTCTACACATATCTAGAATCTTCCACACAACTCTAGACAACTCCAGAAGACTCTAGAAACTCCACTCGCCATGCAGTTGCCATGCAGCGTCCTCCTCAACGTCTGCATGTCGCCTGCGTGGCATAACCTCCATAGGCGGGGCATGACAATACGCTCTCTTTTCAGTTATGTGAAGAGGAAGTCCTGTTCTTCTTCCGAAGATTTAATTATTTTTTTGGCTTCTTTGGATCTTAATCCCTAGTTCCACTTTTGTATAAAGGATGCGTTCCCCTCTTGAACACCTTTTTATTTCAATTATTACTTATCAAAAAAATAATAATAATAATATTAAATAAGTAAGATGATATAAGAAAGCGTTCAAACGGGGAATGCATCCCGCAAAAGCTACACAAGGACCAAATACGGCCCCTATACTCTGAATATATCCACACAAAAAAATCAACTATCTCCCCCAAAGATTTACAATTTCTCCCAAGAACCCAACAAATAAGAGAACTAATAATAGAGAATTTCAGCACCCCAATAGGAGTCTCCTCACCATCGAAGGATCTGTTATTCCGTTCCCTCCACAAGCACCCACCAAATGCAAGCTTGTTTGGAAGTGCCTCAAAAAAAGGCACATCCCAAGTCATCCTCCCGCTATCAAGCCGATAACAGTAGGCAACCAAGGCATGCCTATCAAACGCAATCTTGAATAGTCTGAAAAAATGGCACACCCACGGACAATCGCCACACCAACTAGCCTCCCGAAAGCGAATGCCCCTAGCACTCCGAACCCTTAATCTGATATGTTTAGGCAATTCATCCCACCGCTTCCGAATAAATTTTTAAACACCTACTACCCCTTCTAGAAACCTCACCTCAAGAGAACACCAACCACCTCTCTCTTTACCCAAATCTACAGGATATAACCCTCCTCCAAAGACATTGTCTCTCCACCCCGAATCTTCACCACCACTTCCCCAAGACAACCTTATTGAAAGACTCCAACCTTCAGATCCCCATGCCACCCAGCTCGATCAGCCCCAAAAGGGAATTTAAACCAGGGATCATTGATTCTGGAACATCCGAGCAGATGATTGTAGTAGACTTTAGACAAAAGGGAGCCTAGTACGCCAGGTAGTTATTAAGTAGTAGAATAAGGTAGTGCCGTGCTTTGTTCTCATTCTTATGTGGGGCGCATACAGACGAAGCTTGGCAACGAAGTGCTTGACCGGCCTTAGCATCAGAAGTTCCTGCTAGCAACAATCTTACAAACAGCGAACAAGATAGTACTTTAACTCTTCCCCCATATTACTCCATAAGAAATTTCGCTCAAACCTCTCAATACTCTTAGCCACATATGAGAAGATCTGAAAAAGAGAGAAAATAAGTGGGAAGGCTTGACAATGTGCTCGTCATCAGAGTGAGCTTCCAATACTCTTAGCCACAAATGAGGAGATCTGAAAAAGAGAGAAAATAAGTGGGAAGGCTTGACAATGTGCTCGTCATCAGAGTGAGCTTCCCACTCTTCGAAAGATACTGCTTCTTCTATCACACGAGCCAACCTCATCTCAAACCTCTCAACCACGATGTCTCGTCCACCTACTCTCCTCAAAGGTGATCCCAATAGCAAATCCAAATACGAAATAGAGAAGAAACCAACTCCGTAGCCAAGGATGTTAGCCAGGAAAAAGATCTCCGCAACCTCCCCCACGAGAAGCAACACACTCTTCTCCACAATGACTTTCAGGGCAAAAACTACCTAGAAGCAAATCAAAAAAACACCTCAAATGCTTCTCTGCATTACAGAAAACTAGTGTTGTCTGCAAACAAGTGAGGAATCTCCACCTAATTGTGAGGATCTCTACCTACCCTGAAGCCTTTGATAAAACCCAATTCCACTGTCCTCGTCTATCTATTAAAGCCTGTTTGGTACGCGTTTTGGTTTTGGTATTTTTGTTTTTGTTTTTGTCAGGTACTGTAGCAGTGAACAGTGGAAAAACTATTTTGTTTTGAATAATGCCAAAACGTTTCGTGAATAGTGGCCAAAAACCGAAACACCAATTTGGTGTTTTTATATGTTTCCGCACTTGTAGCGTTTGGTACTGTAGCAATGAACAGTAAATTTTTTTTTTTTTTTTTTTTTTTTTAACTCTTAAATGACATTTTTAAACTAACCAATGTATTTTTCAAATTTGTAACACTTTTTTACCAAACATGTTTTCATGTTTTTGCTTCCAAAAATCTTGCAACAAATGGACGTTACCACATGTTTCTAATTACTATTCAAAACACTTGTTTTGTTTCAAGTTAAAACAAAACACCAAAAACAAAATGCGTACCAAACAGCCCTAAAAGCATCCATCACAATGATGAATAAGAATGGGAAAGTGGGTTCCTTTGCCTCGGACCCCACGAGATACTAAAGTATCCAGTCAGAGACCTGTTCACAAGAATCGAAAACCTCACTGAGGATATACAAAATTTAATCCACCTTCTCCGCCCCTGCCCAAACCCCATCCTCTCCAACAAGTAAAGCAAGAAGCTCCAACTAACATGATTATAGGCCTTCTTGATGTCGAGCTTAGAAAGAACCCCACTAGTGAGCCAAGAATCCACGCACTCATGGGTGAAAGAGCTGAATCCAGAATTCAATGACCACCAACAAAGGCATTTTGGGATTTAGAGATAACTTCATCCATGACATACCTCAACCTCAAAGCTAGAACCTTTGCTATTAGTTTGTAGATGCAACCCACCAAACTAATAGGTCTAAAGTCCGTGACATCAGATGCATCCCCCTTTTTGGGAGTAAGAGCAACAAGAAGTGTTAAAGCTTTCCTCGAACTAACACGAGAATAAATGCATGAAAGGTGCCCATCACCTCTCCCCTAACCACCTCTATCTCTCAAGAAGGAATCTCATAGTAAAGTCGTTCGGACCCAGAACTTTGTCCCTTCATGCTCTTCAGGTAGAGGTCTCCGTGTACAACCTCCAGTAGAAAGACGCTACCCCCCTACACACCTCAACCTCAAAGCTAGAACCTTTGCTATTAGTTTGTAGATGCAACCCACCAAACTAATAGGTCTAAAGTCCGTGACATCAGATGCATCCCCTTTTTGGGAGTAAGAGCAACAAGAAGTGTTCAAGCTTTCCTCGAACTAACACGAGAATAAATGCATGAAAGGTGCCCATCACCTCTCCCCTAACCACCTCTATCTCTCAAGAAGGAATCTCATAGTAAAGTCGTTCGGACCCAGAACTTTGTCCCTTCATGCTCTTCAGGTAGAGGTCTCCGTGTACAACCTCCAGTAGAAAGACGCTACCCCCCTACACACCTCCTCCACCCTACATAACACCTCCCCATCCACCTAAATCCTCCCAATATGGTTGCCCTCTGATAGGCATTGGCGAGCCTATGAAAAAATCTCATGTTTCTATCGCTGACTTTGAGCCATAAGGCCCGAGATTTCCGTCGTCACAAAAATGGCTAGTTAAAAATGTCGTTTTAGAGTTTTTCTTTTTTTCTTTTTTTCTTTTTTTTTTTTTCTGAATGGAGCTTTTGCTACACTGCAGAAGCAACTAGAAGCATCAATTTTTTGCTTCCGATTTTCACCTCCTTTTCGAAAGCGCTTCGGTACTATTTAAATCGCAGCAAACGTTACCAAACATGCTTCGTGCTCATAATTGTCAAAGGTGTTCCAGGCGCGCGCCTCGGGCACCGGGCGCATCAAGGTGCAGCTTTGGCGCCTTACATGCACCCAGGCAAGGCTCTTTGCATAGGCGCACGCCTATTTGCTAAAGGCAATAGGCCCAAGGCGCATGTGGGGCGCGCCCGTTTGAAGGGCTTTGTTTTATGTTATTTAAAGAGTTGTGACTTTTCATATAATTGGTATACATATGTTAAGTGCTGGACCCTACCACTTATTATTAGTTATATAGAGCCAAAAAGGTAAAGCAAACAAAAGAATGCTTCTTCTTTATTCTTCTCTGCTACATATGTTCAGTGGTGAACCCTACCACTTATTATAAGTGATATAAAGACAAAAGAATAGGCCCAAATATGCTACTTCTTCTTTTCTCTTCTGCTGCATATGTTAAGTGGTGGACCCTACCACTTTTTTTCTTTGTTCTTCTTCTACTACTGCTTATTTTCTCTTCGCTCTCCATCTCTTCTTCTTCTGTCTTTTTCCTCCTCCTGTTCTCACTTATCTCTCTCTCTCTCTCTCTCTCGCTTCTTATTCTTTTTTTTTTTCCCCCCTGCTTTGTTCTCTACTACTTACTGCTTTAATAATTATTCCATACTTTTTAATACAATGCATGTTATTTTTTCTATTTTTTTTTTTAACTATGAAAAATGAAAATGCCTGCTATGTTAACTATTAAAATGCTTGTTATTTTCTCTTGTGCCATTTTTTTATTTTTTTCTCAACTTGCGCCTTACTTCAGTCAGGCGCGCACCTCGCCTTGCGCCTCAGGCTCCAGGAGGCCTTAGGGGCTTAGTCCGCCTTAAGCCTTTAACAACTACGTTCGTGCTTTTGCTTTGCTTCACCACAGTACAATACTGGCAAAAGCAACAAAAAAAAAAAAACGCGAAGCAGAAGTGGTTGCCAAACAGGCCCTAAATAATCAAACTAAATAATGTACTACTTTGATAAACCATTGAATACCATATCACATCATATCGGCACGTGGACGACCTCAACTCAAATCAACAAAACGTTTTTTTCAACAGCTCCAAAGCTACATCCACAAGGCGCAGCCAACTGGGGGAAGACCACCCAAAACCCGCACAAGATCAAATCAAGAAGAAAATATCAGATCAAGTTGGGAAAAACAAAACAGACATAGCTCAGAGATCTAGCCAGAGAGAAACAGCACCACCCATAATAGCCTAAAAAAAGCCAATTATGAGCAGATCTAGCCAAAACTGAGAATATCTACCCGAACAAAAGCAAAGCACGGGTAGATCAAGGCTAAAAAAAGGAAAAATAGGGCGAAAAACATCCACAGAACGAACTTATTGAAACACGTCGAGTTTATTCAAACCGTGGGGTGGAAAATGTCACCTCCCCACTCCCATGGAAGGGAGCAGGGAGAAAAATGCGGGGGAGAGGAGGAGCTATTGGAGAGAAAGTGATGGAGAGAGTTTAGAGAGAGCAGTCACAATATAGTTGTTACGCTTCTCCTTCGGTGGGTTCCATTGCAGAAGTTTGACTCTCTTTCTCAACAAATCTAGAGACTATTCAACATTTTTTCTTGTATTGCTTCAAGATTTGTATGCCTTTTCTGGCTTGGATTTTGCCTTTGTACCGCCATTGATGGCTTGGCCTTTGTGCCTTTGCAATTGTAGTTAAAAAAAAAAAAAAAAAATTTGTTGGAGAATATTATACATTTTTTTCTTGTATTGCTTCAATATTGTCTCGTATCTTCGGATCACTCGTCTCGAATCTTTGAATCAACTCGTCTCAGATCTTTGCAACTCGTCTCGGACTCTCAACAAACTTCGTATTTAGTGTCAAGTTGGACACTTGAGTTAAAATCTCTGTGTACCACCTTGTAGGGGGTGTTAGAAAAATTATAATAGGAACCTTAAATTACTCCACAGAATATTGCTCTGAGAATATTGTAGGAGTGATTTTAGTATATGATAAAATATGATTGGAGTGATTTATGAGATTGATTTTATGAATCCTCCATTAATTTATTTTCCATATTTATCACTTTGTTCTTTCACCTATAAATAGAGGTGCTCATTGTAAACAATCTTAAGAAAGAGTGTAATAAATATGATGTAGCCCTCTGGGCTTTGTGTGTGTATCGTTTTGTTTTTCATGTTTAATTTCTCTCTTCAATTTTTATATCTTTCAACATGGTATCAAAGCCAAATTTCTCTTCCTAGGTTCAGACTTCTATTTTAGGGTATTCCCTTACCATCAAAAATGTTGTTAAGGGTTTCTCGTAGCTATTTGTGACTTGTTTAGGTTGCCATTGTATTCGGTAGCATTATTATTCGCCTTTGTTATGTCTCCAACAGTTTTGACTGACTTGTTTAGGTTGTCGATGTGTTCGGTAGCATTGTCTTCGCCTTTGGCGTGTCTCCGGCAATTGTTGAATTGTTTCGACTGCCGGTGTATTCAATTGTATTGTCTTCGCCCTTGCCGTGTCTCTAGCTGTTGTTTGTTGAATTGTTTGGACTGCCGATGTGTTCAGTAGCATTGCTCTTCACGTTCTCTTTTCATCATTCACACTTGTTGCTACTCGTCATCTCAATGACAAGTTGGACATTCATACTCAACTTGAGGGGGAGTATTGAAGATTTGACGGAGGAATCGACGAAAAAAAATCTTCTAGTAATTTATGTTGTTTCCTATTATTGAAGATTTACTATTACTAGATGAATCAGTGAAGAAAAAACCTCCTTGTTTCCTATTTTATATCTCTTTCCATTCTCATCATTTATTCTCCTATATAAAGGAGCCTCGACTATTATATTGTGAATGAGTTGAGAGAGCATTGTAAAAGTGATGTAGCACTTTGGGCCCTGTGCACCATGGACGTAGGTCCTAGCGGTTGAACCACGTAATATATGTGTTCTTGTTTCATTTCTCTCCACTTCTATTTCATTATTTACAACATGGTATCAGAGCATCGATCGATCATCACAGAGAAGTTATTTGGCGTTTTGTCAAATTTTTTTCTTTACTGTTTACAGAGAGCATCTCTTGAAGTATCCACAGGAGAACCGTCAAAATCGACGTACAGTTACTAGTCTTTCACCTTTGGTGAGTCTCTGCCGCCTAGATCCTTACGAGCGTCTACGCAAATCGTTTCGCCAGTTGTTATGCCGATTCCTGCTCCCGTCGAGACCCTGACTACCAATCACAATCGGTGAGACGGGCAATCACGCGCCGGTAACCTGCAAATCTCGTGCTGGGCACACGCCTCACACTCCAGTTGTTGTCTTCTACCTCCTGAGAGCACACCTTCACCTAAGTTTTTCCGGAGTGATTTTGAGACCTGTTATTAGATCTGTCTTCTTTTTCGTTACTACTCGGGTGATCCGTCTTGCCGCTAAAGCTCGTTTCTCCATCGTCATCGTCTTCCTCAGTCATTTTCGACAGACATTGTCATCATTAGCATCGTCTCTGCTGCCATCAGAACGTAGCACTGGCGTCGTTCCTACAATCTCATCACCATCGTCGCTGACCAACCTTGTGTCTCAGTCGCCGATGCAGCTCCATCCTTGGTCGTTTCCCCTTACATGTGTTTGGTTGATGTTGTTGTTCTACACAGTGGTGGCTTCTCTTTGGGTTAGGGATTGTAAAGGAGACAATATTCCTTTACTTGTTTGGTTCCTGGTTTAGACTGTTCCAAACCTTGTTTTAGCATGATCCAACCCAGTTTGTTGATCCAGCCAAACTCAAATCCGACCCGCTTTCCAGTATCTACCATTTATTGTTGTGTGGATCTTCACATCTATCATTTATTTCTTTCTCTACTTGTCAAACCCTAGATGCTTTTGTTATCCCATCTAGAGTTTAAGGGGGAGTATGAGAATTATTCTATGTTACATGGACTCGGGTACGGGTGTCGGACACAGGTATGTATCCATGCGTCGGACGTGTCAAATTTCCAAATAGAAGGACACACGAGCACGGCTAAATATTCATTTTATTAATTATTTTATTTTATTTTCTAGAATAAAGTAATGTTTTTATCTAATATAATGTTCAATATGGGCATTTAAAATAAGAAATAATATAATGTAATTAAATGATTGGATATATTTTTTAAGTACATATCCAACCCAAAAGTGTCGGACACATATCCCATACTCATGTCCGAGGGATATGTGTCCGACACGGATACTTCACTGCTTTTGAAGAGTCCATGTAACAGAGGAATTATTATCATGAAGCATATTCTCTATGTCTTCACATTCTTTTCCCGGCGTAATTCCAACTATTACTGGCATTGTTCTGGCCATTTTTCCGACTTAGTTCCGGCCTTTTCCTGGCGTAATTTCTAGCTTTTCCGACATAGTTTCGTCTTTTCACGGCATAGATCCGGCCACGGCATAGTTCCGGTCCAGTTTCACCAGCAAGATCCGGTCATTTTTCCCCAGCAAGTTCCTGTTAATTTTCCCAGGCAAGATGCAATCAATTTCGTAGCTTTGTTCCAGACACCTTCCCATCATCTTTGGAGGCGTTTCTTTGGCAAGTTGGGCATTCATGATATTCATGCTCCAACTTGAGGGAAAGTGTTGAAATATATAGATATTTCTATACAACAGTGGAGCAAAATCCTCCACCAATCACGGGTCCTCCTTTAACTACCTTCTATATTCTCTTATCTTTACCATGCCCATATATAGGCTCTCTATTGTCAAAGCAATATTCTATGAAGTAATTTAAGGTTCCTATTATAATATTCTCCAACATTATATAATAATATAATGTAATTATTCTCTAAGGATATATAATTAGTTAGAATTTAAGTTAAATTGGATGTGGTAAATTGAAGATGCAACAAAAAGCTCTCTCGATTTAGAAAGGTTAATTATTACACTTCAAAATATCTCAACCGTTTTTCCCTCTCTTTTCACTCTATTTATAGACTTTACAATTGTTCTAGAAGCTTCCTCCTAATTTCTTCTAGCTGGGCCGATCTTCTGGGCCTGGATATGGACCCTTTTCCTTCGCTCTTAGATTGGGCTTCCGGACTGACTTTTGGGTACTGGCCTAATAAATGATGATCCGATCAGACAAAGTGCTCTTTCCAGACCCGTTTCCAATGATCTGGGTCGTGCCCGCCCCAGGCCGTTTTTGGTGTCCTCATCTGCCCCCATAATCTCTCCCTAATTGAATAAGGTGAGATTATCAAAGAGACTTAATCATGATGAGACTACTTGAGGCGGTGACGTGGGGAGGTGAATGGTTGGTTCAAAGACCCACGTCTTGAAATTTAAAACTCCATCATTGCCTTGATTCTTCGGATATTGAGCCGCTTTCTCTTTAGAACCCCAAACTCCAAGCTCTTGTCCTTACTCTGCCTTTATCATCTTCTCCTTCAAGCATCGTCTCTTTTAATCGATTCTGCCAATAGCTAATCTTCGCCAGTGAGTTTTCCTTATCTTCTCCGGTGAGTTCCCCCTTTGCGATTCTTCACCTCTCCTTCTGTTGAGGTGTATTCTGAAAACCCTCTTTCTAAGGTTAATGTCAATCCCTTGCTATTTTTCGAGGACTTTGTTCTTTACTATTTTTCTTTTTAAAAAGAAAGTCTAAAATTGGGAATCTCCTCTGCCATTATAATGGCTCCTGATTTAGAGGCTCTTCGTTGGAGGAACAAAATTCCTTACGACGTCTCCCTTAGGATTTATCTCGAGGACTTGGATGAGAGATATGGTGAAGGTCTTCTTCCAGGAGAGGTCCTTTTCTCACTTCTTCACTTAAATGTAATTAGATTTCCCTTGCACCCGTTCTTCTGTTACATTTTTAACAAACTAGGGCTTTCCCCTCTTCAAGTTAACCCCAATTTCCTTAGGGTAATATCAGTTCTCTTGCTCCTAAATCGTGATAGGAATCTAGATCTAGACATCATAGACCTTCTTCTCTGCTATAGAGTCACCAAAATTAGAACCAACGATATGTACTTCCACTTCTTCCCTGTTGATAAACGGTCCTTATGTACTGACCAACTTGCCTCTAAAAAGGGTTGGAGAAGCAATTTGATCGGGGTCAGTGGGGCTTGGCGAACACCATTCACTCAGACTTTCCCTATCCCGACCACTTTCGGAGAATGCTCTGTCCCCTTATATAGAAAACCTAAAAAGCATAAGAACCATTCCCCTTGTGAAACTTGCCTTCCTCTCTTCTGTACTTTTATTTGTCGTTGCCTTCACATCCCTCATGATGAATTGGTTTACAGCGTTTGCAGGGCTAGACTTGATCTTCTACAGGAGAAAGTACTGAACGACATTCCCTCTGCTACCGATCTGCTCACTCCGGACAACCTTTCTGACATTTCAGGTCTTGGTGCCACCATGGAGCATATTCAGATTCCTTCTTTTAGCAAAAGGAGGCCCTCTTCCGCAGCTGCTCCTGCGGTTACCCCAGCCGCCTATATGGCCATTCCCACCGTCTCTGTTATGGCTCAGAACACTGGGCAACTGCCCTTGAACCCTCTGCATCCACTTCAGCCGGATTTCAAACCACTCCGTCAATTGACGATTATTCTGAAATTCCAAATGAAGTTTCTCCACCTGCTGCTCTGAACGCTGAGGGATCTTCTCTGAACGCTGAGGGATCTTCCCTTGTCCGAACTAACATTTCGAAGAAGAGCCTGGGCAAAAGACCCCAACCTGAGGGTGGCTCTGACCAAAATGACCTTCCTTCAGCTCGAAGGCCTAGAACTTACAGGGTCACCACCACTCTCCCTTCACCTCAGATACCCATTTCGGAGGGTGAATCAGCCAGAACTTCTGTCTTTTCCTCAGCAGTGGTTCCATGGCGCCCTTTGCTCAAACAGGAGGATGGGTCAATTGTGGCCCCTACAAATACTGTGTTTAAGGACCCTGTCACCTCCTTTGCTTTCTATAAGGGCATTTGGACCCCTAACAACACAAGACCCAGGAAAAAATGACCTGCACTAAAATGTACCAACGTTTTCCTGCTGCCGCTGTTAAGGTTGCTCCCTTTTCTTTTGTACTATCTTTCATTCACTTTTCTTATTCAGATCACCTTGCACCTGTACTTACCAGAACGATTATGTTTTTGTGCAGACCTTATTTGGAATGATCACCTTCCAGAGAAATCTTGGGGTGGCTAACAGGAAAGTTAAAGTCCTCTCTCTTGCACTCGACAGATCTGTTAAGGGAATAAAGGCAACTGAGGCCAAAAACACAGAGCTGTTGGTTAAGCTGAATGAATATGAAAAGGAAATAAATGCTCTGAAGGCTGAGAGAGATGCTTTGAAAAGTGAACGAGACTCTCTTCATGATGAGATGGACGTCCTGAAGATAGAGAAAAATGTTGTGCAGACAGAGAGAGAGAGATGCTCTGAAAAATGAGAAAGGGGACCTTCAGTGCACTCTTGCTGCCGAACGGCTAACCCATTCCATTTCAGAAGAAAAATTCTCGAATGAACGCACCACTCTGCTTAATGTCACAGGCAGTTGATGGTGGTATGAAGGCTCTTCACACCCGTTTCTCTTATCGGGACTCTCAGATATGCCGAAGGGTATAGAGATGGCTTTATTGACCGATCTCCTCCCGAAGGCGAATCAAGCTCCTATGCAGGTCCAGATGAGCTTGACGCATCACTAGTATTGACCCGCCGAACATTTACAAGGATCCACTCCCTGCTCCTGCCGAGAATATATTTGTTGAGTGTAAAGAGATTGTATCCTCAGGGGTCATCCCCCCTGTTCGTCCTCTGAGTGTCTCTCCCATTACCACCATTGCCCCTCCAGCAATTGTTACAACTGAAAGAGCTCTGCCAGCTGAGGAGGTCATCCATCTTGACTCTCCCTCCAGAGGCGAGGAAACAATCAATGATGGGGAAGGAGATTGCGAACTGGCTGGTGGTGACGAGGCAGCCAATGGTGGTGGAACGAGCAATGGATCAGGCTCAGGAGAAGACGTGACAAAATAGAGTTCTGCTGGCTTTTACACTTGTTTCTTTTCATTTCAGTATCACTCCTTGTGTATCAAGAACTTTTCTATGATGATGACTAAGAAGACAATTTTATTTTGCAAAGCATCCATACTTCAATATGTGATTAAATGAGCTGTCAATTTAATTTTTCCATTTGATTTTTAGTTTGCGCAAGTGTTTGGCATTCGGCTCATAGTGCCATTTGCCACTTACTTGACTAAGTGCTTGGTGCTCGGCTAGAATACCACTTGCCACTTGACTTTTCATTTTGTGCAAGTGTTTGGCGTTCGGCTTGTAGTGCCATTTGCCACTCACTTGGCTAAGGGTTTGGCGCTCGGCTAGAATACCACTTGCTACTTGGCTTTTCATTTTGTGCAAATGTTTGGCGTTCGGCTCATAGTGCCATTTGCCACTTACTTGGCTAAGTGTTTTGCGCTAGGCTAGAATGCCACTTGCCACTTGGCTTTTCATTTTGTGCAAGTGTTTGGCGTTCGGCTCGTACTATCATTTGCCACTTACTTGGCTAAGTGCTTGGCACTCGGCTAGAATGCCACTTGCCACTTGACTTTTCATTTTGGCACTCAGCTAGAATGCCACTTGCCACTTGACTTTTCATTTGTGCAAGTGTTTGGCGTTCGGCTCATAATGCCATTTGCCAATTACTTGGCTAAATGCTTGACGCTCGGCTTGAATGCCACTTGCCACTTGGCTTTTCATTTTGTGCAAGTGTTTGGCGTTCGGCTCGTAGTGCCATTTGCCACTCGACTTTTCATTTGGTGCAAGTGTTTGGCGTTCGGCTCATAGTGCCATTTGCCACTTGGCTTTCACCAAGTGTTTTTTGCTCAATCAACTTTTTGAAACAAAATGAGCTCCTTTAATAAATCTTGAAGAATCTATACATTTGTAAGAACGTAATTCTAAATGAACATTGTTCAGAATGGAATTCAATCTTTACTAGTAGTACCTTTTTAGAGACGTGGCGTTAAACGGTTTATTGACCAATCTTCCAGCCATGGACTCTATACTGTATGCCACTGTATGCCCCCTTTCCTATGGCTTCTGCCACTCTGTATGGGCCTTCCCATGGTGACATCATATTTTTGACAATTCCCACCTTCTTTTTCAGAACTAAATCACCAGGTGCAAAGTCTCTATGCTTCACCTTTTTGTTGTGGCTATTCACAAGCGTTTGCTAATAAGACGCGAGTCTTATTGCTGCTGCATCCCTTTTCTCTTCCAGCAAATCGAGGTTGAACTTCAACATACTATCGTTTTGCTCTAGATTCCATGCCAAGCTTTGAACAATGGGGCTCAACCGGTATTGCTGCCTTGGTGCTATACGGCATAGCGAATAGACTTTCTCCGGTCGGTCGTCTAGGGGTTGTTCAATAAGCCCACAAGACGTTCGGGAGCTCATCCAATCATTTACCCTTCTTATCTTCAAGCTTCTTCTTTATACAAGCAAAGATTGTTCTGTTTGTGATTTCGGCTTGACCGTTCGCCTGAGGATGGCTAACCGCTGCCAACTTTTGATTAATTCCATACTCTTCTAGAAGGCTCCTTACTTGCTTACTATCCAGATTCGTCCCATTGTCCATAACGATCGATCTTAGCACACCGAAACAACAAATGATATTGCTCCAGATGAAGCGTCTTACTAGAGCCTGAGTCACACTGGGATACGGTTCGGCTTCTACCCATTTGATGAAGTAATATGTTGCAAGTAGAACGTATTTGTTATGTGATTTGGCCTTTGGCAGAGGGCCAACCACATCCATCCCCCATTGCGCGAAAGGCCATGGTTTGGCCATTACATGCAAGTCTTCAGGTGGTTGGTGGATCAGTGGTCCGAACCTTTGGCACTTATCGCATCTCCTGGAGAATTCTTCAATATCCCGCGACATGTTTGGCCAAAAGTATCCTTGTGTCATTGCTTTGTGTGCCAGAGATCTTCCTCCCTAGTGATTGCCACACACACCTTCATGGATAGCTCGCAGGATCTACCCAGCTTCTAAGGGGCAACACATTTCAAATACGGGCCCGAGAAAGACCTTCTATACAATTGGTTATGGACAATGGCATACTTTGCAGCATTTGATCTGATTTTCCTTGCCTTATCTCTTTGTTCGGGCAACACAATCTCTTATAAAAGTTATGATTAGATCGATCCAACTTGTCTCGTACGTTATGACATACACTTATCGAGGATCTGCGCCGAGTGGTTCTTCGAAGATGGAAGGTTGAGATAACACGTCAACTGGAATCACACTTGTCAGTGCTTCTCCAGAACTCGACACACTGCAGGCTAACCGATCGGCATCCTCATTAAGTTCTCTTGGCAGTTGGATAAACTTGATCTGATCAAAGCTCTTCGCTTCACGCGTAACGGCAGAACGATATGCCTCCATTGTTTCATCTTTGCTACCATATTCGTCAGTCACTTGCCGAATGATCAGCTGTGAATCGTTAAAAGCAATTAAACTTTTGACCTTCAGTTGTTTGGCCAGCCTCAGTCCTGCCAGCAATGCTTCGTATTTTGCTTCATTATTAGTCACTTTGAACTCAAGTCTGATTGCTTGGCTCAGCGTGGTGCCTTCTGGTGTTTGCTGTTTGATCCCAATGCCTGCCCCCATTTGATTTGAAGAGCCATCAACGAAAAGCTTCCATGATGAGCTTCCAAGGTCCTCTTCCATGTCTTCTACATCACATTCCAACAGGAAATCAGCCACCGCTTGCCCCTTTATGGCTGTTCGGGGTTCATACGTTATATCAAACGAGCTCAGCTCTATAGCCCACTTTGTCATTCTTCCTGACAGATCTAGCTTATGCAAGATCACCCTTATAGGAAAAGTGGTAAGAACGACGAAATGATGGGATTCAAAATAGTGCTTGAGTTTCCTCTTCGCATTCACCAATGATAGGATTACTCGTTCGGCCTTTGAATACTTCTTTCTGGCTCAGCCATTGTCTTGCTAACGTAGAACACTGAGAATTGCTTGCCTTCTTCACACCGAACCAGAACTGCACTTATTGCAATGTTGGACACGCCAAGATACATGAAAAGCTTTTCACCCGACTTTGGGGCCGATAAGACCGGAGGGTTTCGCATATACTCTTTCAGCTTGGTCAGTGCCTGTCGTTGTTCATCCCCCCAGGCTTGCCTTCTATGGCCTCTTATTGTATCGAAGAACGGTTTGCAACGATCTTACAGCTTAGAAATGAATCGACTCAGTGCTGCTATTCGTCCGGTGAGTGCTTGTACCTCCTTAACTGTTCTTGGTTCTGCATTTTTTATCAAGGCTTCTGCTTGAGCTGAGCTGACTTCAATTCCTCTGTTATTGACCACATGCCCCAGGAACTGCCCAGAACCCACACCGAACGAGCACTTGGTCGGGTTAAGTTTCATACCGTACTTTCTCAATACCTCGAACACATCTTGCAAGTGTTGCAAATGATGGTCCTTCTTTTTACCCTTTACCACCATGTCATCAATGTAGGCTTCTACAATTTTACCCATTTGGCTTTTGAAAATCCTGCTAACCAGCCTTTAGTAAATGGCTCCAGCATTTTTCAGTCCGAACGACATGACCTTGTAGCAATAGATCCCTCGCTCGGTTACAAAAGAAGTTTTTTCCTCATCGTCCAGATCCATAGGGATTTGATTATAGAATAAGCGTCCACGAAGGTCAGCCGTTCATACCCGGTAGTAGCATCTACCATCTGATCAATTTTCGGCAATGGAAAACTATCTTTCGAACAAGCTTTGTTCAGGTTCGTAAAATCTATACATACGCTCCATTTTCCATTCTTCTTCTGCACCACAACCACATTTGAAAGCCAAGACGGGTACTGAACCTCTCTGATAAACCCTGCCTCCAGTAGCCTATCAACTTCATCGGCTATGATTTGATTGCGTTTTGGGACGAACCTCTTCTGCTTCTGTCTTACTGGCTTGACGTTCGGATCCACATTGAGGGAATGGCAAGATACAGAAGGGTCGATTCCTGCATATCTGAATGACTCCAGGCAAACACATCTGCATTCTGAGACAGGAAATCAAGTAACTGCTGTTTCTCCTCCTTTGCAAGCCCAGGCCCTACTTTTGTTGTTCTGTCTGGCTCAGAGGGTCAATCTGCACATCAACGAGGCATTCTTCGGTAAGAACCAAAGGCTCGTCCTCCTCCCCAATCTCTTTAGGTGGAGGTACCTGTGATTACTATTTTGGGTTATCAGACCGGGCGGGAGCTTTTCCCTTCCCAGTTGCTTTCAGAGTTACAGAGTAACACTCCTTGGATACGACCTAGTCCCATGGATGTCAATCACCTTGCTCCCATCAGGCTCAAACACCTCATCACCTGATGCAGAATCGATGGGACACCTTGGACCCTGTGAATCCACCCTCTTCCCATCAAGAAATTATAGGATGGGTGGATCTCGACGACCACAAAGCTTTCAATCAGATCTCTTTCAGCAGCTCGTACTGGCAATTCAATCATACCAATAGGTTCCACCCGCTTTCCATCGAATCCCAACAGTGGATTTCCGGTAGGTTTAAGCTTCTCTGGCTCAATCTCGAGCCGGTCAAATGTTACCCTTGGCATGACATTCGCACTGCTTCCTGGATCAATTAAAACTCTTCGAACCAAGCATTCTACCACAGTCAAGCTAACGACCAAGGGATCTTCATGAGGAATCTGAACTCGCAACAGATCCGTTCTGTTGAACCTTATCTGAACTGGATCGTTCTACTGGTGCAGAGCATTTACACTGCCTATCCTCCTCTTCATTTGTGCTTGACGAAGACGCGTTCAGAGCAGTTCTTCTGACCCTTCAGTCGGTTCAGGTCAGCCATGAATTGCGTTTATTATCCGAACGGGCTGAGCGTTATGGTAGTTCGGCTTCTGATTACTTTTCACCTGCTCTGCCTGTCGGTTCTGCTCCACTGCTGGTCCTTGGATGTATCCAGCGAACTCTCCCATTGCTATTAGCATCTCCCTTGCCTCCTTAAGTTCCTGCATTCATTAGTCTGATGGCCAAAATCACTATGAAAAGCACAATGTTTAGATTGATCTCTTTGCTCAAGGGGCTGTCTGATTGGTAGGGGAGGACGAAACTTATCTTTATTTACTCATACAGCCTCGCCAGGGTGACTTTGAGTAGAGTAACTGACTCGTCCTCTCTAGGCCTCTTTTCTGCTTTCCAGGAGGTCGGACGTTGTGGTGCGGCTTGCTTTTGCCTGATCTTTTCTCTGGTCTTCTCCTCCGTCGCGACCATGGACGTCTTTCTTGCGTAGGCAACCTCCTCTTCTTCCAAGCGCACAAAACCATCAGCTCTTTTGTTCAGCTCGTCCATGGTCGGTCCTCGGCGTATTCACCACCAGATTTGTGTGGAACGGAGTCCCTCGGGCCATGGCCAACTTGAATGCCTGAACTGCCGTGGATGGATGGTGCTCTATTACCATGCTCTTTACTAGGTTAAATCTAGTGAGGAAAGCTTGTAGATGTTCGCCTTCTAGCTTTTTCATTATAAACAGACTCGAGATATCTTTGGCCCGACACTTGTTTCCATAATACTGGCTTATGAATCTGTCGCATAGGTTCCGGAAGCTGTCCACTGAGCCCCTTGCCAAGTTCTTAAACCAGTTAAGCGCCGGTCCGGTCAGGCTTATAGGAAAAACCTTGCACATCAGGGGATCATTCTCTGTATTCAGAGCTATTTTCAATTGAATATGATAGACATGCTCGATCAAATCACTTATTCCATCGAACAAAGTAAAAACTGGCATGGAGAACTTTCTTTCATTTGGAGCATTCAAGATTTCATTCGAAAATGGTGAATCGAGAGTCCGAGCTACTGAACGGAGGGTTTCGTTTTCCCTCGGTAGTACCTTCTGCTCAGCAGATCTCCTGTCTGAACTTTTGTAGTCGTACGTTGCCATTGATGGACGGTAGATCGGATCGAACGACCTTTGCTCTGTCAACTCTTACTCTTTTTACCATGATGTCGTGGCCTTATTGCGACCGAACTCCATAGCTTCCTCTTGCCTAAGCCTTTCTTGATACGGATCGAACGCCATGGCTTCTTCTCGCCTGATTCTTTCTCGGTGCGGATCGATCTCCATGGCCTCTTCTCGCCTGATATGTTCGCGATGTGGATCCAAATGAACAAATCCTTCTTGATCTTCCATATGATGAACATTTGGCGGTAAATCTTCTAGCCTGATCTCTTCGTGACGAAGATCCAGGTGAACGCCTCCTTCTTGCTCACCTTGGCGAGCAACATTTGATTGTGGAACTCTTTCTCCTACCGGAGGCGGTCGTGAAATTACCGGAACTTCTCAACGCTCCATTCCGGCTCTTAATTCCGCATTCTCTCTTCTTAGAGTTTCAATCATACTCATCAATTCGTCAAGCTTTGAGCGTTGTTCATTCTCCTGAGGACAAGAACTCTCATCTCCTATCATCATTCCTGACCAGAGCAGAGTCATCAACCGAGAACTCTTGATCGGATCCAAACCCTAACGACGTGAACGTACTAGATCTGGCCTCAGAATGGCCGAATTCCGATCTCCATCAGCTAGATCTAAATCTTTGCTACCGTAAACTCTTCGGATCTGGTCTTCGTCAATCAAGATCAAATTTCCTCAAAACAAATCTCATCTTCCAGATCAAGATCCAATTTCCAGAAATCAAGCTTCTGCCTCACAAATCAATCTCCATCCTCGGAAAGAACGATCAATTTGCTTGCAGAGAACTCGATGATCAACTGAATCCTTCCTTCGGTTCCCACAGACGACGCCATTGAAGATGCAACAAAAAGCTCTCTCGATTTTGAAAGGTTAATTATTACACTTCAAAATATCTCAACCGTTTTTCCCTCTCTTTTCACTCTATTTATAGACTTTACAAGTGTTCTAGAAGCTTCTTCCTAAATTCTTCTAGCTGGCCGATCTTCTGAGCCTAGATATGAACCCTTTTCCTTCGCTCTCAGATTGGGCTTCCGGACTGACTTTTGGGTCTGGGATGATAGATGATGATCCGATCAGACCAAGTGCTCTTTCCAAACCAGTTTCCAATGATCTGGGTCGTGCCCGACCAAAACCGTTTTTAGTGTCCTCATCTGCCCCCATAATCTCTCCCTAATTGATTAGGGTGAGATTATCGAAGAGACTTAATCATAATGAGACTGCTCGAGGCGATGACGTGGGGAGGTGAATGGTTGGTTCAGAAACCCACGTTTTGAAATTTGAAACTCCATCATTGCCTTGATTCTTCGGATATTGAGCCCGCTTTCTCTTTAAAACCCCAAACTCCAAGCTCTTGTCCTTACTCTGCCTTTATCATCTTCTCCTTCAAGCATCGTCTCTTTTAATCGTTTCTGCTAATAGCTAATCTTCGCCGGTGAGTTTTCCTAATCTTCTCCGGTTCCCCCTTTGCGATTCTTCACCTCTCCTTCCGTTGAGGTGTATTCTGCAGACCCTCTTTCTAAGGTTAGTGTCAATCCATTTTTCGAGGAATTTGTTCTTTACTATCTTCCTTTGTAAAAAGAAAGTCTAAAATTGGGAATCTCCTCTGCCATTATAATGGCTCCTAATTTAGAGGCTCTTCGTTCGAGGAACAAAATTCCTAACGACGTCTCCCTTAGGATTTATCCCGAGAACTTGGATGAGAGATCTGGTGAAGGTCTTCTTCCAGGAGAGGTCTTTTTCTCAGTTCTTCACTTAAATGTAATTTTCCCTTGCACCCGTTCTTCTATTACATTTTTAACAAATTAGGGCTTTCCCCTTTTCAAGTTAACCCCAAAATTTCCTTAGGGTAATATTAGTTCTCTTGCTCCTAAATCGTGATATGAACCTAGATCTAGACATCATAGACCTTCTCCGCTATAGAGTCACCAAAATCAGAACCGACGATATATACTTCCACTTCTTCCCCCTTGATAAACGGTCCTTATGTACTGACAAACTTGCCTCTGAAAAGGGTTGGAGAAGCAATTTGATCAGGGTCAGTGGGGATTGGCAAACACCATTCGCTCAGACTTTCTCTATCCCGACCACTTTCGGAGAATGCTCTGTCCCCTTATATAGAAAACCTAAAAAGCACAAGAACGATTGCCCTTGTGAAAACCTAAAATCTTAAATCATTCTTCAATCCCCCTGACCAATCTCTATTATCAGGAGCTGCATAATTTTTCCTCCTCAAAGAAAACCTCAAATCTTAAATCAAACCACCACAAGAAACCTCTATTGACCATTCTTCAATCCCCCTGACCAAAATTCTACGAGTTATCCAGCTCTACAAATACTTTCAGGTAACTTACTCGACCAGTCCAAATATTCTATTACACAGGTAACTAATTTGTGCAACCATACCAAAGTAACCAGTGTGGTTGGAATTATCTTTTTCAAATCATAATATAACTTTTCCAAAAGTTGTCATCAAAAAAGTTGAGAGCTTTGCTTGTTACTTAATTACTCTACCATTTTACTCTAACCAGATACTCTGAATGGCGATAAAACTTCAGCAAAGTTCCACTAAGACCACTGAGAGAAAGAAAATTGATACAGTATAAATCGGATCAAATGCAAGTTGAATACAAGGCATGTGCTGAACATATCATAACGATCAACAAAGTAAGTATAAACTAAGATAAACATTCATAAGTTAAAGTCATCACAGAAAACTTATAAACAAACTATACCTTGTGTTTCAAAAAAAAAAATATTAAACAAAAAGAAGATCGGTATACACACCAGATAGCGAAGGCCACAACAAGATCCACTCTTCATTTAACGTTGATCTACAAATATTTCAAAAACAAAGAGCATACAAACAATTTGTATTTGATTTTAGAGCACAAACTCAAGAAATTTCGCAAAATGTACTCAAAGAAAGAAAGAAAAGACAGATCGTTTAAAAGAAAAATGAAGCACATACGCTATTCTGTTGTCGGTAAAATGAAGCCAGCATTAAGCAAATTCTCTCTGTGTTTCCCTCACTTTCCCGGGAAACAAACGGAGACCAAAAAAAAAAAAAAACGGTGGAAGATGCATTACGAAATTTATTGATGGAACGGTAATAGCAGTATCGGATAGAATGGGAGATATAACAGGGAAGATAATTGGTAGAGAGAGAAAGGAAGAGGCAAGTGCTTCGTAGAGGGAGACATGAAAGTGGCATACGGTGAGACTGATTTGATAGGGAGATGAAAATTGTTTATATGTGAAAAAAAAAAAAAAAAAAAAAAAAAAAAAAAAAAAAAGGGCCCCACTTGATTTAAAACATAATAAAATTATATTTGTTTTTTTAGGTTTTGGGTTGATTTTTAGGGTTTGGATTCCCGTGGAACTGCTTTGTGATGGATATTTCTAGGGAGAGCTGCTGTTTCACTGTGGCAAGCAAATAGATTAATTATAAATAAAACAATACCACTACCACGTTGATTTGAGGAATTATTATTTTAAAAAATATGATAAAAGAAAATAATACAAAAAAAAATTAGTTTGTCATTTAGAAAATAATTTTTTTTTTTTAGTTCTGAAAAATTAAAAATTATACAAAATTTCTGTTTAATTTAGTTTTCTTCTAGGTTTGTTTCTTTATAGTTATTTGAAAATAATTTTTTATTTTTTGAGTGACAAATTAGACATGCCAAAAGTTTTAGTATAATTTTCTAAATTTTAATTATCAAAAAACATTTTGAAGGATAAACCAAGCACCTGTCAAATGTGGTGTAGTCTGTTTTTTGAAGGATAAACCAAGCACCTGTCAAATATGGTGTAGTCTAGTGGTATTTTCTTACTTTTTAAAATAGAAAGTCAATGATTCAAGTCTAGATGTTGTAATGTGTTTTCTGCCTTGAAACAACAAAAAAAATAATAATAATAAATAAAATAAAATAAATAAACAAAATAAAAATCACAAAACAGACTCTTTTGCTTTGTAGTGTTATCTAAGTAATTGGCTCGAGATTAATGGTCTCTTCTTAAAATTAGAGGAACTACTTTTATCTCTTTAATACTCTGTACTGTTGAAAAATGATTCTTTCTTATTCAATAATACCCTTAATATGAATTCCAATCAAAACATATGGTGGATAGCTCTTTTACTAGTGTTTTAAGTATGACCTATTGGAATAACATTGTTCTTATAAAATGTAGTTTTGCTTCTTCCTTTTTTAGCATTATAAATAGAATTGAAATAAACAGATACAAATGTATTTTTTATTTTGTAATTTAATTTTGTTGACACAAGTATGCATCCTCATTTGACTTTGGTAACCCCAAGAAGGAGCCAAACATAATATTTGTAGACAAAATTTCAAAAACTTGGAACTCCCCTAAGTTATTCAAACACCCCAAAATGATTTTTGAATTCCAAATACCATATTTTCATAGTGACCCAATAAATTCATATTTTCATTTTTGCTTCAAAGATCAGTAAATGGACACAGAATTCGAATTCTCAACCACTTTTATACCAAATTAATCTTCATTGATAACAAATTTCGAAATTTTGGAATTTGGATCATCAATTTGATTACTTTTCATTTGGTGACGAATCTGTCACCTTGTTAAATGAGAATTACAGGCCCCCACCTAAGCACATACGCGCCATTTAAGAGACGTTTTTTAAAGCTTCAATCTGGAACGCGTGTCGATCAGAGAGCTGGCCACGCCTATTTTGTCTGTACCAGTTCTATTATATGTGAAATGGTTTTCTAAACAAATGCCTACCCGACACGTAGCCCATGCTTTTTGTACTTTTTTTTTTCAGTTATCAAGGTAGAGAGAGAGAGAGAGAGAAAATCCAGAACATTTTAGAAGATTGTAGAATATGAAGTTAGATTGCCAACCTATCCAGCCCACGTGTCCACAATTGTGACTTAAAAAATAATAAAAGGACAGATATATTTGAGCAACAGTGCCACTTGAACGAATATATTTAGATGGGTTAACAAATTTCAAAATATATTTGACCCTATAGTTTTTAAATAGATTTCAAAATATATTTGACCCTATAGTTTTTAAATAGATCAACTGTTTCTTTTTTCTGTTTTTTTTCAGTTTATATTTTACTATTATAAATGCCATGGTAAAATGTTGACAGATTATTGTAAAAGAGATTTACTCCCTGTGCCTCAAAATAGTTTCCAAACATTCTTAAAATCATCTTACAAAAATGTGTCACAGTGATTGATCTAACTTTCTACCTTAATCCTATTTTTAAAAACCATTAATAAAATTGCTTGGTCAACACTAATGCTTGACTAAGATTGTGTGATCAATGATATAAAAATTAAATGAATAACTTTAGATGATGCTCCTTGAAATTCATGTGTAGGATCGAGCAATTCCTTATAAATTATAACCCTTTCTTATAGAATTGAACCAAACAACTCCTTACTTTAACAACTCCTCGTCTAGAAATCAATGTTCATTAATTTAGGCTTGCTTGGTATTTGAAGTGGGTTGGGTGTTTTTGTTGTAAGCACGCTACAGTAGCCTTTTCTGAGTCCAAAACATGTTTGGGGTTGACTGTTATGATTTCAACAGTGTCAAAATATATTCAATTTTTGAGCCAAAACTTGAAATACCATTTAAGTGTTTTAGGATGTTTTAGCACTATTGGCCCAAAACCAAACACTATTGCGAAGGCTCCATTTGTTACACTTGTATTAATATTGCAACACATATATAAAACAAAGTTGCAAAACATTCAGTCATTTTTAGGGTTTTTTTTACAGAGCTCCGACAGTGGCAATTCAAAGGCAACTCAAGTGTATGGGCTTATTTAGCTGAAAACAATGACATATCCTTACTTTCAGTGCATTTTTCGCTCAATATGACCATCAACAACCATCGATTCAAGCTATTTTCCTATTGTATTTAAAGAACAATCGAGGTTTGAGCCGTTTGCTTTCAGCTTCTGCAAATAAAGTTAACATTTTCTCTGTTTTTGACTGATTTGTTTCAGTTTTGTACTTCGAAATCCACAAATTAAGGGTTATTTTGTTCAATTTCATAGTTTTTTTAAATTTAAATGTTTTTTTCTAGAAAACCTAGATTTTGTTTTGATTATTTTGGAAAAGCTATCATAAGAGTATTTTGGAAACCCTAGATTCAGTTGCTTGGTGCTTTCGTTCTCACTGGTATTTTTGTACGGTGAAGATTTTGTGTTAAACACTAATATTTTCCAATCTTTATTGTTCTTTTTGTTATGAGTCCTTTACAATCCATGGAAAGATTTGTGTTCTCTTTCTTTTTTGCCCTTACAGCTGATTTATGTTTTTTACATAGTTTACATTTTCCCTCTCATATTTTAACTCTCTATTAATTTCTATGTCTAATTTTAAAAACTTTCTATTGACTGTAACATACTTCAGTTAGGGCTCATTGATATTCTTTTATTGTAATGGCTTATTGAATTATCTAAATTAGGATTTTTATAATTTTTCTAACCTATTAAAGTAGGGACGTTCATTCTATAGATGTCTAGCTTGGGAGGTAAATGATCCATTTGATGTGTTATTGTCATGGGGGAATTATATAATTATATATACATGTTTGATGTTTTAGTCACATCCTCGTGCATTTATATGGTTGGACGACGTGCACCAAGGTGTGCAAGTGGGTGGTCATGTGATCAAGAGTTGGAGAATGTAGTTGTTTTATATGCAAGCTCAACAATATAAGCAAAACAACATTGTTTATGGTGGTTGTTATTATCTTATTATTACTATATTATTTATGTTACTGTTCATGTTGCTGTTGTTGGTTATTCAGGCTATTAACAAATGATGTAATGTATTAGTTATACTTAACTTAAATACTTATGGACTGTAATATATTAGTTATAATTAACTTAGATACTTATGGATTGTAATATATTAGTTCTAATGCAAGTGTGATATTCTATCATGTCATTGACTTTGTATACTTCTCAGTTGCTATATCTTAGGATATCAACGAGGATTCTATGCTATTTGTAATTAAGCTTGAAAAAGTAAGTTTTATAAATATATTTTTTTCAAAATACGTATACTATACTACTTTTGTCTCACACTTTGGGCATTTGACTAATGCAAGTGTGCTGTTAATCCTATGCATGTATTTGTTGTTTTGGACTTCACTTGCTATTTTGGAATTAGTTGAGGCCATCTTCTATATGTCATTGGTTACTAAAGCTTGAAAAAAGTAAGTTTTATATATATATATATATATTTTCAAATCACATATATTATATTGCTTTTGTCTCACACTTTAGGCATTTGACTAATGATTGTGCTATTAATCCTATGCATGTGTTTGTTGTTTTGGATTTCACTTACTGTTTTGGAATTAATTGAGGACATCTTCTACATGAGAATACAGTTCAAATTACCTTTCGGATATCTATTATTCTACATTAAGTAATCATACATCAGCTAGAATACACTCTGTTTGTAGCTTCACACAAACAGATATATACTAACAGTGATTATAAGGCATTTTAATCTTCATTCTCTCCGGAATTTGAACTTAAAGGGCATACATCTATACACTTAGTGCAAAGTATATTTCATTTTGAGCTAGGAAAAACATCTAAATAAGTTGTTGGTGCACAGTTACATATACAGAACCATTGAAAGTTGTTTAAGAGCTTCTCAATCCTTTCACTGCATTTTCCAAGCTTGAAGATGGGTTGAGTAAGTATATTTTCATTAAAGAAAGCTGTTAAAGCTGAGCATTCATCACCATTTACTTTGTAGCTCTACTTCACTATGCCAAACCTGTTGTCCGCTGAAGAATTGTTGCTGAGAGTCTTCAATAAGCTAGTAATCTCTTCCACTACTACCTTTTATTTCAACATCCATCAGAACAAGTGTGAATCCAAAGAAGGAAGCTATCCCACCAGAAAACTACCATAGACATTGGCTGAGCTGAGTTCATACCATCCACACCTCTATGCTTCAACTGCAGAACTGCAAGTTCTGATTTGTTGATTTTCTTAGCTTAATCTCACTATACTTTCTATCTTTTAGCTATAGATCATTGTTATTCTTGTATTATCATATTTATTAGAGTTTTGTGAATTATTTGGTCCTACCACAAGGGTGTTGTGGATAAGGGGAGTGAGAGTGCTCCTGTGGTGAGTTTGGTGTGTGTGTTTGAGAGAGAGACAGAGAGTGTGTAATCTCTTGAAGCACATGGATTGTAATTAGGGTGAACACCCACAGAGCTCCACGGTTTTTGGCCTCACATTGAAGTATATTTTCCTTGTAAAAAATCTCCGTGTTCTGTTTCTCTATGTGTGTGTGTGTGGCATTTCATCAAACAAGTGGTAACAACTACGGTTTCATAATCATACAGCCTACCAACTGATATCAATATGATATAACAAGTAAATGTGTCTGTTTAGTGTCTATTTCATTGTATCTCTCATCACACAGTTCAGTAGAAAAAATTTTTAGTGAACCAATCCCTCATTAGCTTTGTTGTACTATGAGTGAATTTTTTAAGAATATGGTCAAAATTAAACTATCAAGCTTTTTTTCTAAGTTATCCAATAGACTTTCCTATATTAGTAGGAGATTAGATTAGTCAAGCTCGTCACCACTCCAATAAATTCACCAAAATAAAAAATAATAGATGGTGTGTTGTGTGTTTTATTTACTTTATGGCCTAATTATTTTCAAAAAAAAAATTTCTATTGTTTCATTTTTAATTTTAAGCATTCTATGTCATCTATTTTCATGTTTTGCCAAAAAATAAGATAGCAAACAAGTTAAAATTAAGGTTTTTATAACTTTACTCATATTCAGAATGTATTTTTTTTCCAAGAGTTTTACTAAAAAAATATATATATTTGTGTAAACAAATTTTCAAACCATATAAAACAATGTACTCTTATAGATGAATAATAATGTATTAATATATTTTAAAATTTCAAAAACAAATTAAAAACACTATTTAGCAAACATATTTCTTGTTTTTGTTTCAGAAATTTTTGGCAACAGTTTGACTCTACCAAACATTTTTTGTTTTCAAATTTATTGAAACAAAAGACCTTGCCAAACATGTTATACATGTTTCTACTTCCAAAATTCTCATTACAAATTTTCGTCACCAAACATATTTTCGTTTTTAACTCAGAACACTCCATAATGTGATACCCTCTGATTTTCAGGCCGTAGGTTGATCAAGTTCAAGCCCAAAGGTCAAGGGATATCAAACAATTAATATTTTAAATCGAACATAGAATACAAAATGAATAAATAATAAAGAAATAATATCACTAAATGGAAAACTAATAACTAAATAAATAAATCATCTCCATTAAATGAAATCCATTAATCCTCAAAGATGGATTAAATTTTTCATAGAATAAATCTCCATAAGAAATATAACTCGGAAATCCTCAAACATTGACCCCTACTAAAATTCCATAACTGAAATAACTAATTAGAAGATAAAATCCTATGTTGATGACACCGGAAGAGTGATGATGTCAAGTCTCTAATCTGTACGAATAACTGCTAATCCTGCTACTAACGAGGACCTGAAAAATAACAATTGTGGGTCAAAACCCACAACAAGTACTTTCCACGACAACCCAAACAAAGACCGGAGAAAGATACACATCTATAGCTAACTCATACAATAGCTAAATAATCGATAAGTATATAAATATATACACTAAATACTCTCACTAAATTAAGGCAGTCTCAACCGTATAGTGAGTATCTCATGCAAATCACACACAAAGGTGGTCACTGGTTCTCTTTACCAGGGCACACACATCCCTAATTCAGCTACCCTTCTCACTCAGCAATATATGCCTCAATCCTAACCACTGATCCCAATACCTCAAGCTTGTGTCATAGTACACATAATATCATTACAAATATAATTAACCATATCCTGACAATGGTTAACAGATAACAACCACGCCTATATCCTGACAACAGGCTAGAAGTTATAAAAATAAATAATAACCATAGCCCAACAATAGCATGTCATCCATATCTTGACAATGGTCTGACATAGAATGAATCTAAACTTGTTAGCTAGCTCATCCACAAAATACCCCTATATCCTGACAATGGTGCATACATAGAACCAAATCCCGACATTGGTCCTTAAACAAATCCAAACATATATATATATATATATATATATATATATATATATATATATATATATATATATATCATCTTTCAAGATTATAAAATACAGAAATGCAATTGATTATAATCATATCATATCATAACATCATATAACATAATATCATGCCATCGAATTATAGGAATGACTTATAATTTATTTAAGCTTCTTACTTCATAAATCTCACATAAACTGAATCTTAAGTATGCTAATATTTTATTTTACAACCAAGTAAGTATTCTCCAAATACATCTCATGCTAAACATTTAATCTCAATTGTTAAAACAAATTAAAAGATTAAATCCATCTATTCTTTAAATAATTCAAATGGCATGCATCGTTGTATTCAAGCCTATTTAAAATTCACTTAAATCATCCCTAGTCCCTATTTAGTGTTCAGGACCTTAAATAATTAATTTCGAGTCAATTGAAGTATTTTTATTAAAATTCCCCAGAGGGTGCTCGAGCACTGTTTCGTCCCTAGGGTGCTCGAGCACTGTTTCCTATAACGGGGTGCTCGAGCACTGTAACATGGTGCTCGAGTACTGTCTCGTGAAACAGCCCGAAAAACTTAGTTTAAAGCCTTGATCTTCATTGTTAAGGGTCCTAAAGCATGTTACTAAGTCCCATCAACACATAAGTACAAAAATACATTATTATAGCATATAGAAATCCATCAAAAATCAGATCTAAGCCATGAATTTATTAATTCATAAATAAGAACAACCATAAACATAAACTCATAAAAACATATATTCTAGATCAATTTAAATATGTATTCCAATTTTAATAATCCTTTACACATCCCTAAAGTTATACTAGAGACATATAGATCACAGATCTAAGGGAGTATGGTAGAACAAAGAACTTGGCTTAAACTTTCAAATCGAAAACTAAACTCCTTCTTCCTTGTTCTTCTTCTCTAATGGTCTTTGTTCTTTTTCTTCTTCATTCTCTCTCTAGTTTTCTCTTTCTATATCTACTCTCTATGTATATATATAGATAAAATATACTATATATATTCTAAACCTACTGACAATTCACAAACTAGATAACTAATTTAATATAACATCATTTTTAACGAAAATAACATATATATATATATATATATATATATATATATATATATATATATAGACATACATACACACACCTCATTATATATATATAATTACTAATCCCCATGGGTCACTATCCAACCCATTTAAGATCTCATTCAAATAGTCCAAGATCCATCTAGCTGGTCCATGGGCTATAACCCAAATCCTTAAAATAAAAATAAAATAAAATAAACTATTTAACTAACACAATTAAACATTTTAAATAATTCAATCATACAAACACATCACATAGAATCAATTAAAATGCACATACAATTAGCCAACATAAATTAATTTAATATTCTAATAAAATATTAAACACCCAATTAAATATAAAAGCAACTAGCTACGTAATTAAATAAAAATGCAATTAAAATAATTAAATAAATTCCAAAAAATTAGGGATATTACACTTAACAAAACACTTGTTTTGTTGTAGGTTAAAACAAAACGCCAAAAACACTAATGCGTACCAAATATGGCCCTAGTTGGTTGAAGTAGTTGTGGTGCAGCAAAACAAATCATGTTCAACACAGTTCAACATAAGGGCAACTGGTATATATGAGTCATATTATTGAGTGAATAATTCTCCGTATTTGTTCTTCTCCTCGTGAAGAATTTAAATAGTACACAAAAAATTACAAAGACAGAAAGAAATTAAAGACTAAAAGTCAGCTCCTATAACTATGCTAATAATCACTTAATCCGCACATGTACAACTAATTATCTATATATGTCAACACTCCCCATCAAGCTGGATATGTCTCGGATTCTCAGCTTGGCAAGAGCAGAATTGAACACTTTGCTAGAGACTCCTTTAGTCAAAATATCAGCAAGTTGATCCTCGGTCCTCATATATGAAGTGCAAATCACACTTTCTGTTAACTTCTCTTTGATAAAGTGTAATATCCCTAAATTTTACATGGCGTTTATTTATTTGTTTTGTTTTATTATTATTATTATTATTTTTTGTCTATGTGGCTATTTAAATTGTTTGTACATTTGTTTTAGGGTTTTAATTGTTTGTCATTTAAATGTTAAGTATTTAATATTTATTTATTTTAATTTTATTTAATAGGCTTGAATTGTTTGTGGAGTGTTTAATTATTTAGTAGAAAATTTTGAGCTAATTGTATTTTTTTTATTGATGTTTGTTGAGGGAAAAATCCCCTTCCAATAAGAATCATCCACGTCATTAAAATAAGGTATTACCTTATTGGTTCTCCACTAACCCATCGAAGCCCAATTTTGATCAAGCCCAAGTAAAGTCACTATCGGCCCAAGGTTGTTAATGTTAAACTCCCAACCTGCTAAAAATTCATCCAGCCCACTCACAATTATAATCCAAGTACGGTTAGGATTAATCAAATCCTCCTTGACAAGGGATCCTTCATATAAGAAAATTCTACATAGGAAGAAGTCCTGTACAGTAAAGAAGTTCTACATGGAAATAATTAAAGAGGGAAAGAGCCTTGTATGTAAAGAATTATATATGGAATAAATTAGAGGACAAGTATAATGAATCCTACCGTAATTCTACTTTCTTTTTGTATATAAATAGAGGCATAGACCTCCAATAAAGATCATCGAGCATTATAAGTTTTTCTCTGAATTGTTCTTGTTATTAATTGTTCTTTTATTTAAGTGAGTTGTATTTATTTCTTTAACTTTTTAGTTAAGCGAATATTTGCACCTACACTTTGGCACCGTCTGTGGGAAATGTATAGAAATATACTTCCACGAGTGATTAAAGATCTTTTTTGTGACTATGATCCGGGATGTCAATCGGAGGAGCCACAGCTGATCCGCATATGGAACTAATGCAGAAGATGCGATAAGAGTTCTTGCAACAATTCAAAACTCTCCGCCAAGCAAATGAGGCTAGTACGACTCAGATTGTATTACTTCATCATGGGAATAACACTCTCCAAACAGCCATGGAGCAAATAGCATCACAACCCCCACCAGGCAATGCAGAGGGAATCCCCCTCAACCACAATGTTCCTCCCGTAGACGAAGCTCAAGTCAACGAGAGTCGACAGGAGCAGAGGACGAAAACCGAAGCGGTAGCCTCGGACAACCACCTCCATCGCACACAAGACGAATAGGCCGATTCCAACTGCAAGCTCACTATGTGGACAAATGGCATTCAGTATATCGTCCAGGAGGTTTTTGACGAAAAGAAGCTCCTTAGGATCCAGACATCTACTCAAATGGCTAAGGAACATAAGGCTTCTCTGGTGAAGACTCCATTCACTGATTTGGTATACTACGTCGAAAGACCTAAAAAATTCACCATGTCGGCCTTCACTCAGTTTGATGGCACGGGAGATCCTTCATATCACCTCGATCATTACTATCAGAAGATGGCTCTAGATAACCACAATGATGCATTTATGTGCAAAGTCTTCCCAACTAGTTTGACAGGAGCCGCATTAGAGTGGTTCAAGAACAGACCACATAAATCAATCCCGAACTACAAAACTTTGTGCGCCATGTTCCTAGTAGAGTACTGTGGTAATAAGAAGCAGAAAAAGACTATCGCTAGTCTATTTACCATAAGGCAGAGGAGAGGAGAAACATTATAGGACTTCCTACCTAGATACAATATGGAAGCTTCAAAGATAGCGAATTGCCACCCTGAAACAGCTGTGGAAGCATTCTGTGACACCCCCACATTTTCCACGCATAAGTTGATCAGGCTTATACACGAAAAACGAGGGATATCAAAAACAATTGGCAACATACAAGCATGGAATACAAAATGATAATAATAAAGGAATGTAGACAGGAAAGGAACACTAAATAATACAACATCCATCCATCCTTTACTTACTACAGTACTCCATTACAACTTGGAAATCCTATGTCAAGGATCCCTAAATATAAACCTGAGAGTTCAACGTCAAAAGTAAATAAAAACTGAAACTGAAGTAATACATAAAACTTCTACCCTGAACTGGATCGTAAGAGTAGGTGAGTTCGGATGGTGGTCCCACACTGCTAACCTCAACTTTGGAACGGGTACTGACCGTATCCTGAAATAACAACAATGGTGGGTCAACCCCACGAGCAAGTCCTCTCTACTATGACCCAAATCAGAGAATCAAATAAATTAATCATTAATTGGATGAGTACTATATTTGTATACATCCTAAGGGAACTATCCAATGTATAATATGACCTCAACCAGAATAGACGGTGATCACTTAGACTCACACTAGGTGGTTAAGTGTCGCCTTTCCCTACCCGGGAAATCAGCTATTATACATGGTACAAGGTACTGACAACACAGACTGTAAAGACTACACAGTAGTAACGCATCTCCATGTACAAATGAATATACTGAGCATATCAATTAGGCAACACATGCCAACAATATTAATAAATATACCGAGTATGTCAATTAGGCAACACATGCCAATAATATTAAACCACATACCCCGACAGTCACACATCTGTCTATCGCAACGAATGCATAAGGTATAAATGAGTCAAACTTATTAGCCAGCTCACATGGTTCTATATGGCAACACATCCATATAATATAAATGCGACATAATTTAAACAGTCCATTTATTCTCTGAAATGCACACAGCATAATAATCATGATTTATATATGATTAACAGTATAAATATCCCATAATATATAATGGATAATTTATATGACTAAAACCATGGCATTATTTAATTTAAAAGCAATGATTAATACCATTTAATAAAATAATAACACCATCTATATTTAACAATGTCGTTAAATGAATCACAGTCATATCCGTACTGGAACGCGCCAATAAATGTTTAGAACAGATTAATCTGCCATAATAATAATTAACGGGTAATAAAATAATAATTTCGTGGCCCGTTAAACCCGTAACTACCAACACAGGCCCTAAAAATCCAAGTTTAAGGTTCTGGAATTTACAAAAATGGCCCTAGGGGTATTCTGGTAATTTCCAGTAGCTGAAAGGGCCCTTCACGCGCCCCCATGCGCCGCCCTAAGTTTCCCCACGCGCAGCCAACTCATTCCCACATGCGCACGCGCCTACACGCGCCATCACGCGCGTCTAGAACCTGCCACGTGCGCGCACGCGCTCCCACGCGCACGTTTAAGTCTCCTGCAGACGTGGCACCTCCTGGTTGGTTGGCTGTATTGACTTGCTGTGGGCGCGCTACACAGGATCACTTCATCTCATCTCACCTAATCCAAGTGTCAATGATCCGGGTGTACCGCGGTAACATGGATCGCGATGCACCGGATAAATCAGATTCATCTAAGGCCCAGGATGTGCGCGCACGCTACCCTAAAGTACGCCGCATCACACCGGATCACTCCGGTCATCTCCCCCACATCCGGTGGCCGGAAAACTCGCCGGAGTCTCGCCGGAAATTGCAGAAAAGCCTCAGTAAAATTTAGAAAATTCTACAAAAATCCCTAAAGCCTTATTTAATTATTTTCAGCCATTATTAATTTCATAGGATATTAAATAAATATATACCATCCTATATAATCAAAATTTCATTAATTTAATAAACTAAAATTAATAATTTATTAACCTCCTAACCTGGTCTCTATGCATAAAAATAAACTAAACAATTAATTTATTAATTCAAATGGGAAAAATAGATAATAACTTGCCTTATGGATTTAAAATAAATCCGCCGGTCTGCGCGTAGTCGGGTAAATTCCCTACACCGGTCCAAGCTCTTTTTTTTCTCTCTCTTCCTTTCAGTCTTATACAAGAACTCACTTTTAATATTTCCTTCTTCAACCTACGTGAATCCTCAACCAAAGGGCTAACTTCTATATATAAATAACTTATATAATTTAAATATTACAAATATCTTTTTACTAACCATCTAACTTCCCACCTATATTTACTTAAAGCATGCAATCCAAGTCAAGTACATTGACTTAACCAAAATGCTACCATTATGTCAAGTTCCCATCATGACATTTGATTATTTGATTATTATTATGATTATTACAATTATTATTAGTATTATTATTATTAATATTCCTAAACTTCCCTAACCACATTCCTTTAATGCCATGCCCCTAAGTCTTCTTTGAAATCATCTCATTCAACCAAGATAGTGGAAATTCTATCTTAAGACTAAGTTGGCATCATAACTTGTTTTAATAATACTATTCTTATTATTACTATTATGATTAATTTATCACTATTATCATTATTATATTATTATTAATAAATTATTATTATTATATTATTATTACATAAAAATACATTATAATTATAATAATACTTTATATCACAAATATAAAACTTTAATTAACCAATATTGCTTAATATAAACATAACCAACAAATAAAATTATTAATAATAATACATGCACAATTAAATGAATAAATTTACTATTTTAACATACACAATTAATTTACATGCACAATTAAATGAACTTAATATAATAATGTAGCATGCACAATAATAGGTAAAGAAATCTACACATAAATGAATTTAAATAAACTAAGTTCTTTAATAAAATACGGGGTATTACATTCTCCCCCCCTAATAAAGGAATTTCGTCCCCGAAATTCACTACATACCTGTAGTAAAGAGCTCTGGATACTTGGCACGGATAATATCTTCCCGTTCCCAAGTAGACTCTATCTCACTATGATGACTCCACTGTACACGTACTAATGGAATAGTCTTTGTGCGCAGTATCTGATTCCTACGATCGAGAATACAGTAAGGTTGTTCCAAATAGGTTGCATCGGGTTGCAACTCAATTTCACCCACATCAATGTGTTGATATCGATCTTCTTCCCGTAGAAATTTTCGCAGCATAGATACATGAAAAACATTATGTACCCTATGAAGATTATCTGGTAAAGCCAGAAGATAAGCTACTGCCCCAATCCGATCTGTAATCATAAAAGGACCCACAAAACGATGCGATAACTTACCCTTTGACCCAAACCGCATTACTCCCTTCACGGGAGAAACCTTAAGCAAAACTTGATCACCAACCTTAAACTCCAAAACACGAGTTTGACGGTCAGCATAACTTTTCTGTTTGCTTTAAGCTGTACGCATCCTATCCCTAATGATAGCGATCTTTTCTGATGTGTCCTTAATAAATTCAGGACCCAAAAAGTTGTTCTCACCAACTCCAAGCCAACAGACAGGAGACCTACACGGTCTACCGTACAAAGCCTCAAATGGTGCCATGCCAATAGTTTTCTGATAACTATTGTTATAAGCAAACTCTGACAGCGGCAAATATTCCTCCCAATTGCCCTTAAAATCAAGAACACATGCCCGCAACATGTCTTCTAAAATCTGATTAACTCACTCAGTCTGTCCATCTGTTTGAGGATGATAAGCAGTGCTAAGATAAAGTTCTGTACCCAAAGCCTGCTGAAAGCTCCTCCGAAATCCTGATACAAAATTCGGATCTCTATCTAATATGATGGACAATGGTACGCCATGAAGTTTCACCATTTCTGCAATATAAAGCTTAGCATACTGTTCTGACGTAAAGTTTGAACGAACAGGCAGAAAATGAGCGGACTTGGTCAATCTATCAACAATGACCCAAATAGAGTTATGATTATGGTGCGAAGTAGGTAATCCTTCTATGAAGTCCATGGAAATACTCTCCCATTTCCACTCTAGTATGGGAAGTGGCTGTAACGATCCTGGCGGTCTCTGATGATCAATCTTAATCATCTGACAGGTGCTACATTTAGAGACAAAGATAGCTATATCTCTCTTTATGCCGGCCCACCAAAACTGGCGTTTCATGTCCTGATACATCTTGTCTCCCCCTGGATGTACAGAGAACTGAGAAGTGTGTGTCTCTCTCATCACAATATTTCTCAAATTATCAGCTGAAGGCACAATTAAACGTCCCTTGTACCTCAATCCTCCATCAGTCCCCATAGAATAAAAAGGAACGTCTCCGGAGGCTAACTCCAAAACCCGATCAATACACTGTTGATCTACGAGTTGCGCTTGAATAACCTGATGAATGGTAGAAGGAGTTACTACCACACATGCCATAAAAGCATCTGCTAACTCATCAACAGTCTTCAAAGCATCCCACTCTGTTGTAAACAAAGCCGAAAGGCTGACATAGGGTCGGCGGCTGAGTGCGTCTGCTACAACATTCGCTTTCCCTGGATGATACTGTATAGAGAAATGATAGTCTTTCACGAACTCCAACCATCTGCGCTGTCTCATATTCAGTTCCCTCTGTGTGAATAAATACTGTAGACTTTTATGATCGCTAAACAATCGAAAAGTCTCTCCTAAAAGATAATGCCTCCAAATACGCAAGGCAAAAACCACTGCTGCGAGCTCTAGATCGTGAGTCGGGTAATTAAGCTCGTGAGGCTTAAGCTTCCTGGACCCATAAGAAACTGGTCGCTCTTCTTGCATCAACACACAACCCAAACCCTTCAGAGAAGCGTCGGTAAATACTAAATACTCGATTCCACTCTGAGGTGTGGCTAAGACAGGTGCAGAAGTTAGCTTACTCTTCAATTCAGCAAAAGCAGTCTGACAAGAATCATCCCATACAAATGGTACATTCTTCTTAGTCAGATGAGTAAGTGGACCCGCAATTTTGGAAAATCCCTGGATGAACCTGCGATAATACCCCGCCAATCCCAGAAAACTGCGAATCTCTGTCGGTGAGGTAGGCTGTCCCCACTCCATAACGGCCGCAACCTTGGCTGGATCTACTGCTAACCCTTCTTCTGACACTACATGACCCAGAAATTTGACCTCTTTCTGCCAAAATTCACACTTCTCAAACTTCGCAAACAACTGATGTTCTCGAAGTATCTGCAACACTGTGCGTAAATGTCTGGCATGGTCCTTCTTCGACTTAGAGTAAACCAGAATATCATCAATGAAAACAATGACAAACTGATCTAAGTATTCTCTGAATACCCTGTTCATCAAGTCCATAAAGACAGCTGGAGCGTTCGTTAAACCGAAAGGCATAACACGAAACTCATAAGATCCGTACCTTGTGAGAAATGCTGTCTTTGGAACATCTTGTTCTCTGACTCGTAGCTGATGATAACCAGACCTCAAATCGATCTTTGAGAAGTAAGTAGCTCCTTCAACTAATCGAACAGGTCATCAATTCTGGGCAACGGGTACTTGTTGCGAATAGTGACCTTGTTCAGTCCTCTGTAATCAATACAAAGACGAAGAAATCCATCCTTCTTCTTGACAAACAGTACTGGTGCTCCCCATGGTGAAGTACTCTTGCGAATAAATCCCTGGCTGAGCAACTGCTGAATTTGATCTTTTAACTCTCGCATCTCCACTGGTGCCATTCTGTATGGCGCCTTAGCAATAGGCGTAGTACCTGGAGCTAAATCAATGACGAAGTCTATCTCTCAACTCGGTGGCAAGCCTGGAATTTCCTGGATACATCCTGGAATTCCTGTACTACCGGGATACTGTCAAGAGATACCGCAGTCGCTTCCTGTGAGTGCTCCTCAAGAACAAATAAATAAGTGCTAGGCCCTCTATCAGGTTGTGGTACAACAAGAAGATACATCTCCTATCCTGCTATAGCAAATACAATAGACTTTTCGTAACAGTTAACCTGAGCATGGTACTGAGATAACCAGTCCATCCCAAGTATAACATCATACGAATGCATATCTAACACTAACAAATTTGCAAGGAATCGAATCCGGCCCATATCTATAAGGATATCAACGCCACACTCTCGTAAAATTGCGCCAACTCCCAATGGTGTATAAATATTAAGAGGTTGGTCACATAACTGAGTCGTCATACCAGATAAGATAACAAAAGCTCTAGACACAAAAGAATGTGATGCACCAGTGTCAAACAGTATACGAGCAGTTCTACCATGTATAGAAAACATACCCTCGATAGCCTGAGGAGCCTGCGCATTATGTGGCATGAAGTTATAAACTCTGCCATGATGCAACTGCTGTGGAGGTTGTCCCGAAGGAAATGGTGGTGCTGGAAGTGCCGGAAAATTCTGAACTTGCCCACGTGGCATCGGTGGGGCCGGTAGAGGTAATGGCTGATTAGGTCTCGGCTGCCCATACTGTCCCTGCTTAGCTTTGAGACACATCTTGGCCGGATGCCCAATCTCTCTACAATGATAACAACGTCCCGTAAAAGGACCTGCCTGCCTTCTCTGTTGATTTCCCGACCACTGTTCATGTCCGGTCTGAGGTACCCCACCTTGTCTACCCTGATTAGGGACTCCATCCCTCTGCACATCTGGGTTTCCTTTGTTTTTCTTCCAAGGTTGATGTCCTTGAAATCTGCCCCGATCATTGGACTTGGTACCACTGCTGCTTCCTTTCTCCACTGTCTGGTAGTCTCGGTTAGCCCGCTTATGTCCCTTGGACTTTCGGTAATCACTCCTCATCTGGCAGTGTTGTAAAGCGACATTAACCACCTGGATATAAGTAGTATATGTAGGATTACCTATTATCACCACTTTAATCGGCCATATCAACCCCTTAACAAAGCGGTCTCTCTTCTTTTCTTCCGTATTGACCTCCTCTGGTGCAAATAATGACAAATTAATGAACTTCTGTTCATACTCAGCCACAGTTATATCTTCCTGTTGCAGATTCAGAAATTCAGTCTTCATCGCTGATCTTACTGACATAGGAAAATACTTGTCATCAAAGCGAGTCTGAAATTCAGCATAAGTCAATCTGGTCCTCTCTTCGACAGTAGTAATAGACTCCCACCACTGCAATGCATTGCCTATCAGCATAAACGTAGCTAGCATCTGTTTCTGCACTTCAGTACAGATTACTATCCGAAGATGACGTTCGCTCTCCTGTTTCCACTGATATGTTAACAGGACATCTGTGAACCCCGCAAACGATGGTGGATTCCCTCTGATAAATGAGTGACGAGTTTTGTCCCATGACATTGGCTGTGCCACTGGTTCAGGAATAGGTATTATCGGAGGAGGTTGCTGGTTTCGTAGAGCAGATGTTACTCCTGCTGCTACAGCTCGTGCAATAATATCAGTAACTTGAGGGGAAAATTCCTGATTCTCATTTTGAGTTGGGGAAATACTGCGATGACCGTTCGCATTCCTTGTCCCACGCCGAGACATCCTTCTTTTGAATTTAGAAAAATCTAACGTCAGTACATTATAATGAACTGACTAAAAGAATACAAAGAACCCTAATACTTAGGCTCTAATTATCAGAATACACAACGCGGAAGTATAGTAATCACAGATCCCTAAGACACTCGAACCTGGAATGCTCTGATACCAACTGTAACACCCCCACATTTTTCACGCATAAGTTGATCAGGCTTATACACGAAAAACGAGGGATATCAAAAACAATTGGCAACATACAAGCATGGAATACAAAATGATAATAATAAAGGAATGTAGACAGGAAAGGAACACTAAATAATACAACATCCATCCATCCTTTACTTACTACAGTACTCCATTACAACTTGGAAATCCTATGTCAAGGATCCCTAAATATAAACCTGAGAGTTCAACGTCAAAAGTAAATAAAAACTGAAACTGAAGTAATACATAAAACTTCTACCCTGAACTGGATCGTAAGAGTAGGTGAGTTCGGATGGTGGTCCCACACTGCTAACCTCAACTTTGGAACGGGTACTGACCGTATCCTGAAATAACAACAATGGTGGGTCAACCCCACGAGCAAGTCCTCTCTACTATGACCCAAATCGGAGAATCAAATAAATTAATCATTAATTGGATGAGTACTATATTTGTATACATCCTAAGGGAACTATCCAATGTATAATATGACCTCAACCAGAATAGACGGTGATCACTTAGACTCACACTAGGTGGTTAAGTGTCGCCTTTCCCTACCCGGGAAATCAGCTATTATACATGGTACAAGGTACTGACAACACAGACTGTAAAGACTACACAGTAGTAACGCATCTCCATGTACAAATGAATATACTGAGCATATCAATTAGGCAACACATGCCAACAATATTAATAAATATACCGAGTATGTCAATTAGGCAACACATGCCAATAATATTAAACCACATACCCCGACAGTCACACATCTGTCTATCGCAACGAATGCATAAGGTATAAATGAGTCAAACTTATTAGCCAGCTCACATGGTTCTATATGGCAACACATCCATATAATATAAATGCGACATAATTTAAACAGTCCATTTATTCTCTGAAATGCACACAGCATAATAATCATGATTTATATATGATTAACAGTATAAATATCCCATAATATATAATGGATAATTTATATGACTAAAACCATGGCATTATTTAATTTAAAAGCAATGATTAATACCATTTAATAAAATAATAACACCATCTATATTTAACAATGTCGTTAAATGAATCACAGTCATATCCGTACTGGAACGCGCCAATAAATGTTTAGAACAGATTAATCTGCCATAATAATAATTAACGGGTAATAAAATAATAATTTCGTGGCCCGTTAAACCCGTAACTACCAACACAGGCCCTAAAAATCCAAGTTTAAGGTTCTGGAATTTATAAAAATGGCCCTAGGGGTATTCTGGTAATTTTCAGTAGCTGAAAGGGCCCTTCACGCGCCCCCACGCGCTCCCACGCGCGCGTTTAAATCTCCTGCAGACATGGCACCTCCTGGTTGGTTGGCTGTATTGACTTGCTGTGGGTGCGCTACACAGGATCACTTCATCTCATCTCACCTAATCCAAGGGTCAATGATCCGGGTGCACCGCGGTAACATGGACCGCGATGCACCGGATAAATCAGATTCATCTAAGGCCCAGGATGCGCGCGCACGCTACCCTAAAGTACGCCGCATCACGCCGGATCACTCCGGTCATCTCCCCCACATCCGGTGGCCGGAAAACTCGCCGGAGTCTCCCCGGAAATTGCAGAAAAGCCCAGGAAAAATCTAAAAAATTCTAGAAAAATCCCTAAAGCCTTATTTAATTATTTTCAGCCATTATTAATTTCATAGGATATTAAATAAATATATACCATCCTATATAATTAAAATTTCATTAATTTAATAAACTAAAATTAATAATTTATTAACCTCCTAACCTGGTCTCTATGCATAAAAATAAATTAAACAATTATTTTATTAATTCAAAGGGAAAAAATAGATAATAACTTGCCTTATGGATTTAAAATAAAGCCGCCGGTCTGCGCGTAGTCGGGTAAATTCCCTACACCGGTCCAAGCTCCTTTCTTTCTCTCTCTTCCTTTCAGTCTTATACAAGAACTCACTTTTAAAATTTCCTTCTTCAACCTACGTGAATCCTCAACCAAAGGGCTAACTTCTATATATAAATAACTTATATAATTTAAATATTATAAATATCTTTTTACTAACCATCTAACTTCCCACCTATATTTACTTAAAGCATGCAATCCAAGTCAAGTACATTGACTTAACCAAAATGCTACCATTATGTCAAGTTCCCATCATGACATTTGATCATTTGATTATTATTATGATTATTACAATTATTATTAGTATTATTATTATTAATATTCCTAAACTTCCCTAACCACATTCCTTTAATGCTATGCCCCTAAGTCCTCTTTGAAATCATCTCATTCAACCAAGATAGTGGAAATTCTATCTTAAGACTAAGTTGGCATCATAACTTGTTTTAATAATACTATTCTTATTATTACTATTATGATTAATTTATCACTATTATCATTATTATTATATTATTATTACATAAAAATACATTATAATCATAATAATACTTTATATCACAAATATAAAACTTTAATTAACTAATATTGCTTAATATAAACATAACCAACAAATAAAATTATTAATAATAATACATGCACAATTAAATGAATAAATTTACTATTTTAACATACACAATTAATTTACATGCACAATTAAATGAACTTAATATAATAATGTAGCATGCACAATAATAGGTAAAGAAATCTACACATAAATGAATTTAAATAAACTAAGCTCTTTAATAAAATACGGGGTATTACACATTCAAGATTGGTATGATTCAGGGGTCTAAGTTTCATACCTCAATTGTCAAATATTCCCCTCCGGACATGTAGACTCTTAACACCAGGGCTCAAGTTTACATTCGACTTGAAGATAATGTAGCCAACAGATCACAGCATACCACCCTCGTAATAGCAGAAAATAAGCCTCGAGAGAAAGGCTCGAGTTCAAAAAATCATAGAAGCCAATACGCCTTGGTTTCCAAACAAACCAGTTGTTGTATTCCCTCAACATGCCGATCAACTCGGCTTATAATTCTGGCTCTAACAATACACTGATGTAGGTTGGCCTAGGCTTTGTATCAGTACCTAAGTTTACCTCCCTTAATGGATCTTGAGTTTCTGCCATGAGGTCATTAAGCTTAGCTGGTGCCAATTCCAAATCTTATAATTGAATAGCATCTAGTTTTTCATTATCAATTTGTCCAACTTTGGTAACACTAGCCGAAAGTTTTGGCTCTACTTTTGCTTCATTTTTTAGTCATTTTTCAGCTATGTACACTTGTAATCTAATGCAAACAGCCCTTAAGGCCTGCTGCTGAGTTGCTTCTTTTTCAATTTTAGCTTCCATTAACAACATTTTCTTCAGTTTTAGCAAGCCAAGGGATTTCTACCTTCAGCCTAGAGTTTTCCAGTTATAACTCACCGATGTTTTTATTGGCAAGACTTCTTCTCATAGTTGCCGATATGGGTTTCCCATCGGCTCCTGTTCCCACAAATCGAATAGGAACACATTCTTTGTTATACAAAATAGTATCTGCCGAATAAACTTTTGCCACAAATGGCTTATCATTGACATTTACCATTTTGACCTTGTCTCCATCCCAAAAGATCAACGTCTGGTGTAATGATGATGGAATACACATGTTCGGATGAATCCAGTCATGGCCTACCAACAAATTGTATGAGGTCGTGTAATATGGTATTAGTGCTGGTTGAACCTCCATTGAATCAACATGTTGCTACATCGGTAGAAATAACATCGTCTATACTCTTGCCGAGTTTCTTTAATGTACTGACTGGGATTACATTCAGAATCGAGCCATTGTCTACCAAGACTCAATTGACAGGTTGGCCTTCTACCTATACTTTCACGTACAAAGGCCTTAATTGTTGAGTCATTACCAACAGAGGTTTCTCAAAGACTACCTTTTCTGCCGATTCTGAAGAAAAAATTGATAACTTCTGAAGCGGCTGAGTTTTACCCTCTTTAGCACTATTTTTTCCTTCCGCTTCTTCATTCTCTTCAACATCAGTAATGGATTCCGATGGAGCCTGGAACATTGCTGGTAATACAAATACCATATTACAAGATATTTAAGCTGGGAAACTACCAAATTGTATTCTAAACTTATTCTTGCGTCTGGGCCACTTTGGCTGATGTTCTTCCACCTTAACAGGTTGATCTCTCTCTGGAGTATGGACCTGTTCGGTAAAAATTTCTTGGCATACTTTTTCGGCTTTTCTTTTTTCCTTGCCCTTCTCCTCTGTTCCTTATGTTTCTGAGATCGAGTAGAGCCTCCACTCGGATATTGTTGAACCTTGGGGAATTTTGGGTGATTGACTTGAGTCCCCTCGTCTGTGTCTGTTCTTGGCAGTACAGTTCGTACTTTATGTGAATCAGTTCCCTTTTGTACATAAATTTCAGACTGGACTGGCGAACGTTGTTTAAAACTGGGATATCGATATTAGGAATGGAATCTGCTAGATATATATTCTTGCCAATCCTACTTCTCTGTCTTCAAGTGACTTCGGTTGGAACTACCCTGCCGAAGCTCTTCACTGGGTTTATTTGGGAAGGTATGCCTTTTAAGGATCCCTTTCCTTTTTGGTTGGCTTGTCATTAGCTCTTCTTTAGCTTTCTGTTACCCCTTACAATTTGGGCAACAACCGTGGTCTATCAAGGCCAATTGAGCCTCTCTTAGCCGTCTCTACAAGTCTGCCATCTTTTTTGGTGTCATACTCGGTGAGAGGGACTCATCTGATATCTTCTCGGCCTCCTGCTGATTTTCTCGCTGGGCTAAGCTTACCACATTAGTCAATATGATTCTAGGGAATAGATTAGTATTCACCTTCATAGTGTCTAATGTTTTCTCCGGGAATTTTAATATACCCTAATCAATAGCTTTTTACAACACACCTCGTAGAATAGTATAATCATTATTAGTAGCATGGTTCTAAGAGTTACGATACTTACAAAACTCTTTTTCTTTCAGGTATCCTGCCGATGGAATCTTATGCCCTTTGGGCAAACTGATCATTTTATAGGTCATCAAGTGATTAAAAATTTGATCTGTTTTTGACAAATCAAAAGGATAAATTTTTCCTGTATCGGCAACTCCTTTCCTTGTGGCCGATGTTGAAGCTGCGTTGCCCTCTATTGTTGGCTTAGGCTTGATCAATACCTCATAGATATAAGGCTTCTTGATATTGACCTCAGCAACATCAACTTCCAATTCATCACCAACTTCTGCAGAGAACACCTCATAATAGGGTATTTGTAATATGTGTAATGACCCGGTCATTTTCCTCCTCTTCTTTTTTTTGGTAATTTCTTCTTCTTTTTTCGTATTTTTCCCTCTTTTATCTTTTTCTCGTTTACCATTTGCTTGCATAATCTCACTTTTTGTGCTCGGATTTAATTCCAGCTTTGCATACGTCCATGATATTTAATTTTCATGATATCTACATTTTCACTTTTATAGAAAAGTATGCTAAATGTTTACTTTTCTTGTAAAGGGTATGGATGCATAACTTTTTGTAATTATTTATGACTTTTAGGATTTTAGTGTAATTATTAAAAGTAATTAGTTTTCGTCTTAGGGACCATTTTGTAATTTAATTTAGAAGATATTTTCAAAAAGGACCTTTTTGCAATTTTTGAAAAATATGACAAGTGTCACTTTCCTAAGGTGCCACTTGTTGGTTTTGTGGTAGAACCACTTGGAGGCTAAATCTCATGACACATGGAGGGTGGAGATTCACCTATTTGTTGGCCTAGGATAGGAGCACTTGTTGGCATGGATGGTTGACAAGTGTAGGCTCAATATTAAGTCTTGGAAGTTTACTTAGGATAATGACAAGTGTAGGTTTCACAATTAGTCTTACATTGTGTGTGTAAGAGAGGTAGTGCAAGAGCACCTGGTGAGTGGAGGATCCCTTCACATTTAGCTTAGGGTTTACACCTTTGCTTCATTTTATCTCTTTCCTCTCAAGAACCCTAACTTAGCCTCCATTGAAGGAAAAGCTTGACCAATAGCTTTGACTTCATTTTTGGTCTCCTTCCACTCACCTTAGACCATTAAGTTTGGAATACAAAAACCTTGCCTTATCTTCCTCTTCATAACCCTAGAAGGAAAACTTGAAATTCCTTTGCTTCCTTTGTATTCAAGAGGAACAATCCTCTTGTGAGGTAGGAGTGGTTGTATATTTATCCTCTTTGGGTTTTATACATATTGGAGCTTGATATATATTAATTACAGGCTTTTTTAAATTCAAGTAATTGCATATAAATAGAGATTTATTATGCTTGACTTAGGATTTGTGAATTAAAACATGTATATGACTATTAAATGGACTAGGTAAATTATTGTTTAATGACTTGCCTAATACTTGTGATTTTATTGAAGGTCTATTATGGATTTCTTGGAGTTGGTACTTATATTGTTAAGTAATAAAAATTTTATTGAAAATTTAGTGTAAAGACCTTGTATGTAGCACTTGTATTTACTTGTAAGTAAATTACTATATTACATGATTAGTGATTGTGGCCTACATTGATAGTAAATTGCGTTAGTGAAATGTGTAGTATCATTAACTTGCCACTTTAGACATGTAACCTTATGGCATGATTTGCTTGGTTTCACCCTACTTGTACTTGGTAGGTAGTTTCATGCATTGAGATTATATAAATGTCATGGACTTGTTGATTTTTGAAAGCTTGTAAGGATATGAAATGTTGATGGCTAGGGTTTGGCTCTAGTACGGAGGATAAGAATTCTCCTAAATCATAGTGCGCACTAGGTAGTACCTTGTGGGTCGTAATTACCCAAAATAACTTGTATGGTCTCGTGGCCACATATCTTATTCTTCCCATTATTTGATTTCGCATTATTTTTTCCAAGTTGTAAATCGTGGATTTCTTGTAACTTGTGATTTGGTAATATTAGTTTCAATGCGGTTATAGTACTTGTTTAAGTGTACTTGGAAGCTGTGTATTTATCAATTAATTCATTGTGTAGCTTGAGATGATCCCTTAGAGTACCTTGAAAACATAGACATTAGGTGGAATACACCCTTGTGATGATCTATGTTTGGTTTACATTATACTTGAAACTATAGGGTATGCACATACATCACATCCTACGAGTAACTTGATTACTCACCCTAGTTGTTTGGGTTGTTTTTCAGGTAAAGAAGCTTTATTGTGAGATGCACAACACTCTTAGACTTGTTAGAATTCTTGGAGTACTTTTGGTGACATTGAATATGCATTTGTTAGCATATTATGATCCTTTTTGGTGTATTGTATAAAAACTTGTATTTATTGTCTAAGCTATGTAATGTGCACTTAAGTGCACCTTTTGCCACTCTTTGGATGTGTATGTAATGAGGCCAAGGGCCAAAGACACTTATATGACATGTATGCTATTTTAATCTCAAAGCTTGTTTATTAATTATAAGGAATTTCATGTATTGAAGGGTCATATTTTGCATATGACATGCCATGAGGCTGTAGGCCATTGTAGCGCGCCTACTACATCATTTTACGTTTGTGTACATGTTCACATCTTACAAAACTCTTAAGTTTTGACTTTTGAACAATTTATGGATAAATTATAAATTTTATAAAAAAATTCATGCATTAGGGTATGTTTCAAGTTCTCTTTTGTTTTAGCAGGTTAAAGACGCTCTTTTAAGATTATGAAATGTTTTTAAGTGTGTTCAGATCATATGGGATGCATGCACCACCTTAGAATTGGACCAAAGACCTTTTCCTAACATTTCAGCACCTTTACGAGTCATTTCGGCCGACCGAAATGCCATTTCGGTCGACCGATGGCCTTTGGGAATTCCATTGCACCAAAAACATCACTTTCCAGTAGCCAAAAGTATTGTTCAGGGCTATTTCGGTCGACCGATGGCTCATTTCGGTCTACCGAAGTAACCACCCCTTAAAAAACATGTTTTTAGTAAAGTTTCTGGTCATTTCGGTCGACCGAAATAGCATACATTCTCACAGTCTCTCAGTTATGTTTCAGCATTGAAGTTCCAACTTCAAACGATCATAACTTCTTCGTTTCTAACCCAAATGGGGTGATTCTTGAGCCTAAACTCAAGGATTTTGAGTCAAATTTCCAATGGTACCAATTCCATTCTCATATTCAATTCACAGTGAGAGTTATTCAAGTTTTAGTGGGATAGTGTCAGTTTTTGCTTAAATCGGGAAAGGACGTTTTGTGGGATTCTTGTCCTAGAACCTCTTGGAATGTTATGAAATGATTAGATTAGGTTGTATTCACCTTTTTTGACTTGTTTAGAGTCAATTTTCCCTTTCTAATTGTGAATTGACCATTATGCCCTTCATTGACGAATTTTGCTCATTTTTGACACCGTTTACTCCTTTCATTTTCTTTAAATTTCGTGACCTCATGGAGGGTCATATTGGTAACCTAGGGATGATTTATATCTCTAGAGGCCTTGGTTATCTTTTGCTTTCGCATTTCGAATCCGTTAACGGGTTAACCTTCAAAAAATCACTTTGCATCGGGTTTAAAAATATGGGTCACGACAATATGTACCCTTGGAGGAATTCTTTCTTTCCTTCTCCTCCTTAAGTATCTTCTCATACCGAGTGGGTCTATCTGCTAAATCGAAGTGATCTTAAAATTCAACCCCATTAAACCTTTTTTGATGTTCAATGTCTAATCCATTCAATGTAAACTTGATAAACTCTAGTTCAGGCAGACTTACTCAACACTTAAGCTTGGCTTTTTTGAATCTGGCCACAAAAGTTTCAACCGATTCGCTCAGCAATTGAGATAATCGGGATATCTTTACCTGCATAGCTTCTGTCTCTGTTCGGTAAAATTGGGTATGGAAAGCCTCTTTCATTTCATCCCACTTCTTAATAGAATCAGCTAGCAGGTTGCTGCACCATTCAAATGTTGCACCGGCAAGGGAACTAGAAAATAACCTCATCCTCAACCAAGGATTAAAACCTGCTTCCCCATATTGTGGTGTGAACCTTGCAATATGTTGCACTGTGGAAAAGATTTCCTCACCACTGTACATAGTAAAATCAAGATACCGATAATTTTGTGGTAAATCATGAGCATCAACATAGTCAAGATAGGGTTTCCTGTATACGGGCCAAGCACGTCTGTGTCCCTGTGCTATCTCGGCCTTTATTAGGGCTAAAATTTGAGCTTTATTGATCCCTGCATTTTGGCCTGGACGGTCATTCGGGTGAAGTGGAGCATATGGGTCAACCCATTCTCGTTGTGAATTGATAAGCGCTGAATACTGTATATTCAAGCGCCCTAAATTACATTAACAAAGTCCATTAATTGATTATTTTATATAGATTAACTCCATTTGCATGTTTTTGTGCATTTTCAGGTTAAAGTGCAAAAAGGAAGCAAAAATGATGCCTTGTGGAATTTTGAACAAAAAGGGTGCCAATTCTGAATTTTTGGCAGCAGTAGAACCTGACTTTTGTCGCCATTTTCGACCTAGCAAACTCAAGAACTGGACTTCCATCATAACATGAAAGATTTAGAGCTCTGAATCAGTTTTCCAAATCTTCAAGCAGTTCGTCATTCGGAGTTCGGAGCAGAGAGTTATGATCTTCTTAACAGAGGTGCGCAGAACTGCCTGGCAGCACTGAAGTACTGCCTTTCTCCCCATTTTCGACCAACCAGACTTGAGAATTGGGTCTTCATCAAAACATGAAGTTTTTAAAGCACTGAATCATCTCTCCAAATATTCAAACAGATCATCATTCGGAGTTCGGGGCACAAAGTTATAGCAGTTTTACCAAAGTAGGTCAGTGCTGAGCAAGAAGAGCATGTTGCACATTACACTAATTTAGAGTGCTCGAGACCACTCTTCGAGTGCTCGAAAATCAGGCAGATTGCACTCGAAAATGGCTCAATTTCAGCCACTTGCACATTGGTTTCCTCAATGCCATCTTCCTTCTTTATAAAGTGGTTGGAGGTGTTCCTTGGAGGAGAGAGAGGGTTTTGTTGGAGGACAAAAGGCAACCAAAGGCCACACATTTCATATCCTTGAATTTTGGCAAGATAGAGGAGAAAGAAGATAGCAAGAAAGGTGTGTTCTTGGAGCTAGAAGAGGGGAGCTCGAAAATGGAGGTCAAGGCTTTGCTTCCTCGTTCCTCTAGTGCATCAATGGGTAACTAAACCTCCATCTAGGGAGGTGATGAAGCTCTACCTTGTAAGCATGTCTAGTTTTTGATTTATTTTGGGAAATGAAATGTATATTTGGCTAGTTCCATGGTCTAGAGCATGTTACAAATTGTAATGAAGATTTTGAATGTTTGAATGACTATGTTGATTTACATACTCTTGTCTTAGATTATTTAATCTCATAGTTGTATGGCTTATAGTTTCGTAGTGACAATGGAACTAAGATTATGGAACGGTTTTAATGGCATGGTTTTGAGTAGCTTGTTAATCCATAGCTTAAGAATTTCTTTTGATGAGTTAATCTTGTGACTTGATATCATGTGCTTCCACCAATTGATTAATTGTTTGACAATCTCTAGCTTAATGAGCATGTCTAGGGTTGCATCTTAGTTTAGGTAACTCAACCATGTGAAGCTTTGATAGGTTGTTCTTACTCTTGAATTAATTTAATTTCTTGAAGATATTATAGTAGTCGTGTATTATTATATATCAAGGTCATTTCTACATTAACTCCCCAAATTAATCATATAATTAGCTTGTGTAGAGGTTTGGAGTGGACTCACTTCCCTAGACTTCCTTCTCTAAATCATCTCTTTTAATCTCCTTCAATTTATTGTTTTATGCATTCTGAATTTGTAGTTTAGTGACAAACAAAACAAACCCTCTATGAATACCCCTTATCACTCTAAAATGACTCTAGACACTTAGGTTGCCTTAGACTAGCGCAGTCCCAGTGGTTCGACTTACCCGACCAATAGCCCTATTTTACAATGATTCGTGCTATTGCGAAGGTTGATGTATAGTTGATCAACCGATCATGGATTTGCAATTATATGCCCCCCGGCAGCCGCCTGTGGTACTAATGGATTAACCTTGCCTTGGTTTTAATTGCCCCATATTGCTGATCTCTTAGAGGAGGAATCGGCTGTATTATTGGGCATTGCGCGTTTTGATTCTGCTGGTGATTTATTGGCGGCTAACAGGTGGATCTGACAGTATCGGTGGATTACCGACAGGCATGTCGAGGGATAATATTAGCATATTATCGACAAGCATGCTGAAAGTTGGATTCGGCGAGATAATTCCTGCCGTAGTTGTTTGAGGAATAATCACAAATGATGATGAAATATGTTGAAATAATAACTCATGGGCATTTGAAGGTTCAACATGATCATGTCGGCTTTGGACAGCCAACAATTGAGCCACTATCGCTTCCGTCCTCTGACTGGAGTTCATTTGTGATTTCATCTGCGAACTCATTCCATCCATTCGAGACTCCAAACGGGCCTCTTGCCGATCTACTTTTTACATGATAGCCTTAAGCATTAGAATGATTAGAACATTCGATAGAAGGGATGATTCTGCTACATTTGATCCGGTTTAGCCAGTTGGCTGGACTTTCTCTTTTTCTTCCTTATTTGTAGTGGCTGCCTTTGATTTTTTTGGCCTGGGAGGCATCTTTACTATAATTATTCACCTAGTGGGTCCCACCGGGCATGCTAAGATTGTTAACGCTAAAATCGGCTGGCTTAGCCGATTTTAAATTGATCTGTTACGGGCGTGCCAGAACCAACAATGTGGTTCGAGTCTAAATTATCAACTAAAGTCTTTTTGAGAACGTTGACTTTCAGGCGAAGCGAAGAGAAAGAGAACAATAAAACTTCTCTTATGAGTTCAGGATTGCCTTAATAAAAAGGACTTTAACAATGGATAATATAGTAACATTTTGATAATAAAAAGGGGAGAAAATATAGATATAGAAATAGATAGAGAGAAAGAGATAGAGGGAGAGATGGAACGAGATAGAAAGAATGAGATAGAAATAGTAAGGATGTCATTTGGGGAAAAGGCTTGAGAAAGTAATAACAATAATTAGATGATTTTAAGGGTGCTGGACCTTTTTTCTCAGCATACCTCTACATTTATTTATAGAATAAGACGTAAAATAAATACCTATACACAAGCATCTTAATTATATTACATCTCTATCATATAACTAAATGTAATTTCAAAATAAACTAATCATATAGATAAACATAATTATGTAACTAAAACTATAGAGTAAGTGTAAAAAACACCCCTATAGTTTCAAAAATGTGCAAATAACACCCTTGGTGTTCAAACGTCACCCCTGTAATTTCAAAATGGTGCAAATATGGGCTTTTTGTTAGAAGGGTAGGTAAAAATACGAAAATACCCCCCAATATTCTTTATTCAATAATAATAAAAAAATTTAGAAGTTGAAATTGCCCAATAGATATAGAGTTAAACTACGTCGTTTTGGGTAATGAAGCTGAAGATGCAAATAATTTTCTCTCTCTATTTTCACAGAATCTCATTACATTTTCAATTAAAAAAAAATCTCCCCCTCTTTCACTCTCTTCGCTGCCTTTTTATAGGCAATTACAAGTGCTTCGGGACTATCAGTTTTGGGCCTTCTTTCTAATGGGCTTGGTCTTTTTCGGTGGATCCTCCGAGCTCGGCCCATTCTGTGGTGCTCTTGTATGGGTTGTATTTCAATTGCTCGCCCTGATGCCACATCTGCGGACTATAACCGGCCCATACTACTTATTGTATCCTCAACTGCCCCCATAATTACTCCCTAATAAATTAGGGGGTAATTATTAGAGGCAGCTAATCATGACTTGATGGCTCGAGAAGATCGCATGGGAGAATGGACGGTTAGATTTGGGGGTCGGTGCTTCGAGATTCAAACAACTCCTCGCTTTCCTTACTCCTCGGCCTTCGGGCTCACCTTGCCTTTATAAGCCTCATAGATGTTCCATCGATTCTCTTTATCGTCTCCATCTTACTTTACTGTTGTTCAAATCTTCTCCGGCAATTTTTTGCAAAAGCTCATTTTTCCAGCGACCTTGCAGTACTCTTTGACGTTTTCACTCTCTGAGGTTAGTTTTGTTTACCTTTCTCTTTCAGAAAACCTCTTTTTCTCCCTTAAAATCTTCATTCATGAGACTTCACCTTCCTGACGATATACAAGTTAGAAATTGCCCTAAAGAGGTGGATATTAGAAGTAGTGCTGGCCTTCTTCTCGGCGAGGTTTTATTTTCCCACCTTCATCTTAACCTCCTTAGGTTCCCTCTGCATCCCTTCTTTAACTATGTTTTTAATAAAATGAAACTTTCCCCTTTGCAAGTAAACCCAAATTTCCTTAGGGTTTTATCTGTTATGTTGTTTCTGAACTGTGACAGAGGTCTAGATCTAGACCTCGTAGATCTTCTCCTCTGTTACAAGGTTAGCAAAATCCGAGCTGATGAACCGTTTTACCACTTCTACCCAATTGAGAAGAGGTCCATTTGCAAAGATAAAATCAAATATGAGTAGGGTTGGAGGAAAAATATAATTGGGATTAGGGGAGCCTGGTTTTCTCCAGCCGCAGAGGATTTCCTTATCCCGAGCGCTTTTGGAGTGTGCTCTGTTTCTTCATATAAAAAATACAAAACCCATAAGAGTGACTGTCCTTGCGAGATTTGCATTCCTCACTTTTGTACTTTCTTATACCGTTCCTTAGGCATTCCTTGTGATGATTTGAGTTACGGTGTTTGCAGAAATAGGGACAACTATTTGAAGCAGTACGTTCTGACCAACATTCCCTCTTGCTCGGATCTCCTTACCTCAGACAACCTTCTTGCTCTCTCAGCCCTTGGCAAGACAATGAGTCAGCTCCAGATCCCTTCCTTCGGCAGGAGGAAAGCTGCCCCCAGGATTGTTGTTGCCCCTGTAGCAACTTCTTCTCCAGTTTCAGTATCTTCCTCTACCACTATTTCTGATACCACTCCTTCCCCCGATCCGAACGTGACGGCTACCGACCTGATTTCCAGCACGGCGACTGTCAATCTGAACGTGACCCCTTCTGTCAGCAACCTTCCCACCACTGCTATTGCTACCGCACGGGAAAAGACGAGAGGAAAAAGGCATCACCTTGATAGTGCTCTTAGCCTTGATGACGTTCCTCTGTCACAGAGGGTTAAGCCTTCTGAGCCGAGTGTGTCCGTGCAACCCCTAACTAGGCCTCCTACCCCCTCTGGGCATGCCTCTGACTCTGTAACGGCACCATGGAACCCTCGCTTCATTCGAACAGACGGATCGTCTGTAAAGCCGAACGAGACCATGTTCAAAGATGGTCAGACCGCTATGGAATATTACAGGAGCATGTGGACTCCTAAGGATATTGAGGTAGCCAAGGGTCTGTCTCAGAAGGAAGTGTTCAGCCGGTTCCCTTTATCTGCAATGGAGGTAACTTCTGTCCCTCAGTTAATGAATCTTCACATAGTCTTTACATTTGATTTCTTCTGCTCGGCTTAATCAGTTATCATGTATATCTCTACAGACCCTGTACGGGATGATGGCCATGTAGAAGCAGGTTGAGCTGGTAAACGCCAAGGTTCGTATGCTCTCTGATAACCTTGGTGTAGTTAACAAAGAGAACGATGATTTGGGTGCTCAGAATACCGGGCTGATGGTTCAGCTCAATAAAGTTGAGAAGGAGAGAGACGCTCTGAAAAAGGAGACGGACTCCCTTTAGGACGAAAATAACGCTCTACAACTTGAGAAGAGTGTCTGGCATACCGAGCGAGAATCTCTTAAGGCTGAGAAGGAAGAACTTCAGCGCTTTCTGAGTGATGAGCAATCTGCTCGGATGGCCTTTGAGAAAAGAGCCCTAGACAAGCGTGATGCTTTATTCAGCACCATCAGCAAGGTAAATGGTGGTATGCTGGCTCTGCATGCTTGATTTTCCAGGGTTGGGGCCCTCAGATATGCTCAGGGGTTCTGAGAGGGCTATACTGATCACGTTCCAGCTGAAGATCAGACCGGTTCTACCCCTGACGAGGTTAACAAAGAGCTGGAGATTGATCCTCCAGGTGTTTATGTCGATCCAGACTCCACCCCTGCTGAAGGCATATTTGATGAATGCCAAGAGATCGCCTCTTCCAGGGTCATCCCTACTCCCTCTACTGCTCAACCTCTAGGCGTTCTTCGTTTGTCCACCGTAGCTCCCTCCGCCATTGCTGCTGAGGATGAGCCTCGGCAAAATGATTCTTCCAATGCCAATAAGGATAGAACTCAGCAGAATGACTCTGTCATTCAGCTTGATTCTCCTCCTCGTGAGGACGAAACAACCAACAGTGATGTGGGGACTGTTCAGCACCATCAAGAAGCTGACGGGGCAAATGCTTCTAGTTAGAACTTTTCTGATGTACCGACCTCCTTCCTTTTGCATTTTTGTCTTCTGTATACCTCATTTTTTTTTTTTTTTGTAACTCTGAAAATTCACTATTAATGAGATGGCTAACTTTTGATTGAACTCTTGCCATTTAATGCTATTTGATCTGATTTTTCTTTGTATGTCAGTGGTTGGCGTTCGGCTAGTGTACCACTTTGCCACACATTTTTATTATTATATATATATATATTTTTTGGCAAGTTTTTGGCATTCGGCTCATAGTGCCAGCTGCCACTTACATTGCTAAGTGGTTGGCGTTCGGCTAGAATGCCACTTGCCACTTTCACTCTTTTATTTTTTGGCAAGTTTTTGGCGTTCGGGTTATAGTGCCAGCTGCCACTTACTTTGCTGAGTGGTTGGCGCTCGGCTAGAATGCCACTTGCCACTTTCACTCTTTTATTTTTTGGCAAGTTTTTGGTGTTCGGCTCATAATGCCAGCTGCCACTTACTTTGCTAAGTGGTTGGCGTTCGGCTAGAATGCCACTTGCCATTTTCACTCTTTTATTTTTTGGCAAGTTTTTGGCGTTCGGCTCATAGTGCCAACTACTACTTACTTTGCCGTTTCCATAAACTCGATATACATTTTTTTAAAAAAGAAGATAGCTTTTTATAAATTCCAGAATTCTGTACAACTGAAAGTAAGTAATGCCAGAATTAGAACTTCAAACTTTATACATATAATACCTTTTTAAAGATGTAGCATTCCATGGCTTGTTAACCAGCCTTCTAGCCATGGTCTCTAGCATATATGCCCCTTTCCTTATGACCTCTGCTATTCTGTATGGTCCTTCCCAAGGTGACATCATCTTTTTAACCATTCCTACCTTCTTCTTCAGAACCAGATCACCAAGTGCGAAATCTCTGTACTTCACCCTTTTGTTGTGGCTGCTAGCCAGTGTCTGCTGATAGGACGCAAGCCTTATTGCCGCAGCATCTCTTTTTTCCTTTAACATATCAAGGTTAAATCTCAGCATTTTGTCATTCTGTTCCTGATTCCATGCTAAGCTTCGGACAGTCAGAACCAAATATTCAACTAGTGTGACTGCTTCAGTTCCGTATGCCATGGCGAATGGGCTCTCCCCGGTCGGCCATCTAGGGGTCGTTCTGTAAGCCCATAGGACGTTCAGGAGTTCATCCAGCCACTTCCCTTTATGGTTTTCCAGCTTCTTCTTGATACAAGAGAAAATTGTTCTATTCGTAATTGCTGCTTGTCCATTAGCCTGGGGATGACTTACTGCTGCCAATTTTTGGTTAATTCTATATTCTTCTAGCAATTCTCTGACTTGCTTGCTGTCGAGATTAGTCCCATTATCCATAACGATTGACCTCGGGACACCAAAACGGCAAATAATATTCCTCCAGATGAAGCGTCTTATATGAGTTTGCGTTACACTCGGATATGGCTCTGCTTCTACCCATTTAGTAAAGTAATCCGTTGCCAGCAATACATACTTGTTCTGAGCTCTTGCAGTTGGAAGAGGACCAACCAGATCCATCCCCCATTGTGCGAAAGGCCATGGTGTGGCCATTGCGTGCAAGTCCTCAGGTGGTTGGTGGATCAGTGGTCCGAATCTTTGGCACTTATCGCATCTTCTAGATAATTCTTCCGCATCTTGTGACATGTTCGGCCAGAAGTACCCTTGCGTCATTGCTTTGTGCGCTAAAGACCTTCCCCCTGAATGATTTCCACACACACCTTTATGAATAACTCGTAGTATCTGCCGAGCCTCTGTCGGGGTGACGCACTTTAAGTACGGCCCAGAAAAAGACCTCCTGTATAATTGGTTATGCACTATTGCGTACTTTGCAGCATTCGATTTGATTTTCCTAGGCTCATCTCTTTACTCAGGCAGAGTACCATCCCGGATGTAAGTTATGATTTGATCAATCCAACTTGGCTCATATGGAATAACATTCACTTGCCAAGGATCTGGGCCCGCAGGTTCTTCAAAAGTGGATGGCTGGTTCAATATTCCTACTGGAATCACCCTTGCCAATGTTTCTCCAGAACCCGAGGTGCTACATGCTAGCCGATCGACATCTTCGTTATGCTCTCTTGGTATTTGGATGTGTTCAATTTTTTTAAAGTTTTTGACTTCCCGCATAACAACAGAATGATATGCTTCCATCGTTTCATCCTTGGTTTCATATTCGCCATTCACCTGCCAAACAATTAACTGCGAGTCACTAAAGACGGTCAAATTCCTGACCTTCAGCTCCTTGGCAAGCTTAAGTCCTGCCAGCAGTGCCTCATACTCCGCTTTATTGTTAGTGGCTCTGAATTCAAGCCGGAGCGCTTGATTTAGGGACGTACCTTCTGGTGTCTGCAGTTTGACTCCAATGCCTGCCCCTATTTGATTTGAGCATCCATCGACGAAGAGTTTCCATAAGCAACCACGAAGGTCCTCCTCCATGTCTTCTGAATCACATTCCAGTAAAAAATCTGCCACTGCTTGTCCTTTGACTGCCGTTCTGAGTTCATATGTTATGTCAAATGAGCTTAACTCTATGGCCCACTTCGTCATCCTCCCTGAGAGGTCTGGCTTGTGCAGGATTATTCAGATAGGGAAAGTGGTTAGAACGATGATAGGATGGGATTCAAAATAATGCCTGAGCTTTCTTTTTGTATGTACTAGCGAGAGTGTCACCCGTTCGGCCTTTGAATAACGTCGTTCGGCCTCAGTCATCGTTTTGCTAACATAGAACACTGGATATTTCTTCCTCTCTTTACAACGGATCAGAACGCCACTTGTCGCGATGCTGGATACCCCGAGGTATAAAAATAGCTTTCTCCTGGTTCTGGAGCTAACAGGACCGGAAGGATCTGCATATATTCTTTCAAACCAGTTAATGCTTGGCGCTGTTCATCCCCCCAAACTTGTCTCCTATGGCTTCGTATTGTGTCAAAAAATGGTTTGCAGCGATCTGACAATCTGGAAATGAACCGGCTCAATGCAGCTATCCGTCCCGTAAATACTTGCACTTCTTTGATTGTCTTCGGCTCGGCATTCTTAGTCAGAGCTTCTGCTTGGGCAGGGCTAGCTTCTATGCCTCTATGATTAACCACGTGTCCCAAGAACTATCTAGAACTCACGCCGAATGAGCACTTGGTTGGATTGAGCTTCATTTCATATTATCTCAACACATCAAATACGTCTTGTAGATGTTTCAGATGGTCAACTTTCTTCTTACTTTTTACTACCATGTCATCAATGTAAGCTTCCACAGTCTTCCCTATTTGATCCTTAAAAATTTTGCTAATAAGCCTTTGATAAGTTGCTCCGGCGTTCTTCAGTCCGAACGGCATAACTTTGTAGCAATAGGTCCCTTGCTCGGTAACGAAAGAAGTTTTCTCTTCATCAGCAGGGTCCATGGGGATCTGATTATAACATGAATAAACATCTAAGAAGGTTAAACGCTCATACCCAGTAGTAGCATCCACCATTTGATCAATTTTGGGCAGCGAAAAGCTATCCTTCGGACAAGCTTTGTTCAAATTGGTGAAGTCAATGCACACTCGCCATTTCCCATTCTTCTTCTGCACAACAACAACATTTAACAACCAGTCAGGATAATACACTTCTCTTATAAATCCCGCATCAAGTAGCCTGTTAACCTCCTCGGCTATAATCTGGTTACGCTCTGGAGCAAACCTTCGTTGCTTTTGCTTTACAGGTCTTGCATTGGGATTAACGTTTAAGGAGTGACAGGATACGGAAGGATTGATTTCAGGCATGTCTAGGTGGCTCCATGCAAATACATCGGCGTTCTGAAACAAGAAATCAACTAACTCCTGTTTATCCTCCTCTGCAAGTCGTTCCCCCACTCTGGTTGTTCGTTCTGGTCAGAACCAATCGATCTATACATCAACTAGGGGTTCATCGGTCAAGTCCACTGGCTCCTCCTCCCCATTCTGCTTAGGGGGAGGCTCCTGTAATTGCTATCTCGGGCTGACCGAACGGATGGGTGTTTTCCCTTTTCCAGCATACTTTAGCGTTACTGAATAACATTCCTTAGTTGCAACCTGGTCCCCATGAATGTCAATCACCTTAGCTTCGTCTAGCCCCAAGCATCTCATTACTTGATGCAGAGTGGAAGGAACACCTTGAACTCTGTGGATCCACCTTCTGCCCATCAGAAGGTTGTAAGAGGGATGAATCTCGACAACTACAAAGGTCTCCATCAGAACCCTCTCTACAGCATGTATTACTACATCCACCGTACCGATGGGCTCCACTCATTTTCCATCAAACCCTAGCAAAGGATTCCCAGTGGGCTTGAGCCGATTTGGCTTGATCTCGAGCCGATTAAATGTGTCCCTCGGCATGACGTTCACACTACTTCCAGGATCAATCAGAACTTTGCGTACCAAACATTCGGCCACTGTCAAGCTGATGACTAACGGGTCCTCATGAGGGATCTGAACACGCAACTGATCTGTCCTGTCAAACTTTATCTGTGTTGATGCGCTCTGTTGGTGCAGAGTGTTTATACTTCCTATCCTCCTCTTCATCTGTGCCTGGCGAATACGCGTTTGAAGCAGTTCATCTGACTCCTCAGTAGGTTCAGGCCGACCATGAATTGCATTGATTATTCGAACTGGTTGCGCATTGTGAGAGTTCGACTTCTAATTCCTCTTCATTTGCTCCATCGGTCGGTTCTGTTCCACCGCCTGGCCTTGAATATAACTTGCGAACTCCCCTCTGGCTATCAGCATCTCTACCTGTCTCCTTAAGTTCCTGCATTCATTAGTCTGATGGCCAAAGTCAGAATGGAATGCACAATGTCTCGACTGATCCCTCTGCTCGAGGGGTATCTGATTGGTAAAGGAGATCGGAACTTATCTTTATTTTCTTGATACAGCCTTGCTAAGGTGACTTTCAATGGAGTAACCAGTTCTTCCTCCCTGGGCCTCTTCTCAAATTTCCATGAGGTCTGACGCTGTGGCTGAACCTGCTTTTGTCTGATCTTTGCTTTGTTTTTCTCTTCTGTTGATATGATGGATGTCTTCCGAGCGTTAGCTGCCTCTTCTTCTTCCAAGCGCAAAAATCCATCAGCTCTTTCATTAAGGTCATCTATAGTCTTCGGGGTATTCACTACCAAACTTGTGTGGAATGGAGTGCCACGAGTCATGGCCAATATAAACGCTTGAACCACCGTAGAAGGATGCCATTCAATCACCATGTTCTTAGTAAAGTTAAACCTGGTTAGGAAAGCTTGGAGACGCTCGTCCTCATGCTGCTTCATTGTGAATAGGCTCAAAATGTCCTTTGTTAGACGTTTATTTCCATAATATTGGCTTACGAACCGATCACACAAGCTTCGAAAACTATCCACTGAGCCCCTCGCCAGGTTCTTGAACCAATTGAGCGCTGGTCCAGCTAGACTTGTAGGGAAGCACTTGCACATCAAGGAATCATTCTCAATGTTCAGAGCCATTTTCAACTGGATGTGATATACATGATCAATCGGATCAGTCGTTCCGTCAAACAAAATGAAAACGGGCATAAAAAATTTCCTCGGATAACGCATTCAAAATTTCATTAGTGAATGGCGAATCAACCGTCCGAGCTGCTGAACGGAAGGCTTCATTTTCCCTCTGGAACCCCGCGGTTGCTCTCTGATCTACAGATCTCCTTTCTGAGCTGCGATAGTCGAGCGTTGCTAAGGAAGGCCGATAAGTCGGATCGAATGATCTTCCCTCAATAAACTCTTTGTGCCACGGCGGTATAGCTTTGTGGCGACCAAACTCCATTGCTTCTTCTCGGCTGAGCATTTCTTGATGCGAATCGAAAGTTATGGCTTCGTTTCGCCCGATTTGTTCACGCCGTGGATCCACATGAGTTGATCCTTCACGATCATCAACATGACGAGGATTTGGCGGCAAATCGTTTGGCCGGACCTCTTCGCGGCGAAGATTTGTCTGATTGTTCCCTACCTCCTCACCGTGATATGCCGCATCAGTACGTACAACTTCTTCTCCGGCCGGGAGCGGTCGCTGAATCACCGAAACTTCTTGACACTGCATTTCAGTCCTTAGATCTGCATTCTCTCTCCTGAGAGCTTCGATCATGCTCATCAACTCGTCAAGTTTCATCCGTTGGACATTCTATACTGTGTTGGAGTTCTCACCCTTAGTCATCATTCCAGAATTGAGCAAAGGCATGAATCACAAATTCTAAGTTAGATCTGAGTCTCGCTAACATCACGTCAGATTTGAACTCAAATTTTAAGAGTTATGTTCTCCCTTTGATAGATCAGAGCTTTTTCGGCGTCTGAGCTTACTGGATCGAGCTGCGATAGAGTGAATCACAGCTGCGTAAACCTAACGCCAATTTCTCAAAATCAACCAAGAATCAAGAACTTCTCAAGAGCAAACCGCAATCTCTTAGATCTGGATTAAACTTCTAGAAATCAAGCTTCGTCGTCACCAATCAGTTTGAATCAACATGACGTTGATCAAACAAGAATCAACCTCCAACGTGTGATACCCCCGGATTTTCGAATGCGGGTTGGCCAGGCCCACGTCCGAATACCCGAGGATATCAAAACAAATTGATAATAAATGAACACAGAGTACAAAAGAATAAAGAATAATAAATAAAATGCTGACAAGAAACTAAAATGATAATCTAATAATAAATCTCAGAATATATTTCCATTAATTAATAAACTCTTCTGATACAACTGATCCTTCAAAATACAACTCGGGAATCCATACTGTATGGACCCCTAGAAAATCCAAACTAAACAAATGACAGCAATAACTGTCTAAATCAGGAAACTGAATCATAAAGGAACTCCTATGTAGTATCGGAAGAATGAAGTAGACTGATCTCCGCTTAGCACGAATAACCTCTACTCCTGATGAACACCTGAAAAATAATGGTGGGTCAGGCCCACAAACAAGTTCTACTCTACTACAGTCCAAGCAGAGATCCGATACACATATACGTCCTAGTCAATCCAACAGTAACTAGTAGTCCTTATATATATATATATACACACTAAAGGAACCTCGCTAGACTATAGGGTTGTCTCAACCTGAATAATAGGCAACATGCAAAACGCACATATAGTGGGCATGAGTACCTAGACCTACTAGGGTACACAACTACACTATATCTAGCTACACATCCTTGGTGATATACGCACCCTAACCACTGATCCTGAGACTCAAGCTCATATTATGGCACCATACTTATATATATAAAATCTAGTAACCATCCTATTCAGTATAAATTAATCATCCATAAGTCATTCAACTTGTTCAGCTGACCTGACTTGAATATAAGTAGGACTTAACATTTTAGTTAATCCATTCCCTTATATAATATATTAATCCTCCATAAGTCATTCAACTTGTTCAACTGACCTGACTTGAATATAAGTAGGACTTAACATTTTAGTTAATCCATTCCCTTATATAAAATAGGTAGGACTTAATTGATAAGTTAATCCGTCCCTAGAATGCCACCGTCCCATACCGGTGCATTAAACCACACAATCCAACAATTGATGTAATGATTAAGGAAATACATCAAACAATCCAGAAATAACTATGATAATATGATATCAAGTTATCATAAAATAGGAATGATTTATTATTTATTTAAGCTTCCTATATTATATGTCATACATAAACTGAATCTTATACATATGATGATATTTTATTATACCGTCAAATAAGTATTATCCGTATCCAATTCATCCTACACATTTAATCTCAATTGTTAAAACATATTAAAAGATTAAATCAATTCGTTTGTTTAAAACATTCAAATAGCAAGCATCATTATGATTGAGTCCATTTAAATTTATTTAAACCCAAACCTAATTTCTATTTAATGTTCAGGAATCCTAAGCATGTTTCTACGTTCCATCATTCCACAGATATGTAAAATACATAATTTAAACATGTAAAAATTCACACCGAAACTCAAATCAAAATCGTGCATTTATCAATTCATAACACAAGAACAGATATGAACCAATTTCATAAAATCTATGTTCTAATCCACTTAAACATGCATAATTATTTAATTTTATGTGTTTAATAAATCCTGAAATTTCCTAGGCATGTACAGAAACACGAATCAAAGGGAAAGAGATAGAAGAAGAACTTGCCTTAAACTTTCGGATCGAAAGTTAAACTTCTTCTTCCTTGATTTTCTCTCTACAGGGTTTTTCTTCTCCTTCATTCCTTTTCCTTTTTCCTTCTCTAATTCTCCTTTATAATATATCACGTGAATATTTCTAACCCCCTTTTACAACCTATAGCTATATATTTATAGGTTAAATAAAATAACCCTAACCCTTTTCCCAATCCAAGTCAACTTAAAAAAATATATATATATTAAAATATTAAAAAAGTAAGTAAAATATATTACGTATATAATTTATGTATATCTTTATTAAATAAATAAATTATACAAATCCCATTATTTATTAATGGATTATCCAATAATACTTAAGTTACCATAATATTATAAAGTAACTTAAAACATAACACGTATCAAATCTATGTATATTTTTATTATTTAAATATAAAACATATACATAAGATTAAATATTACTACCCAAGTTACCATAAAAGTAATTAATAAATTACTTTCCCTTTTATATATATTAAAAAGGTAAGTAAAATATGTTACGTATATAATTTATGTATATGTTTATTAAATAAATAAATTATACACATTCCATTATTTATTAATGGATTATCCAATAATACTTAAGTTATCATAATATTATAAAGTAACTTAAAATATAACACGTATCAAATCTATGTATATTTTTATTATTTAAATATAAAATATATATATCAGATTAAATATTACTACCCAAGTTACCAAAAAATTAATTAATAAATTACTTTCCTTTTTATGTATGTATATAATATATATCTATATATATACATACACAACTATCCATGGGTAATAATCCACACACATCCAACCTCCTATCCAAGTAGTCCATGGAACCCAATTTGTTGGCCCATTGCTACTAACCAGAACCATAAAAGAAAAATAAAAGAAAATAATAAAAAAAGAAAATATTTAATTTACAATTAATCAAAATACTATTTAAGCACATAATCTAATTAAACAATTAACACATAGGCAAATACAAATAATACATAGGCACGTAATCAAATAATCAAGTAATACCTAATTCAATTAAACACATAAGCAATTAGTCAAATAATCAATTAAATAATTAAAAATACAATTAAAACAAATAAATAAATACCAAGATTATCCTTTTTAAATTAGGGTATTACACAACGCTTCCCACAGACGGCGCCAATTGAAGATGCAAAGAATTTTCTCTCTCTATTTTCACAGAATCTCGTTACATTTTCAATTAAAAATAAATCTCCGCTGCTTTTTTATAAGCAATTACAAGTGCTGCTGGACTATCCGTTTTGGGCCTTCTTTCCAATGGGCTTGGTTTTCTTCGGTGGATCCTCCGAGCTCGGCCCATTATGTGGTGTTCTTATATGGATTGTATTTCAATTGCTCGCCCCGATGCCACGTCTGCAGACTATAACCGGCCCATACTACTTATTGTATCCTCAGAAGCAAAGCACAATTACAGACTATGTTGTTTGGGTAATTGGTGGCGGAGGCAGGGGCGGAGGGAGCATGTGCCCGGGGGGTGAGAATCGAAAGATAGAGATAGAAATCAGAATAAATTTTCTATTTCAATTTAATTTTGATCTGTTCACAACTTCATATGAATTTATCACATAAACTAGATCAAGAATATTAAATTGCTTCTTAAAAATTTAGTGATTTTGCTATAATTTTTTATTTTTATTGTTTTGTCTTTTTACGTGAAAAAAATTATATATGCCATGGTAGTTGGTTTTTTTTTTTTTTTTTGTCAAGTACTTCTGCCCCCTAAGATACAATCTTGGCTTCGCCCCTGGGCAGAGGTAATTGGGGGCGGAAGAGTTGGTGGAGAGGTTGAAGAAACATCCGGCTGTGCCACCAACAGTGTGGTTGGTGTATGTGGTTGTAGGTCGATGCAACTGCAGTGATCAATAGAGCGATGACCGTCAGGTACGCCATGGTCGCCGATGCCATGGCCGGTTAGCTGAGATTTGGATCGTTTGATTTGTAATCGGAGGCTTGCTCTGAAGACCACGAAGAAGGGTCTAAGCTTTCTATGCCGCCTTGCTACTCACTCACCAACAGCAAGAAAAGAAAAAGAAGCGAAACCACTTGCCGAAAGCGCCCTTCGAGGCTCGAGCGCATGTTCCTATCACCCTCTCCCATGTGGGGGATGGTTTTCTTTTGCAAACCCTTATTTCTCTTCTTTTACAAACCCAGATTGCCAATCAGGACAAGCAAGTGCCCATCAAAATTGCTTAGAGCAGAGGAGAGACCTTTATTTTTTATACCGCGTTATAAAAAAATGATACTGTCATTATTTTTTATAATATTGTGGGTCTCTTTTTGTTATCATATTGATTTGCATACCAACCAAATTTGATGAAGAGGATAATGAACATGGTGTTTCAGTGGAGGAGGTGGGCTCCTTATTTAACTACCCCTTCCACTGATTTTTAAACCCAGACACTAAAATGGGCTGAAACACCACCACCACTGCCGACACACCACCAAATAATCAATTAATTCAAAATCTCATTTCCCAACAAGTTCGAATCAAAATTATCACAACAATCACATAACCAATTATATGAGTGTGTATATATATGTGTAATCAAATATATATATATATATGTGTGTGTAAAGTATCACAAACCCAATTCCGGCGACCCATGATTCCTTCACTCAGAAAAAAATGGCAGAAAATTAACTTCCGAAAAAAAAAAAATAGCAGAAAATTTATGTTAATGTGTGTTGTATATATACAAGGGTGTGATTGGTGGCAACGAAGGTGGGGTGGTGGTGTGATTGGCGGCAACGGATATGGGGTGGTGGTGTATTAGTGATGGCGAATGGGATGAGATAGTGAGAGTTGAATGAATATATATATATATATATATATATATATACACAGGAATGCTCCAAAAGAACGGATTTTTCAGCGGACTAAAAGTCAAATAGTCAATTACAATTTTTTACTTTATCAGACCTAACTATAGTTAATAATTGTTACCTTAATATCCAATTTACCATAGTTAGCATATACCTTATTCCATCGCTTTCCTCCTTACTCTTTTCCATCTTTCTTGCAATCTCAATCACCGCTGTCATATCCACACCATTACAGCCACCATCTCTCTCTTTCTCTTTCTTCTTTTTGCACTTTGATTTATTTATTTTTTATTTTTTTGCTCTCTTAATTTTTTTCCTTTGATGGCCTGACTATTGCTCTCTTATTTATTATTATTTTTTTTTACTTTTCTTATTTTTTTCTTCGACCCATTATTCCACACTTAGTGAATAATGGAGTCTCAAACAGAAAACATATATTATTTTATCCTAGCATGGAAACAATAAAAGGTCTCCAAATTTGGGTTTTCTGAGACAAAAATAAGAAAAATCTCCAAATTCTGGCAATTTTCTCATTTTCATTCCCATTTACATTTTCACGAACAATTTCCTTCAAAATTTTATCATAAATACAATTAAATATCCAATCTTATCATCCCAATTTTGGAAATAGTTTATGGTATCAGAAAATTGATGTTCAAATTTTTAAATATGTCAAAAACTATTTTTATTACTTAACTTTTTTTTTTTTTTTTTTTTTAACATTTTTTAGTGGTTGAAAATAATCATGCAAAAACATTTTGGCGAGGTCATGTCAAGTGCACAAAACACACACACACACACACCCCATTGACCACTTCACAGTTTCTCTAATTTAGATCATCATTAATAAGAACTTTAATACTACATACCTAGCAAATCATGGTAGTAGTGGTTGAGATTGCAAGGAAGATGAAAAAGATTAAGGAGGTAAGTAATTGAATAAAGGTACAACTGACTATGGTAAATTGAATATTAATGTAACAATTATTAACTATGGTTAGGTCTAATAAAGTAAAAAATTGTAATTGTTGTAATTGACTATTTGACTTTTGGTTCGCTGAAAAACCCGTTCTTTTAGACCGCATGAGAGCCTTCCTGCATATATTTACATGTAATATATGAAATATTTAACAATAATTTTATAAGAGTGAGGGGCCAATCAGAGAGAGAAAAACTTGTTAGAGTAGAGAGATAAAATATGTTAAATATAGATAGAGTATTTATAGAGAGAAATATATTAAATAAGGGTATATGTATATATGCACATATATTTATAAAGTCCTGTTCTCTTGCTCCCCATGGAGCAAGAAAATTAGTCCACACTTTCTATATAGACGGTTAGATTAAAATCTAACGGTCATTTTTCAAACCCACTCTTGGCCTTTCCTTTTAACACAAACCACTCTCACCCTAGTTTTTATTTTTATATTTAATTTTACCATTACCACTTACATAACAATAAAAGGTAATTATTAACACTCTCTCCATTTCTTCGTGTGTTGAATTTAAATCCATTGATAAGGTAGTGAGAAGAGCTTCACCCATCTTTTCACCAAATGCCCAACTTCAAATTGAAATAGAAAGAATTTTTGTTTAAACTTTAACTGAAATTTTCTTTAATTTAAACTCCAATTAATCAATTCCATATTCCAAAAATTACAGTATATTTGTTGGTAAATTTACTTATACTAGAAAAGTATATTAATTTATTTATACGGAGAACAACAAGATGTTTTTTAGGAAAAGGCTATAATATCATACTGTTGTTGCAAATTGAAAGATACGGGTGTAGTTTTTCTTTCAAATAAACATCTAAATAAAACAATTTTTTAGTAAAATATATTGGTATTATTTTTTTTCAAAGGTTTCTATTTTTATTTTGATAATTTACCTTTTATTGTTATAGTAGATGATAATTGTAAAATTAAATATAGAAACTAAAAATAGGGTGAGAGTGATTTTGTGTTAAAAAGAAATACTATAGGTGGGTTTGAAAAATAACCGTTAGATTTAATCTAACGGTTTATATAGAAAGTGTGGACTAATTTTCTTACTCTACAGGGAGCAAGAGAGTAGGACTCTATATTTATATATATAATTCTTTATATTTGTATATAATATATGAAATATTTGATTATAAATTTGTAAGAGTGAGGGATAATTATTTTCATGTTTACAAAAAACCTCCTGTATTTTAAAGTGTGCAAAAATCCCCTGTGGGCATTTTGGGTAGTGCAAAAGGGTAGTTTTGGTATTAAAGGCAAACTTTTGGTCACATGCACGGTACATGCCAATTTTTTTTGGTCAAAAGCCCTTATTTGCACTATTTTGAAACTATAGGGGTGGCGTTTGAACACCAGGGATGTGATTTGCATATTTTTGAAATTATAAGGGTATTTGTTGCACTTACCCCTAACTTAAAAGATAAGGTTAAAATAGTGATCTTTAGCCACCATTTAATTCAAATATTCCTCCCATCTTTGCATGCAATATGAATTTCACGTGGAGCATACAACTCCCTTTAGTCAAAATACATTCACATAATAAGTCCATATACAAAGCCGAATCTCCCATTACAGCCCAAGTCACTATCACGTCATTGTATCATAAGCCCATTGTTTAATTTATGTAAAGTAGTAATATTCTTCAGCCCAACTCAATTGTGGCGCACTTTCAGCCCAATTGTAGTCCAAGTCCAATTATTAAATTAGGTGTCAACACAACAACTAGATTTAAAGGATTGAAAAATGAAATAAATGTGTTAAAAAAATAAAAAATAAAATTAATGTATTGACAAATTACATTAATTACATTAATTCATGGCTCCATACTTGTGTCATATGTTGACGTAAAATGGAATCCACAATAAATTTCTGCAACGAATCTCCGCTATTTATAGAAGAACTAAACCTAAAAGTACTGGCGCATCGGAGAGAATTTAGGTCAAGGTGAGACGGTGCACATGGAAATTACATGCTGGCAAAGATCCAAGAGTGCCATTTAGGTAATTTCATATTAGCTCTTTAAGATAATGACGCAGACAAATTCCCAACTTAAAAAGATTTGAAATCTCAATACACGCAGAAATTCCCTCACATCACGTGTACCGATACATCACCAATACCATACGAAATCTGTTACCAACCAAATACCGACTTCACTCTCTCTCTCTATAGTCCATATATATATATATATATATCTAACCCTTCTCTTTACTTGCTCTCTCCTTCTTCACCATTCACCATGGTTCTTGAAATAGAGCCAGCAGAGATCACAAAACACAAAGCAGAAAACGCAGACATCATCGACGAAGACGAAGAGTCCCCAGTCGAAGAGGTCCGACTGACGGTGTCGAACCACGACGACCCGACCCTCCCGGTATGGACCTTCCGCATGTGGTTTCTGGGTCTGGTCTCGTGCGTCCTTCTATCGTTTCTCAACACATTCTTCTCGTACCGGACCGAACCGCTCGTGATCACGATGATATCGGTTCAGGTGGCCACGCTTCCGATAGGCCGGCTCATGGCGAAGGTTCTCCCGACGACGACGTTTCGGCTGCCGGGTATGGGGGAGAGGGAGTTCTCGTTGAATCCGGGCCCGTTTAACATGAAGGAGCACGTGTTGATTTCGATATTCGCCAATGCCGGTGCCGGGTTCGGTAGCGGAGCGGCTTATGCGGTCGGTATTGTGAATATCATCAAAGCTTTCTACCATAGGAAAATCTCTTTCTTGGCTAGTTGGATTCTTGTAATCACCACTCAGGTCTCTCTCTTTCTCTCACTAATTCAGTATATAAACGGACCTACCTATATATGTGTATACATGTGTATCTGTATCGGCCGAGTATATAATCGGCAGAACCGACTGATTTGTACAGTTATTTGTCCAACATTTATAGGTGCATACATGCATATATATAGAGTATATAATCGGCAGAACCGACTGATTTATACAGTTATTTGTCCAACATTTATAGGTGCATACATGCATATATATATACTGGTGTTTCTATATTCTGGTAAACCTACAATGTTTGTTGTTTATTGGCTAACATTGTTTAACAGACAAACTCTTGAAACTTTTTTTTTTCTTCTTCTGATTTTAATTATATCTTCTTAATTTTTAAATGAATAATGATAGATAATTTAGAGTCGGATAAATTCAAATCTTAGCACAGGTTGATAATTATTATTTTAAAATTAAAATCATTAATAATTTTATAATAACTTCTGTTGCACTTCAAATCATTATTTTTCTAGTATAAAAATTAATCCCATATATATGACCGCCCCATTTAAGGCACTTTTCAGATTTTCTGTATCAAATGATTCAACTCTGTAAATTCTATGTAAATATAATAAGGAAAATACTCAAATCTTCACTATTTTTTATTTGGTAATTAAATATTACATGATAATTTATTATTAATCCACATAGATTCTTAAGTATTGTCCATATATATATATATATACACAAATTGACACAGGGTATTTATGCTAACATGGGCCCATGTGCAGGTGTTGGGATATGGTTGGGCTGGAATTCTGAGGAAGTATGTGGTGGATCCGGCCCACATGTGGTGGCCCAGCAGTCTCGTTCAAGTGTCTCTCTTCAGGTAATAACCTCAACACGGGGTCGTTTAGAACATCCAACACAAAATAAGTAAGAGAACAATTTTGTGTTTGCACTTTGCTTTCGAGAGCATTTGGTTTGACATAGAAATCGAAAAAAATTTAGTTAAAAGTTTGATTTCAAGACACTAATTTGGTGATTCAAAATGCAACAATTGTTTATTTGTGTTTTTGTGTGGTTAATTTAGGTAGTAAATTCTAATTAAAGAATTCTATTCCTGTTCCATTTCCATTTCCATTTTCATTTCCATACTAGATTTTTTAATATGGAAAATATATATGTGTAAATATATATGTACATGTGTGTATATATATGTATATATATTGCTAGGTTTGATTACTTTATATCGTTATTTTTTTTTTCGGAAAGTACTTTATATCGTTATTTTCCTTTTCTATCCTGATGACATGGGAGGTTCCATGGATGATGGACCTGTCATTGGGCAGCCACTTTGGCATCAAAATGGGAGCTTTCCAGAATAAGGCAAATGGACCTCCAAATTGAGGTTTCTTTATATGCTTAGATGGGTCCACAAATTAAATACTCCATTTGGTATTTTTTTTTTTTTTTATATAAGTAATGTTATTATGAGAGTTGACAAGTGCTCAATATTTATGAATATAGACATATTTAACCAATGAATAGAGACTTATTTTTGAAATTTGTGTAAAATAAGTCATTTAAGAACTCTTTTAATTCATTGCTTAAATAGGAAGAAAATCACATCTTTATTTAACCAATGAATAGAGACAGTTTTATAAGATTTGTGAAAAAAAAATCATTTAATAACTCTTTTAATTCATTGGTTAAATAGGAAAGGGCATATCCTTATTTAATCAATCAATAGAGACAATTTTTGAGATTTGTGAAAAAATAAGTCATTTAATATTTTTTTTAATTCATTGGTTACATTCATTGAATAGGAGAGTATCCTTATTTAACCGATGAATAGAGACGATTTATGAGATTTGTGAAAAAAGAAGTCATTTAATATATTTTTTAATTCATTAGTTAAAAAGGGGAGAATACATCTTTATTTAACCAATGAATAGAGACAGTTTTTTGAGATTTGTGAAACATTAGTCATTTAATAACTTTTCTAATTCATTACTTAAATAAGGAGAGCAAATCATGGGATGACACAATTGCATCATTATTTTTATATTGGAAATGATTTTGGGCCTTACCAAATATACGAAAGTGGGACCCTACACTTCCTTATCTCTTACATTAATGACCACTCACTGCCTGACTCTTCGGTCCAAATATCTACTCTTTGAAAGAACTAGAAAACTCAAAAAATAAAAATTTGGGCCAAGAATATTAAAGAAACAAGTTTTCATGTCCAATGCAGTTCCATGTAACTAGGTTTGGCTTTCCTCCTTCACAAGGGGTCTACTAGGCCATGGCCCCACTAAAATTTCGAAAAGCAAAATCTTACAAAATCATTAGTAGTTGTGAAAATAAATGAAATCAATTTAATTGATAAAATTGCAAGAGAAATGAAATCCAATAATTTAAGCAGCTTTCAAATTCAAAGTTCAAGTCTATGAATTAAAATGTATGATCCCCAACTTAACTTTGTTTATGAATTTCCTTGGTTGGGTACATATTTCTAATATTTTCGTGAAAATTCGACTATGACTGCAGATTCTACAAGTACAACTACTAGGTTCCAATCAAAATATCATGCAATAACTCTTCTCTAACACAAGTTATGTACTCATTTGTGATCACATTGTACTTTGTTGTTTTGCTCATGTGTAGCATGTAAAAGTTTTTATTTATTTATCCTGCACTTTATGTGAAAACATTTTTTAACATCACTGCCTTTATTTCACAAGAGATGATCTTTTCCAGTAGAGTGTGCTTTTGATGTCAGCATTTAAGCAGGGAAAACACACACACACACACACAACTGACTGCCTGCCAGTTGTGGTTTGACTGCGGCACCCTAGACAGAGTGGAATGGAAACGTACGATTCATGTATCCGGCTCCAAGTAGTTGGGAAAAAGGCTTGTTGTTATAACTGACTGCCAGTATTTTGATTATATATTTTGCAGGGCTCTTCATGAGAAGGACCATAGGCGAATGACACGTGGGAAGTTCTTCTCAATTGCACTAATCTGCAGCTTCTCCTGGTACCTCTTCCCTGGCTACCTCATCCCCATCTTGTCAAACATTTCTTGGGTCTGCTGGGCATTTCCAAAGTCGGTAACAGCTCACCAGATTGGATCAGGCATGCGTGGACTTGGTCTCGGGTCCCTGACCCTTGATTGGTCAGTCGTCGCCTCATTCCTTGGCAGTCCTCTTGTCACCCCATTCTTTGCCATTGCCAATGTCTGTGTAGGGTATGTTGCAATAATGTACGTGTTACTTCCTGTAGCCTACTGGGGATTGAACCTATACACGGCCCAAAATTTCCCCATCTTCTCTTCACATCTATTCAGTGCCCAGGGGCAGATATATAATGTATCAGCCATTGTCAATGACAAGTTCCAGATAGATTATCCAGCATATGAGCAGCAGGGACGTCTCTACCTCAGCACGTTCTTCGCTCTGACTTATGGCATTGGTTTTGCTGCTGTTGTAGCGACACTCAGCCACGTGGCCTTGTTCAATGGAAAGTAAGTAATGCAGAACTGTTGAATTTAGTATAGGGTTCATTACCTAACTGGAGAAACTTTATAGGGTTTCATTCACAAGCTGTTGTTCTTGTAGACATGCAATGCTGCCTGCTATGTTGTGAATTTTTGTTACCATAGAATAAATATTTTCATAATACAAAACAAAGGACTTATGGACTCATCTTAAATTCTATAGGAACACAAAAGATGATGTACTTTTGACAAAAAACCAGGAAGTCCTCTAAAGAAATTGCTTCCATAGAATACTTTTTATCAAGCTAATCTTTTGGAAAAGATTTTTCTTTTACCAATTATAATCGTTTATACATCTTTATAAAGACAATATCACATCTAAGATTATCAAGACTTATTATGTTGGTCCTCTACTCTTGTTTTTGCAAGGCTAATGAGTAGTTTCTGGCATTACCTTGGCACTCTATTTGTGGGACTAATATTCATTTTACTAGCATTATATCTACTTTATATGAACATATGCAAATTGATGTGCTACACTACATAGGGAGATCTATAACCAGTTCCGAGCTTCATACGGTAGGAAGAGTGACATTCATACAAAACTGATGAGGAAGTACAAGGACATACCTAACTGGTGGTTCCACCTGATGCTTGGAGTGTCATTGGTTCTCTCTCTCGCTCTTTGCATCTTCATGAATGATCAGGTTCAAATGCCATGGTGGGGACTCGTTTTTGCGTCAGGCCTTGCATTGATTTTTACCCTCCCTATCAGCATCATAACTGCAACAACTAATCAGGTAACAAAATTGAATTGGACCCAATACTCTTCTTACAAACTTATTTCTGCAATGTAATTTTTAAATTAGTGGGCGGTTCCTTTAACGTTCTTAAATGTGTGAAGAAAATTTTCTTATCAACTAATATGTGGGCGGTTCCTCTAACGTTCTTAAAATTTACTTCACTTTTGACGCCAGACACCAGGATTAAATGTCATCACAGAGTACATCATGGGTGTCATTTTACCAGGAAGACCGATAGCCAATGTTTGCTTCAAAACCTATGGCTATATAAGCATGAGTCAGGCGGTCTCATTTCTCAACGATTTCAAGCTGGGGCATTACATGAAGATTCCACCAAGGTCAATGTTCATAGTTCAGGTATAACCTCTTTTTGCAAAACCATTATTACAGGAAAGAAAAATAAAGCAACTACGAAAAAAAATGAAAGAAAAATAAATAAAGAGCGGTCACAACATTTTACATTCTGTTTTAGGAACACATTAGTTTTACAATGAATGAGTTTTAAACCTGATGTAATAGCACATCATTATCTTGTGGCTAAATAGATTTGACAAAAATTTAACAGTGCAGTATACTTGAAAAATTAATTTCTAATGTGTGCGAGACAGCACTAATTGGACAGTGTGGTAGATTGTTTTAATTGACTGGTATCAATTAGCAATTTGGTGTAGGCATAGAAGAGTCAAAAACTCGTTAGCTTGATCTTTTCTTTCTTTCTTTTTTTTTTTCCCTGGTAAAACATGTTTTTTTTTCAAATATTTTAGTCTCTGATAGTTATCAAAAAATATATATATATCTTAGTCTCTGATGAATGATAATCTAATTACCTCTTCACATTAGTGTGTGGGAACTATATTAGCTGGAACAATTAATATTGCAACGGCGTGGTGGCTGCTGACAAGTGTCAATAACATATGCCAAGATCAGCTTCTCCCTCCCAACAGTCCGTGGACATGCCCTGGTGATCGTGTCTTCTTTGATGCGTCGGTCATCTGGGGTTTAGTGGGACCAAAAAGGATCTTTGGGAGTCTAGGAAACTATGGTGCTCTCAACTGGTTCTTCCTTGGAGGTGCCTTGGGACCTCTTTTGGTATGGCTGCTACATAAAGCATTCCCGAGTCAGCAATGGATCAAACTGATAAACCTTCCAGTACTTCTCGGAGCAACAGCTGCAATGCCACCGGCTACAACTTTGAACTTCAATAGCTGGATCTTCTTTGGGACGATCTTCAATTTATTCGTTTTTAAGTACCGAAAGGGTTGGTGGCAGAGGTACAATTATGTTCTTTCAGCTGCCATGGATGCTGGACTAGCTTTCATGGGGGTGCTTCTGTACTTCTCACTGAGCATGGAGGACATAAGCATATCGTGGTGGGGCGCTGATGGTGAGCACTGTAAACTCGCTGCATGTCCAACTGCCAAAGGTATTGCTGTTGACGGGTGCCCAATATATTGATTCTTATTTCAGTCACACCACCAAATTAGCCCAAGGTTTGCTTAGATTCTAGGATATTCATTGATAGAAGTAAGTTTCTTCTTAGAATGTTTTTTCGTTTGTTGTTGTACTGCCCATAATGTTAATGTTGGTGATAAATTGAAGATTTATATGAAGAAAGATTTTTCTATGGCATTCCTTTTGCTCTGTAACTTGTTGCATAGAGATGGAAATAATCTGCTGTATTAGTATCACAACTATATTAACACAGCTGTTACACAGCTGTTACAACTGCAACGATAGATATCCAATATTTCTGGTTGAGGCCTATTCATTACAATGGCACATACTTCAGCCCAGACACCTTCTGACCTCGGAGTTGAAGTTCTGACTTTGTCACTTTGCCAATGAAGATTGCACGATTTTGTGCTCCACCTTGTGAAAAATTTGGCGCGGTTTTGAAAAATCCGAATGTATATAATCAATAATACCTTTGCTAGTGTTTGATCCCATCTTGAATCTACTGTTAGACTGCTTCCAATATACGCAGTAATCGAAGAAAGATCAATCATATCTCAAGCCCCATAGCCATAGCTTCTTGTCTAATCTATTCCAGATTCTACAAATGTGCTTCCAACCAGCTTGTAGAAAATTTGAATCTTCTGTATTTCAAGATCATCAAGTCCTTTTTTACTGGTTTTCATTGTTCATACTTTTACTAAATAGGTAAAATTGACCAGCTTAACAAAAATTAAATTCTTCTTTGGTTACTACATATACATTACATATTGGAAGCACCACCACTTTTAAATACATACAGAATGTGTGTCTGATATTTTAGACACTTAACACAAGTTTGAACCTAGGTCACACAATTCTTTTAAAAGGGTGCCACTCTCGCACTCCACGCGCTCTCGCTCCTGCTACCACAGTGCTTACGCTTTCGCAAACTATCCGTGTGACCAGGGACACGGATCTAGGAATTCATATGGGGGGGGGGGGGCAAATTTAAATAGAGGGGTTTTTCATAATTTCAGTGGGGGCAATTTCAAATTTTTTTGTTATAAATGCAAAAAAGTATAAATTTAGAAGTATAAAATGTAATAATAAAAAATTTCAGTGGGCATAAATCTGTGCCTGCGTGTGACATAAGTTTGAACTCCTTTAAGAGTGTAACTCATCCTAAAAATCATAACAGTCTGTATATAATGTTTTCTATGCAATGCCTATACAATTTGTATCAATAACTTGTTATAAGCAAAAATATATAAATATGAAACATGGTCAGATGCAAAAATATGTTTCCACAACTAGTACTAACGTTGATGTTTCAAATTCCTCTAAATCCCAAGAGGTTAGTTTAATGACGAGGTTCTTCACTCACATCCTCGAAGTTGAGAGTTCAATTCCCTTTGGAGCCACCCCAGGTAAATTTTCTAGTAATTTTCGGGTACATGTGGAACGGTTAATTGCATATATTCGGTGATAGATTATGGGGTGCTCTAAGAGGCCAGACACTACCATCGTGAAAAAAATAAAAAGAAAAAAGTATTCCACTAATTATTATACTGACCTTGCACCCCATTCAGAGCTTTTCAGGCACGAAACAGTCTTATGCATGCATGCATTGCATTTCCACTTGATCTGCCAATCTCCAGGAGAGCACACAAGGCATGAAAACACACACAGAATTAAGAAAGCAAGTTAAACACATGGCCATTACTGGTTAAGGTCATTTGAGGACTTTTCAGCAGGGAATTTCTCCTTTTCACTTTTTCACTATTTCAAGAAAATAATAATGTTGTTTTCTTGATGTAATATTGAAGACAACCAAGGGTGTTTTGGACATTTGAAGAGAAAATTTGTTGCTGTTTGGACCTTATAAATAACAATCAACCTTTCAGCTCTTTCAAACTCAGAAGACCTCATCTTGTAGGTAAAATGCATGACCAAATTTTCATATATACATCACTTGTATATCTTCTACTGTATGACCAAATTTGTATATATACATCACTTGTACTCTCTCTCTCTCTCACACACGCACACACTTTCTCACTCTCGCTCTCTCTCTCTCACACACACACAAACATACACATTATAATTACAAATAATAAGTGGCTAGACATAGATGCTATTACAACCATTTAGTAGTATTACAGTGTGTGCTCTAACATAATGTTTCATATGAAAGAAATATAAATTAGTAATTTTATTTTCAATTTTTTTTTTGGGGGAATATATTTATTTTATTTTCAAAAAAATAGTGTTTAATTTTATATACACTTATATAGTGGGTAATTTGCAAAGTAAGGAATGGAGAATCACCAAGAACTAGAATTGGCTGAAGCACAAAGGACTGCAATAAGCGAAGACCTTGTCACGGCAGCCAAGCAGCAACTACAGTTTCTTGCAGCCGTTGATAGGAACCGCCACCTTTATGATGGCCCTGCATTGGACCGTGCCATATATAGGTAAGCACCCCAACAAATTAACTTATTTTTTGTTCGAAAAAAAAAATCTTATTTAAGTTAATTAGAAATAAATATCCTGGAGGGAATTATATATTTTCCCCTATATTCTCAAATTTTAAAAAGTTTAATGCATAAATAAAAGCACTTAAGGTGCAATGTCAAATAATTATATGGTAGTTATTGTAGGACCAAAAGACCAGAGTAAGAACTTCTGAAGTCTTATATGTATGCATTTATAAGGCCAATAGTTCTTGGTTATATACAATTATTTATAATATCCATTTATTTGGAGGTTCACAGATTTAAGTTGTGTTTTGAAAAATATATGCAATTTTCAGGTACAAATTCTTTTGGCTTCCCTTACTAGCCAAGCATTCTGAGTCTCAGTTTTCGGAAGGCCCTTTAGTTGTGCCTCTTGATTGTGAATGGATCTGGCATTGTCACAGGCTCAATTCAGTACGAGAACATACACATATGATTTAGTTCTTGTTACATGGGACTTTTGTGCTAAGTTTACTGATTCTCAGGTACGCTACTTGACCGATTGTAAAGAACTATATGGAAGGATCATGGACAATCGGAATGTTGTATCCTCTGTTCATGGGACTTTTAAGAGGCAAACTGAAGAAATCTGGAACATGATGTATCCGAACGAACCATATGAGCTCGATTTGAGTGGCAACATGGAAACTGTTGCTGAAAATAAAGTGGGAGCTTTAAAAAACACCAAGTATGATCTGGTTTCAGCTGTCAAAAGGCAAACTCCTTACTACTTCCAAGTAACAACATAGTTTTTTAAATTCTCTTTATAACAATATGGAAGATCTACACAACTATATCTAATTAACGAACTTGAATACGTGTTTTATTGATTAGCTTCTTCATTTCAAGTCTAAACATAGTTGTTCGCTCTTGATTTTTGCTTAGTGATGTGATTGTTATCTTTTTCAACCACGCCATCCTTCCATCTCTCCAATTGATTTACCTACTTTATGTATGTGTGTGTACAAATATGTCAATAGGTTTCCAGGCCATGGATGAAGGATGATCGGTTTCTTAAAGGAGATGTGGCACGATATAAGGGGTTTCTGCATTTGATCAAAAGAAACGGAGAGAGGAACATTAACCGCTTCCTTGTGCCAACTTATGATATTGACCTTATTTGGAACTCTCACCAATTGCATCCTGTTTTTTATTGTAAAGATCAAGTGGCAATACTCAGTAAGGTGCTTCAGCATAACGACACAGATTCTGATAGGACTAAAGGTAAGAAGCTCGATGTTGGATCCAATGAAACTGCCAAGCAGTGGGAGGAGGCATTTGGTTCGAGATGCTGAAGGGTAGGGGCGATGTATAGAGGCAGTGCTCCATCTCCTCTCACCATCAACTTGTGTGCATTAAGCAATGTGGGCAAGAAGCTGGTTCAGTCCATTAAGTACCAAGATATGATTCAATTACCCAAGAAAATGCTCGTGGAGGTTGCCTCGAATACCATCTACTTTATTTTCAACACAACAAAATTAAATTTTAGACTTCGAGAGGAAATACTAATTCAAGGCCAAAGAAGAGCATATACATGTTCGCATGCACACAAATAAAAATATAGTTGCTTATATAACCTTAGCTTGCCAATAAAATCTGTCAGATATAAAGGATAATGAAGTTATGCCTTCAAATTCAAAGGGCATGTTATGGTGCTATTTTATATTCTGTAAGATTAATCATCCTGGCTAAGCTTTCTACAGCATAAGGAGATTAATCCTGAAATGATCCTCAACATTACTTAATTGAAGTTGTTCAGCCTGTGCAAAGAGTACATTTTTTCGTTCTTGAACGGTTTTAAACAAATTTATTCTTCCTACTTATGTTTGAATATGAATTTAATTTTAATTTTGTTTTAATGTTTGTAGTTCTTTTTCTCTAATTATCATTCAGGTTATGCTGGAGATTGTTGATGTCAGGAACTTGCCAGCTGGGCATACAGGAAGCCTCATCCTCTACTTCAGTAAGAAACAGTCTGATCTATTCTTCAACACCTGGAGAAGGTTAAGCATTTCATGTGAATCAGGAAAGAAACAGGTTGCGGATTTCCAATGCGAACCAAGTGGAGAACTGCTCATTGAACTCGTGTCCTATTCAGGGTTACAAAAAATGTTGGGGACTACCTTGATCTCCCTACAGGACCCCAATTCGATTTCCAAACTATCAGTGGAAAATTGGTTCGAGTTGGTTCCAAATTCTGGAATTGTGGGTTCTAAGCCGATTAGTCTGCAGATTGCTCTCTCTCTTACTACTCCATTCCCGACACCATATGATCTGCACGTGGCTCAGGCATATCGATTCTTGATAAGTTCTTTCTCACCACTAAGTATTGAAAAACTTCAGTATGCTAAGAGTTGGACATATATTGTAGATGAGGCTGACAATGAGATCATCAGCATCCAGATGAGGTGCACGAAACGCCAACTCATAATCATAAACTACTAGAAAATACTTATGATTTCATTGCAGATATTTACATGGAACAAACATTAAGATGAGGAAATTCGAGTTCAAGCTAAAGACTCTACTCTCCGAGACAACATTCTCTGTCGTCTTCTAAATTTACAAATCCAGATATTTCAACCGAGCCTTATGATCACGATCATCTCAACATTCTATTAGACTGTCTTAGCTACTCACCTTTGTTGCGCGCTCACACACACTCAGGTTTCTTTGAATAGGGAATTCTAATGCAAATCATGAGCCCCGCTAAAATTTTGAATTCACTTATTTACCTCTTGAATGTATGTTCATTGTTTAGGGACCCGAAAAAATCAGAGGGGGCAAAAAACAGCATTTCCAAGAAAGAAGTAATCGGTATGACAAGATCTGGCGAAACGCGTGTTCTTGCAGAGTTTGTAGGAGAAGGATGGTTGCTGATGGGCTCTCAATGGTTCTTTCAACTTCAGAGGGAAGTTAGTGAGGAAGATTGTATGTTTGGGCTCATAGGCAATCGAAAGGTTAAGAGTTTATATATACCATTTTTCGCTTGATTTTACAAGCTTGAAATATGGAAAATGTCTCATTTTAAGGCTCATCTCAAGTTGAAAATGCAAATTATGAAAAAGAGTGAAGCAAATTACCTTGAAAACCATATCGTGAAGGGTCCATTTCACTTACTTATTGATGAATTTTTGCCTTAGATGGTCATTTTTCGTGGAAGGAAACTAGACTATGAACTCAACTACCGTGGGAAGGAGAAAAATGAAAGGGACTTTATGACCATAGTTGAATTTTCTGAAGAAAATCCTTATGGAAAAGCAGTGGCTTTACTCAACTTGAAAACCAGTTTTCTCAAGGTACATTGCATATGTTGTTTCTTTATTTTCTCATTCATAAGATAAAACTTGAAGCTAATACTAATTTAGTTGATTCGGGTGATTGATGAACAGGTTGAGGAACAATGGCTTGTATTGCCTGAAATCACAGTGGCTTTTATACTTTCTGACATCTTGAAGAAAGAGGGCTATGATTGTTTCACTACCAAAACAGAGAATTCAAGAGAAATAGATGGTACTTTTGACAAGGATGTTGAAGTGATGCTAAAAGGTGGTTGTGGCCATAAAAATATGGCGAAGTGCTTTAGTGGATGGAATAAAGCTGGTAGTTGCGGTGGCTGTAGAGTTAGCTGTGGTAGTGGAGGAAGTTGTGGAGGAGGAAGTTGTAGGAGTGATGCTGATGGCAATGATAAAATAATGAAGAGCAATAACTCTAGTGGCTGTGCTGCTAGCTGCGGCGCCTCTTGTGTTGAGGATTGAAACTGGTCCTTGTGGTGGCTACCGCGGTTGTGATGGTGGTGATGGCGGTGGCTATCATGGAGGAAGTTATGGAAATGGTGGTGGTTTTCACAACTAATTAGCATAGGGTGTGACACAGATGAGGAAATTGCCACAAAAAATATTATGTCCTATGAAGTTCTGAATTTCAATAAGCTAAAAATGCAACCTTTATGTACTTACTAGTTACTACTATTGCAGTAATAATGAATTTGTTTACATAATAATGCAATTATACTAGTTACTAAAAGTGATGATGTATGAAGCTCTCATTTTAATTAATTCTAAATATTTTATTATAATAATTGTATTTTAATCCCGGCAAATTAAGGGAGGAGAGTCAAACACGGATACACCCGCTCAGATAGCTGAGCTCTCTACAAGATTATTGAGTAATGCTCATGGAACTCTTGAGTAAGCTAAATAACCTGCAGTTCAAATAATAATACAGTTATAAATTGTTTTACATAACAATGCACTTACGATTGTGTGGAGGGAAAATACTTCCCCACCAATAAAAGAATGACACATCAGCATGAGAGGAGACCACCATCTATATATATATATATATATATATATGAAGACTATTCAACTTCCAACTTGGGCTTCAATATGAATAGTGGGCCGGGTTAACCAAGCACAGTGGGTTGGACTCATTAAGAAGGCCTGAGCAAATAGGACTTCAAGCCCAATTACGAGTATACATTATAAACCCATTTTTTGTAACAGTTTTATTAGAAGGATTACTATTGTTGAGGCGAAATTCGCGCAGTCCGATACGATACCGTTTTCCTGCAAGGAAGAGAGGAGAAGATCGATGAACCTTGACGGCACCGGTGTGGTGCCTGCCAAGAGCTCTCCGACGATCAAATTAGTCACGGAGGTCTAAAAAGAAGGCAGGGATTAATAATAGTTTTTACGTCGTACCTTCTTTAATGGCTTAATGCCCTATTTATGGCTGTCGATTGAAATCAAAATTGTTCCGCTGATGTCGATGGTTGACCTTATCTTCCGCTTGTGCGAAATCATAGGAGATTTATTACCAGATTTGTCGGGATATGATTTAATCCTTTTGACCTCCTCCAGTTATAGTAGGATTATTCTTACTTGTTGAACCACGTCAGGTTTGATTTCATTATTCTTGATAATGAAATCTAATAAATCTTATCGAGGGTATGGTAGGTTTATATTTTTCCCTATTAGTTACCCCCCATTCCCAAGCTTGCACGTCTTGCTTTGAGAATGTAATAAATAATAATAATACTTTTTCTTTTTTTCAACCCCGGTGAACAGTACCCGCGGGTACTATTCACGTAAATAGTAACTCAGGGAATTTTTTTTTTTTTTTAATACCCCTGTGAACAGTACCCGCGGGTATTATTCCTGCGGGCACTATTCATGTGAATAGTAACTCAGGGTTTTTTTTTTTTTTTTTTGCACCCGAGGGAACAGTACCCTTGGGGTACTGTTCCTGAACAGTTTTTTTTTTTTTTACCCGAGGGAACAGTACCCTCGGGTACTGTGTATGAACAGTACCCGCGGGTACTATTCATGAATAGTAATAATAAATTTTTTTTTTTGCACCCGAGGGAACAGTACCCTCGGGTACTGTTCATGAATAGTAATAATTTATTTTTTTTTATTTTTTATTTTTTGTGTGCACCCGAGGGAACAGTACTCTTCCTTTTGTAAGGGAATAAATTATACGAGTTTCACTCCTTAATAAGGGAATTGAACTTTACAAGTTTTACTCAGCTCGTCCCTTTAGTAAGGGAATTGAACTTTACGAATTTTACTCAGCTCACCTCTTTAATAAAGGATTTTTATTTACTATCCCTTATTGTAAGGGGATATTAATTATGGGATTCATCAAACCCAGGTCCTTGTAGTACAGGACATTCATTTATTATCCCTTATATTACAGGGATATGGATTACGGGATTCATTCAACCCGGGTCCTGATAATACAAGATACTTATCCCCTATAGTCCAGGGATATGGATGACGGGATTCATTCAGCCCGGGTCTTTGTAATACAGGACACTCATTTACTATTCCCTTATAGTACGGGGATACGGATTATGGGATTCATTCAGCCTGGGTCCTTGTAATACAGGACATTCATTTACTATCCCTTATAGTACGGGGATACTGCACGTTTAAACTAAAAGGAATTTTATTAAAGACCATCATTAAAAACAAAATAACACGTGATGGAGCTACCCTCCATTTAAAATGATTAACTAAGATGCCCCCAGTCTTTATTGTGAATGACTTGATAAGGCTAATTCCAGCCGCGATACAATTTCTAGTCGGTATACTCATCTGAGTCATTCTCATGATATGTGCTGTCACTCTGGCTGAAGAACGATTTCTTATATTTGGTATTATTTTCATCCCTGGCGAGAGATGCTGGCCTCTTCTTGTCCTCTCCTTCCTTCCGTGCACTCATGGTGTCTTCAACGTTGATGTGTTTTTGCGCTCTGATCAACAACTCTATCATGCTGGTGGGAGGTTCTTTTGATAAGGAGAACAAGAATCTGGAGGTTTGGAGTCCTCCTATGAAAACGGTCAAAGCTACCTTGTCGTCCGCCTCTTCTACCTGCAACATCTCTGCGTTGAATCGGGTGATGTATTCCCTAATCGACTCTTCCTTTTGTTGCTCCACGGTAAACAGGTAGGTAGCCGGCCTCCTATGCCTCTGACCTGCAATGAAGTGGCTCACAAACTGCTTACTCAATTCTTCAAAGGTGTTGATGGTTCCTGGCTTCAACTTGTTGAACCAAACTCTCGCTGATCCCTTAAGTGTAGTGGGAAAAGCTCGGCACATGATTTCATCTGGCACAGCGTGTAAATGCATAAGAGCTTGAAAAGTTTCCAGGTGATCGAGGGGATCTTTGGTCCCATCGAAGCTTTCGAACGAGGGCATCCTGAACTTGCTAGGTAGTGGACATTTCATAACGGCGGGGCTGAAAGGCAAGTTGGTCCTTTGTACTAGGTCATCTACGGCGGCAGAACCTTTCCCTTTCATAGCCTGCATTACATCTTCCATTTTCCCCTTGAGATCCTTGATCTGCAAGTCGAGATGGGTAACTTTCTTTGTCTTTTCCTTAAGACAGAAGGCTATGCTTTCAAGAGGTCGGGAACTCCGTAGGAGAGATGGGTGAACCACCTCTCTATGTCGGGTTCCTACCTGGCTTTGTTCTACTTCAGTCTCATTTTGGGGGGAATGATTATCCCTCTCTTCAAGATTTTCATTACCTCCGTTTGGACTTGAGAGATCTTGTCCTGGAAAGTTTTGTTGAGCCGGTGGAACAAGGTGTTGCAAGAGCTTTGCATTTTGCTGGATTAACTGGTTCATACCCTGACTCAGAGTTTGAACCTGTAGCTCCAACGCTGCAAGCCGTGCCTGGTCATTTGGGACGTCCAGGTTTTCACCGACTCTACCCTTTAACCAGATCCCTGCGACAGTGTTCCTTCGGTAACCATACCGGACTGCAAACGTATATACCCAACGAGTAATTAATTGATTCAAGGGAATCGTGATTCCCACAGATGGCGCCAACTGTTGAGGCGAAATTCGCGCAGTCCGATACGATACCGTTTTCCTGCAAAGAAGAGAGGAGAAGATCGATGAACCTTGACGGCATCGGTGTGGTGCTTGCCAAGAGCTCTCCGACGATCAAATTAGTCATGGAGGTCTAAAAAGAAGGCAATGATTAATAATAGTTTTTATGTCGTACCTTCTTTAATGGCTTGATACCCTATTTATGGCTGTCGATTGGAATCAAAATCGTTCCGCTGATGTCGATGGTTGACCTTATCTTTCGCTTGTGTGAAATCATAGGAGATTTATTACCAGATTTGTCGGGATATGATTTAATCATTTTGACCTCCTCCAGTTATAGTAGGATTATTCTTACTTGTTGAACCACGTCAGATTTGATTTCATTATCCTTGATAATGAAATCTAATCAATCTTATCGAGGGTAGGGTAGGTTTATATTTTTCCCTATTAACTATCAAAGGAAACTGAATCATGTAAATCCTGGGACAAGCAATGTGAGTCCTTTTAGGACTCAACCACTTAGGATTTATTATAAATAGAGGCCAAGACCTCGAACAAAAGATATGCAAGCTTTGCATGATCAATACAAGCTTAAGCTTTGAGTTATTAGTTCTTTTTATTTGTTAATTTATGTTACTGAGTGTTGTGTGATATTCTGTTGATTTTTTAAAGCTAATCAAGTTTTTGCATATGATTGTGATCACAATAAAAGTAACACATAAAAGAGAAAAAAAAAATAAAATGTAGCAATTAGAAGCCTATTAGGGTTTCATATCTTAAACTATCCAGACTCCAGAGTTCTTGTCTAAAAAACAGGACCACAAAAAATTACCTTCATACAAGAAAAAGAAAATATCAAGTGTCATCAACTAGTGAAGTCTTAATTACTTGAATTTTCTTTTCTTTTTTATATAAAATATAAGGTAATGTTATAAGTAGTATTTTAAATTGAGTTACGACACTTAATTGAGTAATCATTTAATATATCTAAAATTAAGTACTGAATTGAGTATTTTAAATCATTTAACATTATCTAAAATTACTCTTCAAGAAGTTTTCGGAATATGTAATGTTTATTAATTGTGCAGTGTGTAGTTGTATAATTATGCAAATTGAGAAATGGGATATTTGGTTGTATTAGTTTTATTAGAAGAAGGATTACTATACAAAGAAACTAGAAGAATGATTACTATCCAAGAAAACTGAATCATGTAAATTCTGTGAGGGACAAGCACTGCGAGTCTTTTTAGGACTCAACCACTTAGGATTTATTATAAATAGAGGCCAAGACCTCAAATAAAATATATACATGATCAATACAAGCTTAAGCTTTGAGTTATTAGTTCTTTTTTATTGGCTAATTTATGTTATTGAGTGTTGTGTGATATTCTATTGACTTTTCGAAATTAATCGAGTTTTTGCACATGATTGTGATCACAATAAAAGTGACACATAAAAGAGAAAAAAAAAATGCTAAATAATTGTTCAAATAAAAAAATAAAAACTACTTTAATATAGTATGTGTACACAAAAATTTTGTAAGCCTGCAAATAGAACCAAAATATGGGCAAAATAAAACTTTTATTAATTTATGAATTTGGAGTATAATCCTTTGTAATTGTCTTTACAAAAAGAATGGTCCTCTGATTCGATTTCCGTTTTTGTTGTTGGTTGGATCCAACGGTTGCACGAGTTTGTTCTTGAATCACCGTAGAATTTTATGAAGAACGGCACGTCATTGGATGTGTTTGTTGTTAATCACCGTGAAATTTGATGAAGAACGGCACGACTTTGGATCTGCTTGATGTTCTTCGCTTTTGGGTTTGGATTCTGAATTTGTGTCTCTGACTTCTGAGTCTCTGGATTTCTGAACTTCTGAATTCTGAATTTGTGTCATTTGTTTCTGGACTTCTGAATTCTGAATTTATTTTTGTGTCTGAATTTCTGAACTTTTGAATTCTGAATTTGTGTCTGAATTTCTGAACTTCGGAATTATGAATTTGTGTCATTTATTTCTGGATTTCTGAATTCTGAATTTGTGTCATTTGTTTCTGGACTTCTGAATTCTGAATTTATGTCTGACTTTCTAAACTTTTGAATTCTGAATTTGTGTCCTTTGTTGAATTTGAGGAAGAACGGCACGTCTTTGGATGTGCTTGTTGTTCTTCGTTTTCAGATAGGAAAGAATTTGTTGAATTTGGTGAAAAATGGCACAACTTTGGATGTGCTTGGTATTCTTCACCTTCCGGTTTGTCCTCGAGATTTCTGGCCCTCTGGATTTCTGAGTCTCTGGATTTCTGGACTTTGAATTTTTGTACCATTCTCCCTTCCTCCAGGTCTCTATTTATAGGCTTCTTGGGTTGATAGGATGATAACACGTGTCATCTCCTGAAAATGATAAAATTATAACTGGGCCGGGCCGATTATATTATGATAATTATTCTTAAAAATAATTATTTCAAAAATATTTTATTAGAAATAATTCTCTTTTTATTTAACCATCTGGGCTGGGCTAATTAAATAATTTAACTAAACCAAACTTGGGCCAATTAAATAACTTAATTAAACATTAGGCCTATATTTAATGGGTCCATTTGTCAACACCAAATCCTACTAAAATTTTAGTGTCTATAAATTGCCTCCATTTCGAGTCCCAAGTTTGACAAGATTTGTAGCCTTTTTCAAATGAAACTTGAAGTATCCAACTTTCCTCCTTTTCTTTTCTTTTCTTTTCTTTTCTTTTCTTTTCTTTTTTTTTTTTTTTTTTTTCACGCTTGGTGGATGATTATTATTATTTTTTCTCTCCACGCTTGGTGGAAGATTTTTTTTTTTTTCACTTTCCGGTTTTTTTTTTCTTCGTGTTTTTAGTCCCTCTGGGACCCATTGTTCATTCGGAACGCGTCTAGTCCATAAGGACCCATTACTCCTTCGGAACGCAACTTGTCCGTAAGGACTCATTATTCCTTCGGAACGCATCTAGTCCGTAAGGACCCATTGTTCCTTCGGAACGCAACTTATCCGTAAGGACCCATTGTTTTTTCGGAACGCATCTAGTCCGTAAGGACCCATTGTTCTTTCGGAACGCATCTAATTCGTAAGGACCCATTGTTCTTTCGGAACGCAACTTGTCCGTAAGGACCCATTGTTCCTTCGGAACGCAATTAGTCCGTAAGGACCCATTGTTCCTTCGGAACGCATCTAGTCTGTAAGGACCCACTGTTCCTTCAGAACGCAACTAGTCCGTAAGGATCCATTGTTCCTTTGGTACGCAACTTGTTCGTAAGGACCCATTGTTCCTTCGGAACGCAACTAGTCCATAAGGACCCATTGTTCCTTCAGAACACATCTAGTCTGTAAGGACCCATTGTTTCTTTGGAACGCATCTATTGTTCCTTCAGAATGCATGGAAGATTTTGATTTTTTTTCCATGAAACGAGAATTTTTTTAATCTTCCATGGAACGAGAAATTTTCGTTCCACGGAAGATTAAAAAGATTTTTTTTTTTTTTTTTCCTTTCGGGGGGTGCTAGTCAACCATGGTGTTTTTTAAGAGTTTCAAACCCCATACTATCACCGTTTTGGAGCGAGAACAGACTCTGAGAGGTCATGTCACTAGCACAGACAGTATCATCAGCAACCACAAATCAACTCAGAGAGCAACGAGATATATAGACGCAGGGAGGCTTTACCAACAGCTCAGACAACGTTATCAACACCCGTTGCCAGAGCGTCTTTATCAGCTATGGATCATCCAGAAGCCATTGATAGAGTGAGACCATACTCCGAGAGGTCATGCGACCAGCACAGACAGTGTCGTCAATAGTCACAAATCAATCCAGAGAGCAATGACAAATATAGTCTTCATTAGCCACAGATTAGACAACAACCATTCAGAGAGTAAGAACAAACTCCAAGAGGTCATACCACTAGCATTGTTAGCTATCGCCAGAGCGTCTTTATCAGTCATGGATCATCTAGCAGCCATTGATAGAGCAAGACTATACTCCGAAAGGTCATACCACCAGCATCATTAGCCATTATCAGTTTTAATGATAATTTCAAGCCGAAGCTCCACCAAAAGATCTCACTCAGTGTATAAGTTTTACTTATGCACCAGACACCAGTAGTCACTTGATATGAAGTTACTGAGTTACGCAAGTGTGCTTATGCATATTTGTCTCAAAGATAGAGCTCTGTTGCAGATGTTGTAAGGATGTAACAGACAAAGCTTGTATGTCTATGCCTCTGTGTGGTGATTTGTTTTTACTTCAACAATATCTTGGTGACAACCATGAATTTTTTTCTTGATGCAATACCTAGAAAACCAAATTTCTCTTTTAGCAACACCTCGGTGGCAAGCAATTTTTTTTGTTCGACGATGAGTCAAAATTTGTTGCAGCAACACTTTGGTGATGACCCGGATTCTTCAGTGACGCATTGGCGGCAAGTCAATTTTATTTATTTCTTCCAGCTATACCTCGATGACGAAATTTTTTCCTTCAACGATAGCTCAACGAAAATCTTTTTTAGCAATACTTTGGCGGTGAGCAGAATTTTTCTTGGCACCTACAGTCTGGCGACGAACCAATTTATTTCTTCGCAACTACACTTTGCCGGATCAAAATTGCCTTTGTAGCTACAATTATGGCGAGGGACCAAAGTTTTCTTTGCAACTACACTTTGGTGGCATGCCAAGTTGACAGGTGCGACGAGCACTTTTGATATCATGCGATGAGCACACTTTGCCCCTTTTTTTTTTTAGGTTAGGTTGACTGAACTTGGAACAAACTTCCAAGATGCCTACATATCCTAAACAGGGATCAAGTCATCATGTAGTTCACAAATATTTTTTTTTTGGCGGACAATTTATACTCGTGCCAAGGAGTTTTTTTTTTTTTTTTTTTTTTTTTTTTTTTTTTTTTTTTTTTTTTTCTTCTAGATAGACAGTTTATACTTATATCAAGGAGTGTCAATTTTTTTCAGGTAGACAGTTTAAGCTCATGTCAAGGAGTGTCATTTTTTTGTTTGGGAGACAGTTTAAACTCGTATCAAGGAGTTCTTGATTTTTTTTTCAGGTAGATAGTTTAACCTCGTGTCAAGGAATGTCATTTTTTTTTTTTAGTATACAGTTTAAACTCGTATTAAGGAGTTCTTGATTTTTTTTTTCAGGTAAACAGTTTAAACTCGTATAAAGAAGTTCTTGATTTTTTTTTTTAGGTAGACAGTCTAAACTCGTGTCAAGGAGTATCATATTTTTTATTTTTTTTATTTTATTTTTTGGGAGACAGTTTAAACTTGTATTAAGGAGTTCTTGATTCTTTTTTCCAGGTAAACAATTTAAACTCGTATCAAGGAGTTCTTGATTTTTTTTTCAGGTAGACAGTTTAGACTCATGTGAAGGAGTATCATTTTTTTTTTTTTTTGGGAGACAGTTTAAACTTGTATCAAGGAGTTCTTGATTTTTTTTTTTTTGGTAGACAGTTTAAACTCATGTTAAGGAGTGCTTGAATTTTTTTTCCAGGTAGATAGTTTAAACTCGTGTCAATGAGTGTTTTTGACAGTTTAGGCTCATATCTGGGAGCACTTCGACAGTTTAGGCTCGTATCTGGGAGCATCATCGACAGTTTAGGTTCATATCTGGGAGCATCATCGACTTTAATAACTTTTTTCAACTTTGCAAGAGTCAGACGACAATCCAAACTTATGCTGAAGGGTATGGGCTATCTCGGCGTCACTTTGAGGATTTTTTTCTTGGTTTCCTTGACTTAATGCCCTTTGTGATTTTGCACTTTCGGTTGAAGTCATTGTTGTAACATGACGCGTTTCTTGATGCAAGTCTTTTGAGATGATACTTATAATGAAAGATGAAGTTATTTCGTCATCCGAGTTAGGAAGTATATTGTCTTCTTCTTCGGACTCACTTCTCTCATCTTCTTGAAGGTTGTCGGATATATCAGGAACCGCTTCCCTAGCACCATTATTTTCTATGCTAAGCTCCATGTCGTAGGCTCGAGTAACAAGCTCTTTAAATGTGCGAGGCTTAATCCCTTGTAGGATATAAAGAAACTCCCAGCGCATGCCTTGCATACATGCTTCAACTGTAGAAATTTCAGATAAACGATCCTTGCAGTAAAGACTTAGAGCTCGCCAACGGTTGATGTAGTTAACTACGGGTTCACTCTTCATTTGTTTTGTATTTGTAAGCTCTAGCATACTAACAGTACGACGAGTGTTATAGAAACGGTTAAGAAATTCTCGTTCCATCTGCTCCCAACTATCAATACCTCCAGCTTTGAGGTCTGTGTACCAATCAAATCAAATGCATTCCCTTTGAGGGAATGAACGAATTGCTTGACAAGGAGATCTCCGTCTGTACCAGCATTGCCGCAAGTCTCAACAAAGTGTTCAACATGTTGCTTGGGATTGCCTTTTCCGTCAAACTGTTGAAGCTTTGGAGGTTGATACCCAACCGACATTTTTAAAATGTCAATTATTTCTGTGTAAGGCTTTGAGTACATGCAAGCACTTTGAGGAACGCCACTGTATTGTTCTCTTATGCGATTCATTATCATGTCTTGAAATTGTTGGACAGAAAGTGAGGTGATGGAGACAGCTTCAATTGTTGGATTAGCGGACACGTCATTTTGATTATTAATTAGAGTGTTCTCTGGCATAAAATTAGAATGAGGAATTCGGCCTTTGTTTGACTTAGCATTGTCGTCACGCAATTTTAATTTTTCTGTCAGCGAGGCAATTTTCAGATCTTGCTCCTTGAGAGAGTGTTGTAATCTTTCAATTGCATGGGCCATAGTCGTCAATTGCTCTTCGTCTGAATCTTTTTGGAAGTCATAGAATCTGACGATAAATTTGTTGAGAATTTAATGTAGGAGAAAGAGATGAGAGGCAGGGGATGTCCTACCGAGTGTGCCAGAAATTTGTACACACAAATTTTGTAAGTCTGCAAATAGAAACAAAATATGGACAAAATAAAACTTTTATTAATTTGTGAATTTGGAGTACAATCCTTTATAATTGTCTTTACAAAAAGAATGGTCCTCTGATTCGAGATCCAAGGGCTGCACGAGCTTGTTCTTGAATCACTGTGGAATTTGATGAAGAACGGCACGTCGTTGGATGTGTTTGTTGTTGATCACCGTGGAATTTGATGAAGAACGGCACGACTTTGGATCTGCTTGATGTTCTTCGCTTTTGGGTTTGGATTCTGAATTTGTGTCTCTGACTTCTGAGTCTCTGGATTTCTGAACTTCTGAATTCTGAATTTGTATCCTTTGTTTCTGGATTTCTGAATTCTGAATTCTGAATTTATTTTTGTGTTTAAATTTCTAAACTTCTGAATTCTGAATTTGTGTCTAAATTTCTAAACTTTTGAATTCTGAATTTGTGTCTGACTTTCTGAACTTTTGAATTCTGAATTTGCATCCCTTGTTGAATTTGAGGAAGAATGGCATGTCTTTGGATGTGCTTGTTGTTCTTCGTCTTCAGAGAGGAGAGAATTTGTTGAATTTGGTAAAAAACGGCACGACTTTGGATGTGCTTGGTATTCTTCACCTTCAGGTTTGCCCTCGGGATTTCTGGCCTCTGGATTTCTGAGTCTTTGGATTCTGAATTTTTGTACCCTTCTCCCTTCCTCCAGGCCTCTATTTATAGGCTTCTTGGGTTGATAGGATGATGACACGTGTCATCTCCTGATAAGGATAAAATTATAACTGGGCCGGGCCGGTTATATTATTGTAATTATCTTTAAAAATAATTATTTCAAATATATTTTATTAATAATAATTATCTTTTTATTTAATCATCTGGGTTGGGCTAATTAAATAACTTAATTAAACAGTAGGCCCATATTTAATGGGTTCATTTGTCAACACCAAATCCCACTAAAATTTTAGTGTCGACAGTATGATTTCCTTTTTGAAAAAAACTTTCATCCAATTCAATCAAAACTTATTTTCATATTTCTAATAATTATCTTATTAGACTCATCCATTTTTCGGGTGATTTAACAACAATTGGACCGGATCTATTTATTTTCGAATTGGGCTTGGTTTTGGGCTAAACCTTTATAGTTCTTATTTCATCGGCCCAACACCAATTACCGATCTGAACGAACACAACGTTTATCACACAGTATACAATCAAAAAACTGAAAAAATTGTTCGATTTGTTGTTGTAAAGACTGATCGCTGAGAGAATCAATAATGGTGAAAGCTGTGATCGGAGAAGAAACCCAACTCAAATTGGCCGAAGATCGCCTCAGCCAATCCGCTGTCCCCTCTCAGGTCTCTCTCTCCTCTCTCTCTCTATAGGTAATTGTATACACTCATACATGTATGTTATTGATAATTGGGAATTCTAAAATGAGGGTTTTATTCTGACGCAGGTGGGTCTTGTAATAGGGAAGCTTAGTTCGTCGTTGGACCGGGGTTTTGTGTTCGATTTGATTCCAACACCTCCAAACGATGCTGGTGAGCCAGCTTGTTCAATTTTGGAGAGTGTCAGAGATGACAAGAGAAAGGGAACGAAAGCAAAATCTGCTACCGAATCTTCATCTTTGGTCATCGACAAAGATTGGGTCGTCGAACACGCTCGTCAGGTCTAATCTCTTATATATATATATATATATATATAATTACATTCGCAGAAACACACGAATTGTAGTTTACATTTCTATCTCGGTTAAATTTGTGTGTATAATTGAAATTCTGAATCCAGTGTATATACACACGTAATTTGTAAAAGAAAAGAAAAAGAAATGTATCTTCTATTGTTCATTAGGCAATTTATAATTTCTTTTGAAATTTTAATTAAGGGGTAATCTGTTTTTCATACTTATTTGTTGTTGAACGACCCTCACCCTTAAGCTTGCTTAACTCCGGAGTTTTGATAGGTAAACGGCTTTAAAACGCGATGTGTAGGGTGATGAACCTACATATAGCACTTCATTCTTCCACACCCGTGGGAATTGTGAGCACATGTAGCTCGCACTAGAGGCTTGTCTCTCACAGGCCTGCTCCCGCCCACCGAGCCTCACAAATTTTTTTTTTCTTTCTATTTTTGTATTGCTTTCTATTCCATTATATACAATTGTGTTCATAATAGGAAGGACATGTCTAAATCTGTTGAACATTTCAAATGGCTTCTATCACCTGATTTTGTGAGGATCAAAGCTGTTTATTTGCATTGAATTTGCTGTCTATGTCATTTGTAAGGTTGTAACTGAGCTGAGCTGAGTAGTCGGTTGCTGAGCTTGGGTAAAATAGTTAACGAGCTTCAGATTATGATCAAGCGTGTCTTGTTCATCTCAGTGATGATCTTGAGTGAGTCTCTAACCAATCTGATGTTAAGCTGAGTTTGGTTTGAGCATTTTAAATTAATGAGTTCGAGACTATGATTAAGATTGCCCCAGTTATCTCATGAGTTCATTTCAAACGAGAACTAAGATTATTGCAAGCAAGCTCGAGCCTCGAGCAGCTGCTTTCTTTCACAGTTCTACGTATTTGGCCGAGAAGGAGAAAAAATAAAAAATAAAAAATAAAAAGAAAATCAGAAGGTATTTTACTTGTAATATGGGCTTTTATTGGGTGTTTTAGTATGTTACTAATAATGTGCCATCTGTCCGTTGTCTTTATACCTACTTAACGTGATTATTTAAGTTTGGTGCTTGTGTTATCTTTAACTTACATTACATGTTGATGTTATTGTTCTATAATTTTTCAATATTGCCATCTTATGTAGCATTCAGTAGTACAAATATGGTCCGAATTTAAGTTCGTACTCAGAATTTAGCAGTTTCGTAATTTGATTATGTATGTTCAGGTCTCGAGAATGCTATTAGGTGGCATGAAGGTGGTCGGCATCTATATATGGGTCAACGAAAGCACATTCAAGAATTCTACCCTAATACTCTGCCAGGTGTTATATTCACTAAAAATGGATTACGTTTGTGTCTTTGTGTCTCTTGCTTTAATTTGAATTTGAACAAAACTAAATAATTCAATTCTCCAAATTTAGGCCAGTCCAGGTCTGGCCTGTCTCAAGTTCATGTAGTCTCTGTCCTTGTTAAGTGCTGAGAAATGGAAACCTACATGTGACTAAAATGATAATCACATTATTGGCTCTTTCTTAATTGCTGTAGAACTTTTGCTTTAATTAGCACTTACGGGAACTCAATATGCCTCCAACTTGGGTGAAATTTCTACGTTTATTTATAAATACTGAGCATATCTATTGTCAATTGTAATTGTTCTTGCAGGCTGTGAAAGGAGTTGCAGAAGCAGCACCCTTACTCCAGACGGATGGGGATGGGAGACTGCTTATTCACATCAGTTATAGTCCAAGGAGGTGACTATTAAAGTTCATTTTCATTTTCATCCAAATGAATTCCTTCTATTAAATCATTGATAAAATAATAATAATAATAATAATAATAATAATAATAATTAATTAATTAATTAATTGTGTAGATGGACATGCCGAAATTGCACACTGGCTTCAAATATTACATCAAGCAATCTACACCCTTGTGATTTCAAAATGGGACGGGTCTTAAATTCCCTTCAAAAGTTTAGTTGCACGTACAACTTTGATATGAGGTAACTGTTGTATTTGCATTTACATTGGAAAACTCTTTATTTTTTTTCCTTATAATTGGAAAGCTCCTTATAATTTTTAAATCATGACATTGTTCATCATATATAGCAACTTGATGAGTTTGTTTGCTTTGGTTCTCTGTGGCCTTTGTTTTACTTTTGTTATTTGTCTAAGGGATGTCATAACCAAGATACATACCAATGGGATGGAAAACAAAATATATCTTTTACGTATCCACCCAGTTTGTCAACCTTTTGGGAAATGATACAAAAAAAACCAAGATATGTTTTCAGATTTAGCTATACAATTAAAACCCGTCATTGCTACAAGGTTATATATGAGAGAGAGAGTTCTGTTGTTTGTACCAAGTATCAAGTTGTAATATGTGTTATCTAATTAATTAATTTGATAAATCTTGAACTTAGTTGTATTTTAATTACATAATGAATGGGGAGGCTATCTTATTTAGAAAATTATATATAGGGTACACATGAAATACTAAGTGAGAACATGGGTTAACTTTGTTTTGAGCCAAATCTTACAACTTTGAAAATAGTGAAGCGGTGTGCCCAGGTTCAATTTCGGCAACACTGCCTTTTAGACATTAATACTTTGTTTTTTAGGTGCAATCAAATTACTATTAAGTAGAAACACTATATGATAATGGTACAAAATAGATGATTCTGAAATTCATGAATGATAATTTAGAAGGGGAGCATCTAGGGGTGACAATTTGTGTTGGCCAGTCATAATCGTGTCCTGTCGTGTTGACCTTATAGTATTCTGTTATAGAGGTTATCTAACCCGTTTTAATAATCATGTCAGGAACTCTTGATACAAATACGACTCCTTTTAATAAATTAGTCGTGTAACTCACTACATGACATGACTATTTAATAACCTATTTAACCCGTTTAAATTAAATGAGTCATCTAACTCGTTTATTAACCTTTTTATTAAGTATAAATGCAAATATAATGGAAAAATTATATAATGGATGACTAACTACAAAAAACGAGGACAATTTAGACAATGCAATACGCATATTGGGTTTATATTGAAATAACACAAATGTACATAGTAATCGGGTTGAAATAGATTACGATTTATTCGTGTCAAATAGACACAATTAATTAAATGAGTTTAATTAGGTTAAACAAGTTGAGCCCCAAACACGAACACGACACAATTAATTAAGTGGGTTAAATGAATTGATACGACACAATAAGGTCAACCCAAACCCGCTAACTTTCTGTCGTGTGCGCGGGTCGTGTCGAATTTTGCCAACCCTAGGAGCACCTTTCAATTTGAAGGCAATCAAAAGTTGGCAGCTTTTGCATTCTAATTATTTTTAGTTTCAAGTATATTGCGGTCTATTAGTATGCGCTTGTTTAAATCAATTGTCATGGCTTGCGCAGACCAGGCATCACTTTATCCTCTAGTAAACCTGATTTAACTATGTAGGTATCTGAACAATAAAGATTCCCTCACTTGACTTATGATACATTTCAAAAACCAACATTTTCCCCCCTAGTTGAGACACCAACCAATTTACCTTATGGGGAACTTTAACCCTCGGCTTTCTACTAAAGAAGGTGTGGAAGTACTACTTGGCTTAGGGGTGGCAATTGGATGGGTTTTGGACTGGTCATGAATGGGTCAATAACCCATTATCAGCCCATTCATAGTGGGTCATAATTGGGTTGGGTGTTAAATGGGTAAGTGAACCCACACCCAACCCAGTAACCCAAACATTTTTAGACACAAATTGTCTTGAGTTATTTTTATTGTTGAATAAAAAAATAAAAATAAAAATAAAAATTTGTTCTTACATTAATTTTTTGATTTCAATCATTACAATTTTTTTTTCTTTTTTATTTAATTTTGGGAAAAGTCACTATACAACTTACTCAACAATATTAATTATATATATATATATATATGTTTAAAAAAAGAATTTTGAGCAGAAATTTTAATTAATTGTTGGTCATTTATTTTCATACAATAAAACAAAAGTTTTTTTTTTTTTTTTTGGCCTGCCAAGAATAAAAGAAAACAAGAAACTAAGAAAAATCAAAATCAATGCTGAAGTAAGCCAAGTTCCCCAAAAGTCCCACATAAGATCAGTACACTGAGTCCTCAAAGCCCATTGGCTGAGAGAGAGAGTTATCACAGGAAAAAAAAAAAAAGCAGACTGGAGAGAGAACGGAGGGGAGGGAAGAGAGAGAAAAAAGGGGGAAGAAATGAGAAAACAGAGAAGAGAGAGGAACGGAGGAGAGAGAAAAAAAGGAAAAGTGATAGAATACTGAGGAGAGAAAAAAATGGTAAAAAAAAAGAAAAGAAAGCATAGAGGAGAGAGAAAACGGATGAGTGGGAAGAGAGAAACGTAGGAGAGAGAAAAAAGGGCAAAGATGAGAGAAAATAGAGGAGAGAAAAAAAAGAGGAGAAAAAAAAAAAATGAATACTAGGAGAGAAAAAAAAGTTTTGTTTGAGCGGGTTAAGATGGGTACCCACTCTTTATCCACCATCGACCCTTGATTGTAATGGGTACCCACTTTTTACCCATTACTGACCCACTCACTTAAATTTGGGTGCCCAAATGATTTAATTTTAGTGTACGGGTTTGGGCATAAATTGTCACCCCTAACTAGGCTAGAACCGTTGGCAGCAACCAACAATTTCATCTTTCCCCCTTGGAATTCTATTAACTCCACAAGCAACTGAAGCTATCTAGTTATCTGTTTAATGTCCCAAGTTTACCCACAAAATAATTCATATAAGTTCCTTAGGGCTTCATATTACTCCTGCCTGAGTTCATTTTTTCCCCCAAAGAATCTTGCATTGTTATAAATGTGATAGGCAACACACAAATTATTTTAATTAACCACTGCATCTTGCTACTTACTGTATGTTTACGAAAAGATGCTAATGACTATTTCCTTGTTTAGCTTGAAGCAAAGTATCCACTTGGAACCAAAAAAAATTTCTAGTTCTTTTGGTCTCTGAATATTTTTTAAGCCACCAATTCTAGCACTAAGAAGCTATTTGAGGTTGTTGTGTCTCATGGGTCAACCTATCTCTTCTCAGATTGCCAATATGCCGTGAGAATGCATCAAATATCAGAAGATTGGTTGACATCCTTCGCCATGGAATCTCAAGTCATGCTAAAGAGCTTAAAGGTGCAAAGGCTTTAATTGATGGAAAGTTGGTAAGAAGTACTTCGACATGCCACTTTGGGAGCACTGTTATTGATTGCTAAATATTTTTTCCTTCTACACCCTGGATGTATTTGTGAATTTATTTTCCTGACATTAGTTCTTCTATAATTTTGAGAAAGCTCTGCCAAACAAAATTTGTATGCGTTTCAACTTAACAAACTTTTTACTGAAATTATTACGTCGCCACTGACCTCTCCTGTATTTATAGTTTTACCAATTTTTCACCAAAAAACATGTTTTCTACTCGAGTAACTTGTCAGATCAAGCTAATTACCCCACAAAACCTTAAGCATTTAAGTGTCTTATTAATTAAATTAATTTCCATTAATTAAACCAAAAATAAACCTAAAGTATCACACTAACCATTATCTACTCTGTTTGCTTGCAGCAGAAATAATGTTCAACCTACTATATTACTGTTCTTTTAGTGGACTATCTCTCATATCAGCTTTGCTTAAATATATAGTCTTCCACTCTCTTTTAGGTGCTTGAGGATGAACAGTTATTAGATGGTTTGCATGAAGTTGAATTTCTTCTACCTTTCATGCAAGATGCATCTATGGAAGGTGCATCCTGACTTTTTATTTTTGGATTAGGTTATTCCTTGCTATGAGCATAATTAGTTATTTATTCTAACATTTTATTTGTTTGTTTATTTAACCATTTTATGTAAAGCATGCAGCCAAAAGGAGGTCCTTGGTGTTCTCATCCTTAGTGGCTCCGTGTGTTCTTTTGCATATTTAAATTCAAAAGAACCATTTTCACAGGCTTTGGCTGATATAAAGGTATTATATAACTTACAGTTTTGGCACCATTCTTGATTTTCAATTGAACACTTATTTTTGCTTTTATATTTAGTGGTAACTTAAATTTGCATTGTGTAGTTTGGTTTCTTGAATAATATTTGTACCTCTATATGATATATCATAACTCTGCTCTGTGTTACATGGACACTCCTATTCCCCTAAATGTTCCTGTGTTGACACAACGTATGAGCTATGTGTACGACATGCGTACCCAAACTGACATATGTGTATGAGATATGGAATCCCCCTCTTTCCATTATATTCCTTTTAATTCTATTTTAAAATAATAATAGTAATACAATTAATTTAAATTATTATTAAATAATAATAGTATCAATAGTTACACTTTTATGTAACATATTATATTTTTAATTGACTAAGACGTGTTCACAGAACCTGCATCCAAGTTTTGGACATATTTCAAGTGGAGTTCCAGGCTTCCTGTATCCTAAGATTTGGGATCCAAGTCAGTCCGACACTTGGACACATACCCTCTTCCTGTACTTTTAAGTGCATGAAGTACCCGTGTTGTGACACTTGGGCATGGGTATGGAATATGAGTCTAACATGTCAGGTCGGGTATTACGCTTCTTTTGTTACATCATTGCTTAAAAATGAGTCAAGTGCCCAAATAGAACACTTTATGTTACACAAAAATGGACCATTTACCCTGGCCAAGAGAAAAAATATTAAAAATATACCATATCCCTGTGTCCACTTTGGGATTTGATAAATCGGATGCTTAGACACGTACCTCCATCTGAGTTACATTTGTGTAACATAATTTCATAAAAGATTCCTTTATCCTTGGAATACAGATTGATAATTGTTATTATAGGAGATTTATTGATTCCTTACCATCTAATGTCTTGCATTGCTTATACAATGCCATATCTTTGAGGGAAAATACCAGCCTTTGATTTTTTCCTTCAAAAATTTAGAAATGTTTTGAATGTTGTTTTGCATTACTCTTGAATAATCTTTTCTCCTTTGCAATCATGAACTTACTTTTTAGGGGGACATCATCATGAGCCTGCAAAGTAGACTAGCTGTCATCTGTGATGAGGCGGATGGAGAATCAGATACTATTGTTGATGGTGGCGAGGAAGCAAGCAATGAGATATCAGCTGGGAAACCTATTCCCCAACTCGACCTGCAATTGTTGAGGTGTGGTAGCTCCTCCAACATTTGTATGCTGTTGTTTTTGAATAGATTTAAATGCAAGAACTTGTGTATTGTTGTTTATGTATCACATTTTCTCTATAGTTAGTTTTTCTTCAATCATAAATTAATAACATCGGACCTTTGAGCCTATGAAGCATGGACGCAGGTACAAATTCTTAAAGACAGGATAGGCTGCAATATATGTGTGTGTGTGTAAAAACAAATAATATGTAGTTCTGTACAAATTTGAAGCAATAATGGTAACTACATATATTATGACTAACATTCATTTATAAACAGAAATGGAGGCAAGCTAGAGGTATCCTTTGTGACAAACGAATACGAAATATATTAAAAGGAAAATTCTATAGAAAGGTTATTAGGCCAGCAATATCGTACAGAGCAGAGTGTCGGGCGTTGAAAAAGACACAAATACAACGCATTTATGTAGCGGAAATGAGGATGATACGTTGGATGATACGAATCACTAAAAGAAATAAGGTAAATAATGTACGTGTGAGGGGAACATTAGGTATAGCGCCTATAAATGATTGAATTAGGAAAAGTAGACTTAGGTGGTATGGTCATATTCAACGTAGACCCAATGATGCAGCTATTAAAAGAGGAAGAGTCGTTTGTTTAGAAGGTAAGCGACAAAGAGGCCGACCAAAGCTTAAGCAGGATGAAGGCTTGAATTAATTAAAAACGACTTAAAAAACTTAAATTTAAGAGAAGACATGGTGCATAATAGGAAAGAATGGAAAAAGAGAATTCATGTGGCCGACCCCATTCATGTGGGATATAGGCAAGGATGAAGATGATGATGATGATTCATTTATAAAATAAAAAATAAAAACGACGGACAAGTATTTTATGAATGTTTCAAATAATTTATCTTTCTGGCTTATAATATTATTAATTACATGAAAAAACTTGATAGTTTTGTTGCATGGACATGAATTTTGGACTACATTAGACATGGTATATCATGCTTTTCTCGACAATTATACTATGATATCATAATACAAAGGCTGCATTTTAATGTTCAAGATGCGTGTATTGGATGTGCTCAAACAGAAAATTTTATTTCAAATTATGAATACACTTAGAAAGTACAGAGTGATTGATAATCTTTTATGAAATAAATTAACAGAATATGAAGCATATAGAGAGAGTGACTGATAATCTTTTGTGAAATAAATTCACAGTTGATGGAACAAAATAAAAGCTAATAATCAAATAAATTAAGAAGAGTAGGAGAGGTTTTATTCCATTTAATAAGATTCTTGCGAACACATGCTGTTGATAGTTCATCAATATTTAATTCTGGATAAAATATGTGATTATTCAATTAAATGCATTTGGTTATACAATTTGGATATAATTTTAAAGAATAAGTTTCTCTTAAAGTGGAGTTTACTTTTAAGTGATGGAAACATCACAACATTACACACTTTCAAACAGGTATTAAAGGAGTTTTCTATTTTCATTCAACACGTGAAGTTCATTCCTACAGATTTTCAGTGCTTATTTAAGTTCATCAAACAACATTGGAAAACAAAGACACGGTGGTTGAAAATTCTCTGATATTTGATGAAGATTTTTTTTGGAGTTGTTAAATTACTAGTGTGGCTAGTGAAATAGACCCAATCGAGTGCTTAGAGCGGATGCCACGGAGCTTATTTTCTGTCTATTATTCTTGTTCAATTACCATCATATCCTTAAGCGACTATGCCTAACAAAGGAAAATGAAACTTGCAAAAGGTCCCAAAACATGCTGAAACACCCTGAAACATCTGCAACAATACAAAAGTCCGGAAGTTTTTCTAAAATGAAATAAGTGTAGTTTGTCGTTTTTTATTTAGTAAAATGAAACGTTTTGGCCTACTTCACCCGACACGAGACGGATTTTATAAATATAGCTGTGTAGGACACATTTAAGTTGTTACTATTGTTACACTTTGCCATAGGTTACAGCATTTATAAACCTGCTGTAGTTGTGTAGGAAGCATGTATTCTGCAACAAGGTGTATGCATTATAAATGTACTGTAAGTTGCTATTTTTCAATTCAACTCCACCTTCGCCTGCATTTTCAGCTTCTTCGTCCTGGATAGTTGCTGGGTGTTGTTTTCTCTTAAATGCAATTCAATGTTGAAATCCAAAACATTGCACATAGCTGATGGTTATTATCATTATTGTTAGATATATATTCCCTGGTTTCTGTTGCTGAACTTGAGTTATTAACTGACGGATTACTAATTTATGCATTTGCTAACAGAGAGAATTGCAGTCTTTCATTTCCTCGTAGAGTCTTTGTTCCTTGGTTGGCGGGTACATATATCTGTGATTACTTACAGCCATCTGAGACACTTGAGGTTTGTAATCACAACTTAATGAACAAAACATCTTGTCATCTGCTTTATAGGAATGGAACATTAGAAGCTAAACATTATTGCATGCTGTTCTTGTAGACTTTATAAAGCTAGTTGAAGGAATGAATAGTCCATTACACTTGAGAAAACATATCATTAGTAATTTATTTTTACCATCATATATGGTATGCTCATTGTTCTGTACCTTCTATCAGCACTAGAAAGTACATGGCAGAAATTAATGGATATGTTTCATGCCTTTTCCACCCCAGATTACACGCTAGTATTTGATTGATCTCATTCAACAACGATCACACTTGTTAATAATAGTAATAATGACGGTGATCATTTATCAGCCTTTCTGACCACCATTGGCGTTAATTGTTGCGACTTCTGTAAAGTTGCAACTTTCCCCTCCTTTTAGAGTTAAAGGTATTAGAATTGTATACTGTGACCTCACAGAGCTAGCTTTTAACTTTTAAGTAACCAAAAAACAATGTAGTAATTAAATCTATTTTTTCCTCCTGGGCCAGTAAATTAAATCTTATTTTGTAAAATATTTGACTTGCCGTTCAGGATGAATAAATTATAATTGCACTCCCATCATTAATGTAGTTGTTCTGAGAATAATAGCATTTATTTATCGCTGATTTTGCATCTTATGTGCACCAGGTTCTCAAAGATCACTGTGTTGAGTTGATGGCCATGGAAGCTCCGACAGATGCTTCAACAATCCTGGAACCAGAAATAGTAGCCCGCACTTTGTCCGCCGAATCCTTTTGGGATGTGGCAGTTCCCTTCTCTTCAACATCTAGTCGGGATTGCTCGACTTCAAAGAAGAGCATAACTGATACAAGCAAGGGAAGTGAGAGGAAGTCTATGAAGTCCCCTGATTTTAATATCATGGCTGCCATTGTAATTCTTATCCTTTCTATTTTAATAGGATGGGTGCTGTTTGTAGTCAGGGCATCATAGTTTACAAGTGAAGATTCATCTGGGAGTTTATTTAGTTCTTCAATTATTATTATTATTATTATTATTATTATTTTCTATAAGCTCATGTATGTGTTCATTTCACACTGTTAATAAGATTAATATAAAAACAAGTCTTTTCTTTCTCTGAACACTGAACTCTTGGCAACTGCATGATCAGGCTTTTCCAGTTCTTCACATTTAACCAATCTATATAGGTTCTTTTGGTGATGCCTGTGAAATTTGTGATTTTGTTGAGACCAGTTTGATTCAAATTGCACTACATGACAGCCTACAGCTATATGCGTGAATTTTACTGATCACTCTATATATTTCCTAGTTGGTAAACGTGCACACATGCCTTTATCGAGGCTTGAACCCTTATCTCCCTTTGGGAGGTAAGAGCTTGATACTGCTAGATCACTAGCCGTTGGTCACTCTAAGAATATTTATCTTGTAATAAATTAATAAAATTAATAATGATCATCCATGCATTCCTTTTGTTCTTTAATCATGATCAATCACAATGAAAAACCAGAAGCTTTACTACATCATCTTTCATGTTTATAGAAAGCATGTAATTTCATTATTCAGTTTCCAATATCTGTAGATACACGGTAATGAATTCTCAAAAAGTGGAACAAGAAAACTTGCATAAAACTAACAATCCGAAATCCAGGTGACCCTTAAGGTAACAAGAAAACTCGTATAAAACTAACAACGGGCAGTCTTTTAATTCATATGGTAGTGTACTAAGAAACATAGGTTGATAATCATCTAAAAGAATCGAATACCATATTACTTTTACATGCCTTTTTTATCCAACCTTATAAATAAAAAAAATTGGAAATGCCTAAAGAAAATGGCATTCATATTATAAGATGGAACTATGGCAGCAGATCATTTTGGAGAGGTATATCATGATGAATATCAGCTCCAGTATCCCTATTTCCCACCATTACCAAAGATGTTTATTTAGCCAAGCTAAAATAAAATGAATGAGAAATTCTGCCACAAATTGCAGAAAAGGAAATTCCAAGTTTGGGATTTATTTAGATCTATGCATAGATCAAAAGATTCCGAAAGTGAAGATGGTGAGAAAGGGCAAAATTGGTCCCACCAATTAAGAAATGATATATCCGTTATCCATTCAAAACCATTGGAGGAACTTCGTAACATTTGATTTCTGTGAGTAAGTGTTGTTGTATGATAGCATGTGGATTGATCAAGATATGGCCTCATATAGAGCGGAATGAAAACATAGGATTCATATAGCCTCTGCTCAACTATCAGTGGATGGTATGGTATTAATATAAATAAAAAGTTTTTTCACACTCAATTTCTTTAGAGATGGAACAACAATACTAGACAACTTTTTGTGGCCAAAGAGAAATACTTAAAAGAAAAATTTTCAGAATTTTTTCTTAAAACGAGAAAAAAGAAATGCATATCTGAACTTGAATTGACTATTTTCAAGGCTAGTTGGTTGGTTGGTTGGTTGTTAGTGTTTGGATGAGATCAGCCAGCACACATATCCAGTTATTCAGTATCAATTGAAACTAAAGAAGCCAACAGAACACCTACTTTTTGCACATTTCACTCTTCACCAAAGGATGACAATCTTTTCCAAATGCACTTAGCGTATGAATCAAGAACCCACTGTGGGTAACAACTGCGATCTCCCTCTCTTTCCTTGTCCACAACCTAGACCACATTTTCCAAAAAAATAAATATTAAGACAACAGGAAGAAAAATTGCAAAGGATCCTGTCACAGACTCACAGCCCTCATTTGCTGTTTAACAAGTAGCCAATGGTTGTAATAAATGTCTAGGCACACATATTATTCAACAGAAATTACGGTAAGGCAATACATGAAAAAAAAAAAAAAAAAAATGGGGAATGCCAAGAGATCATGCGAAATTGTGAAACAGTCTCATGCATGCATGCATTGCATTTCCACTAATTAGTATACTGACCTTGCACCCCATTCAGAGCCTTTCACGCATGAAACAGTCTCATGCATGCATGCATTGCATTTCCACTTGATCTGCCAATCTCCAGGAGAGCACACAAGGCATGAAAACACACACACAATTAAGAAAGCAAGTTAAACACATGGCCGTTACTGGTTAAGGTCATTTGAGGACTTCTCAGCAGGGAATTTCTCCTTTTCACTTTTTCAAGAAAATAAAAATGTTGTTTTCTTGATGCAATATTGAAGACAACCAAGGGTGTTTTGGACATTTGAAGAGAAAGTTTGTTGCTGTTTGGACCTTATAAATAACAATCAACCTTTCAGCTCTTTCAAACAAGTCATCAAAGCTCAGAAGACCTCATCTTGCAGGTAAATGCATGACCAAATTTTCATATATACATCACTTGTATATTTTCTACTGTATGACCAAATTTGTATATATGCATCACTTGTACTCTCTCTCACTCTCTCTCTCTCTCTCACACACACACACACACACACAAACATACACATTATAATTACAAATAATAAGTGGCTAGACATAGATGCTGTTACAACCATTTAGTAGTATGACAGTGTGTGCTCTAACACAATGTTTCATACGAAAGAAATATAAATTAGTAATTTTTTTTCAATTTTTTTTTTGGGAAATTTATTTATTTATTTTTCAAAAAAATAGTGTTTAATTTTATATACACTTATATAGTGGGTAATTTCTAAAGTAAGGAATGGAGAATCACCAAGAACTAGAATGGGCTGAAGCACAAAGGACTGCAATAAGCGAAGACCTTGTCACGGCAGCCAAGCAGCAGCTACAGTTTCTTGCAGCCATTGATAGGAACCGCCACCTCTATGATGGCCCTGCATTGGACCGTGCCATATATAGGTAAGCACCCCAACAAATTAACTTATTTTTTGTTCGAGAAAAAAAAAAAAAAAAAAAAATCTTATTTTTTGACTTCTAAATCTAATTAGAAATAAATATCCTGGAGGGAATTTTATATTTTCCCCTATATTCTCAAATTTTAAAAAGTTTAATGCATAAATAAAAGCAATAGTTTTAATGCACTTAAGGTGCAATGTCACATAAATATATGGTAGTTATTGTAGGACCAAAAGACCAGAGTAAGAACTTCTGAAGTCTTATATGTATGCATTTATAAGGCAAATAGTCCTTGGTTATATACAATTATTTATAATATCCATTTATTTGGAGGTTCATAGATTTAAGTTGTGTTTTTACAAATATATGCAATTTTCAGGTACAAATTCTTTTGGCTTCCCTTACTAGCCAAGCATTCTGAGTCTCAGTTTTCGGAAGGCCCTTTAGTTGTGCCTCTTGATTGTGAATGGATCTGGCATTGTCACAGGCTCAATCCGGTACGAGAACATACACATATGATTTAATTCTTGTGACATGGGACTTTTGTGCTAAGTTTACTGATTCTCAGGTACGCTACTTGACCGATTGCAAAGAACTATATGGAAGGATCATGGACAATCGGAATGTTGTATCCTCTGTTCATGGGACTTCCAAGAGGCAAACTGAAGAAATCTGGAACATGATGTATCCGAATGAACCATATGAGCTCGATTTGAGTGGCAACATGGAAACTGTTGCTGAAAATAAAGTGGGAGCTTCAAAAAGCACCAAGTATGATCTAGTTTCAGCTGTCAAAAGGCAAACTCCTTTCTACTTCCAGGTAACAATATAGTTTTTTAAATTCTCTTTATAACAATATGGAAGATCTACACAACCATATCTAATTAACGAACTTGAATACGTGTTTTATTGATTAGCTTCATCATATATTTCAAGTCTAAACATAGCTGTTCACTCTTGATTTTTGCTTAGTAAAGTGATTGTCATCTTTTTCAACCGCGCCATCCTTCCATCTCTCCAATTGATTTACCTACTTTGTGTGTGTGTGTGTAAATATGTCAACAGGTTTCCAGACCATGGATGAAGGATGATTGGTTTCTTGAAGGAGCTTTGGCACGATACAAGGGGTTTCTACATTTGATCAAAAGAAACGGAGAGAGGAACATTAACTGCTTCCTTGTGCCAACTTATGATATTGACCTTATTTGGCACTCTCACCAATTGCATCCTGTTTCTTACTGTAAAGATCAAGTGGCAATACTCGGCAAGGTGCTACAGCATAACGACACAGATTCTGATAGGACTAAAGGTAAGAAGCTCGATGTTGGATCCAGTGAAACCGCCAAGCAGTGGGATGAGGCATTTGGTTCGAGATACTGGAGGGCAGGGGCGATGTATAGAGGCAGTGCTCCATCTCCTCTCACCATCAACTTGTGCGCATTAAGCAATGTGGGCAAGAAGCTGGTTCAGTCCATTAAGTACCAAGATATGATTCAATTACCCAAGAAAATGCTTGTGGAGGTAGCTTCGAATACCATCTATTTTATTTTCAACACAACAAAATTAAAATTTAGACTTCGAGAGGAAATGCTAATTCAAGGCCAAAGAAAAGCATCTACATGTTCGCGTGCACACAAATAAAAATATAGTTGCTTATATAACCTTAGCTTTCTAATAAAATCTGTCAGACATGAAGGATAATGAAGTTATGCCTTCAAATTCAAAGGGCATGTTATGGTGCCATTTGATATTCTGTGAGATTAATCATCTCGGCTAAGCTTTATGCAGCATAAGGAGATTAATCCTGAAATGATCCTCAAAATTACTTAATTGAAGTTGTTCTGCCTGTGCAAAGAGTACATTTTTTTCGTTCTTGAACGGTTTTAAACAAATTTATTCTTCCTGCTTATGTTTGAATATGAATTTAATGTTAACTTTAGTTATAATGTTTGTAGTTCTTTTTCTTTAATTGTCATTCAGGTTATGCTGGAGATTATCGGTGTCAGAAACTTGCCGGCTGGGCATACAGGAAGCCTCATCCTCTACTTCAATAAGAAACAGCCTGATCTGCTCTTTAACACCAGGAGAAGGTTAAACATTTCATGTGAATCAGGGAAGAAACAGGTTGCGGCTTTCCAATGCGAACCAAGTGGAGAACTGCTTATTGAACTCGTGTCCTATTCAGGGTTACAAAAAATGTTGGGGACTACCTTGATCTCCCTACAGGACCCCAATTCGGTTTCCAAACTATCGGTGGAAAATTGGTTCGAGTTGGTTCCAGATTCTGGAATTGTGGGTTCTAAGCCGATTAGTCTGCAGATTGCTCTCTCTTTTACTACTCCATTTCCGGCACCATATGATCTGCACATGGCTTTGGCACATCGATTCTCGATAAGTTCTTTCTCACCACTAAGTACTGAAAAGCTTCAACATGCTAAGAGTTGGACATGTATTGTAAATGAGGCTGGTAATGAGATCATCAACATCCAGATGAGGTGCATGGAACTCTAACTCATAATCATAAACTACTAGAAAATACTTATGATTTCATTGCAGATGTCTACATGGAACAAACATTAAGATGAGAAAATTCAAGTTCAAGCTACGTACTTGGTTATTTGAATTCGCATTTCCATCAAAGGCATATCAATATATGTTTCTGGAATATTAGGCTCTACTCTCCAGGACAACATTCTCTGTCGTCTTCTAAATTTATGAATCCAGATATCTCAACTGAGCCTTATGATCAAGATCATCTCAACATTCTATTAGACTGTCTTACCTACTCACCTTTGTTGCGCGCGCGCGCGCGCGCGCGCACACACACACGGGTTTCTTTGAATAGGGACTTCTAATGCAAATCATGAGCCCCACCAAAATTCTGAATTCACTTGTTTACCTCTTGAATGTATGTTCAGGGACCCGAAAAGATCGGAGGGGGCAAAAAATCGCATTTCCAAGAAAGAAGTAATCGGCATGACAGGATCTGGTGAAACGCGTGTTCTTGCAGAGTTTGTAGGAGAAGGATGGTTGCTGATGGGCTCTCAATGGTTTTTTCAACTTCAGAAGAAAGTTAGTGAGGAAGATTATATGTTTGGGCTCATAGGCAATCGAAAGGTTAAGAGTTTATATATACCATTTTTCGCTTAATTTTACAAGCTTGAAATAAGTAAAATGTCTCATTTTAAGGCTCAACTCAAGTTGAAAATGCGAATTATGAAAAAGAGTGAAGCAAATTACCTTGAAAACCATATCGTGAAGGGTCCATTTCACTTACTTATTGATGAATTTTTGCCTCAGATGGTCATTTTTCGTGGAAGGAAACTAGACTATGAACTCAACTACTGTAGGAAGGAGAAAAATGAAAGGGACTTCATGACCATAGTTGAATTTTCTGAAGAAAATCCTTATGGAAAAGCAGTGGCTTTGCTCAACTTGGAAACCGGTTTTCTCAAGGTACATTGCATATGTTGTTTCTTTATTTTCTCATTCATAAGATCAAACTTGAAGCTAATACTAATTTAGTTGATTCGGGTGATTGATGAACAGGTTGAGGAACAATGGCTTGTATTGCCTGGAATCACAGTGGCTTTTATACTTTCTGACATCTTAAAGAAAGAGGGCTATGATTGTTTCACTTCCAAAATAGAGAATTCAAGAGAAACAGATGGTACTTTTGACAAGGATGTTGAAGTGATGCTAAAAGGTGGTTGTGGCCATGAAAATATGGCGAAGTGCTTTAGTGGATGGAATAAAACTGGTAGTTGCGGTGGCTGTGGAGTTAGCTGTGGTGGTGGAGGAAGTTGTGGAGGAGGAAGTTGTAGGAGTGATGCTGATGGCAATGATAAAATGATGAAGAGCAATAACTCTAGTGGCTGTGCTGCTGGCTGCGGCGCCACTTGTGTTGAGGATTAAAACTGGTCCATGTGGTGGCTACTGCGGTTGTGGTGGTGGTGATGGCGGTGGCTGTCATGGAGGAAGTTGTGGAAATGGTGGTGGTTTTCACAACTATTTAGCATAGGGTGTGATGCAGATGAGGAAATTGCCACAAAAAATATCATGTCCCATGAAGTTCTGAATTTCAATAAGCTAAAAATGCAACCTTTATGTACTTACTAGTTACTACTATTGCAGTAATAATGAATTTGTTTACATAATAATGCAATTATAGTAGTTACTAAAAGTGATGATGTATGAAGCTCTCAATTTTATTTTATTCTATATATTTTATTGTTATTATAGTATTTTAATCCCGGCAAATTAGGGGAGGGGAGTCAAACACGGATACTGTTGACGCTAAAATCGGTTTCTAAAATCCGATCTTAATTTGATGTAAACCGAGCGTGCCAGAACCAAATATTACTTAAATCGAAGTTGTTCAGCCTGTGCAAAGAGTACATTTTTCGCTCTTGAATGATTTTAAACAAATTTATTCTTCCTGCTTATGTTTGAATATGAATTTAATGTTAATTTTAGTTTTAATGCGCGCGCACACACACACTCAGGTTTCTTTGAATAGGAAATTCTAATGCAAATCATGAGCCCCACCAAAATTTTGAATTCACTTGTTTACCTCTTGAATGTATGTTTAGGGACCCGAAAAAATCAGAGGGGGCAAAAAACAGCATTTCCAAGAAAGACGTAATCGGTATGACAGGATCTGGTGAAACGCGTGTTCTTGCAGAGTTTGTAGGAGAAGGATGGTTGCTGATGGGCTCTCAATGGTTCTTTCAACTTAAGAGGAAAGTTAGTGAGGAAGATTGTATGTTTGGGCTCATAGGTAATTGAAAGGTTAAGAGTTTATATATACCATTTTTTGCTTAATTTTACAAGCTTGAAATAAGGAAAATGTCTAATTTTATGGCTCAACTCAAGTTGAAAATGCGAATTATGAAAAAGAGTGAAGCAAATTACCTTGAAAACCATATCGTGAAGGGTCCATTTCACTTACTTATTGATGAATTTTTGCCTCAGATGGTCATTTTTCTTGAAAGGAAACTAGACTATGAACTCAACTACCGTGGGAAGGAGAAAAATGAAAGGGACTTCATGACCATAGTTGAATTTTCTGAAGAAAATCCTTATGGAAAAGCAATGGCTTTGCTGAACTTGGAAACCGGTTTTCTCAAGGTACATTGCATATGTTGTTTCTTTATTTTCTCATTCATAAGATCAAACTTGAAGCTAATACTAATTTAGTTGATTCGGGTGATTGATGAACAGGTTGAGGAACAATGGCTTGTATTGCCTGGAATCACAGTGGCTTTTATACTTTCTGACATCTTGAAGAAAGAGGGCTATGATTGTTTCACTACCAAAACAGAGAATTCAAGAGAAACAGATGGTACTTTTGACAAGGATGTTGAAGTGATGCTAAAAGGTGGTTGTGGCCATGAAAATATAGCGAAGTTCTTTAGTGGATGGAATAAAGCTGGTAGTTGCGGTGGCTGGGGAGTTAGCTGTGGTGGTGGAGGAAGTTGTGGAGGAGGAAGTTGTAGGAGTGATGCTGATGGCAATGATAAAATGATGAAGAGCAATAACTCTAGTGGCTGTGCTGCTGGCTGCGGCGTCACTTGTGTTGAGGATTAAAATTGGTCCTTGTGGTGGCTACCGCGGTTGTGGTGGTGGTAATGGTGGTGGCTGTCATGGAGGAAGTTGTGGAAATGGTGGTGGTTTTCACAACTAATTAGCATAGGGTGTGACACATATGAGGAAATTGCCACAAAAAATATTATGTCCTATGAAGCTGAATTTCAATAAGCTAAAAATGCAACCTTTATGTACTTACTAGTTACTACTATTGCAGTAATAATGAATTTGTTTACATAATAATACAGTTATAGTTGTTACCAAAAGTGATGATGTATGAAACTCTCAATTTTATTTTATTTTATATATTTTATTATTATTATAATATTTTAATCCCGACAAATTAGGAGAGGAGAGTCAAACACAGATACACCCGCTCGGATAGCTGATCGCTCTACAACTAAATTATTGGGTAATGCTCATGAAGCTCTTGAGTAAGCTAAATAATCTCTCTTCCTATTTTTTTTTTTTTTTTTTCCAGAATAAAATAGTCTACATTAAAGAGCAAAAACATTACAATCATCATTTAGAGAAGCAAGAAGCCATTGGGGATAGACATCCCAATCAACTTCCCCACTCTGATTTTGAAATGCAAACCTACTTAAACAGTGAGCAACCTTATTACAGGACCTTAGACACCAACTCAAAACCCACTTAGGATGAAACTTAAGCAGATGTTTAATGTCATCACAAACCATGGCAGCAAGACAATCAACTGGAGTCAAAGCAACAACCCCTTTGCAGTCACCTTCAATAATAATCTCTTCAACATAAACCCATTGTAACAGTAACTTTAAACCTTCCCGAAACATCACCGCTTCAACCATCTCTGCATTCCCCACATACTACATCACAGTGGTAGCAACCTTAACAACTCTTCCATGAGAGTCTCGCAACACAAAACCCCCACCATAAAAGGATTTCCCTGACACAAAGGATCCATCAAAATTTAACTTCAACTTTCGACTATCTAGAGCAATCCATTTCTGAACCAGATTAGAAGGGTCATCCAGATTTGAACTTGGCAACTCCATGGCATTATCTTGAAAAGAAAACCCTTGAAACTCATAAAAATTAAACATAATTTTATCGAGAATTTTAGAAGGTTCCCATCTAACCCCATTAAAACACCAAGAATTTCTAGCCTTCCATAATTGCCAACAAATAAAAGCCCCCAAACTTAACAAATCAGCATAATTTTCCAGTTGAGACCAAAGACAATTCAAGCGGATCTACACTTGCTTCCAAGAAATTTGAGTTTCATCACCAAAATCAAAATGTAGAAGACTAGCTTTCCATACAACCTTTGCAACAGGGCAGAAACAAAAAAAGATGAGCTATAGTTTCCTCTCTCCCCCTGCACAAATTACATTCTGCACACTCCACTAAACCTCGAGAAAATAGATTCTCTCGTGACAGCACTGCCACATGAAAAATTGAATCTTCCTAAGAGTTTGTAACTTCCAAATACCCTTCTATAAAGGAATAAACTCCTGCTCAATGCTACTGCAAGACCTTCTGTCATCAGATCGGGGACAATCAACCAAATCCAAAGCTACCTTATAAGCACTTTTCACAGTAAATTGGCCATCAGAAGTCGGACCCCAAACTTTCTTATCCGATCCACCAAAATTATAAATAGGAATTTTAAGGATCAGCTTTGCATCTCGATCATTAAAAATACGCTTTACTAAAATCTCATTCCAAGTCTTAGTATCATGAAACATCAACTCAGAAACTTTAGAAATATGACTACCATTTTGATTAGAAGAAACTGTAGGAACATTGGGATCAAGTAACCAGTTTTCCTTCCAACAATTTACTGCCTTCCCATCTCCTATACGCCAGCGCAAAGCTTTAGCAACAACACCTTTTACACTAAAAATACTTCGCTAAACCTAGGAAGTTCTAGAACCACAGCCAGATTCCAAAAACCTCCCTCTAAGAAAGTACTTTTGCTTAAAAATCCTGATAAGTAAAGAGTTATCCCCTACTTCAAACCTCCAAGCAAATTTAGCCAATAAAGCCATATTGAAAGCTTCTAAATTCTTGAAACCCAAACCCCCTTCAGCTTTGGAAGCACACATCGTCTTCCAGCTAATCCAACATACTTTTGATTTTTTCAGGGATCCACTCCACCAAGAAGAAATTAACTGACTTCGAATTTGTTCACACAGCTGAATATGAATTTTAAAACACTGAATAGCATAGCTTGGCAAAGAAGCCAAAACAGAAGACAATAACACTTCCTTTCCTGTTTTTGATAACATCTCCCCTTTCAAAACTTGAGCTTTAGCCCCAATCTTCTTAGATAAAAACTTCAATGATGCTAATTTAGAGCGCTCAAAAATAGTAGGTAACCCCAGGTACTTGTTAACCCACCCTGCTTCTTGAATCCCCATAATATGTCGCAAATTTTCTTTTAACTCTTCACAAGAATTAGAGCTAAAGAAAATACCATATTTTTCATAACTTACCATCTGCCCTGAAAGCACTTCATAAATGGATAAAATGGATTTTAAAGTTACAGCTTCAAAAACATTTGCCCTGCAAAATAGTAGCGCATCATCAACAAAAAACAAACGAGTGAAAAGATCAACCCCTCTACCAATTGAAACTCCATAGAGATGCCGTTGCGCTACCGCCTGTTGTAAGAGTAAAGAGAATCCCTCGGTACATAGAAGGAAAAGATAAGGGGAAAGAGTATCGCCTTGTCGAAGACCTTTTGAAGGTTGAAACAAACTTCCACTCTTCCCATTAATCAACACTGAAAAAGAAACGGTTCGGACACAACACATAATCACTTGGATCCATTGCTCTGCAAAACCTATCTTTGCCATCAACCTGTGAATAAAATCCCATTCGACCCTATCATAGGCTCTGGCCATATCCAATTTTAAAGACATAAAACTTGTCTTCCCTTCGGATTTAACCTGTAAATAATGAAGAACTTTATAGGCCAACATCACATTATCATGAATAAGCCGTGAGGGAACAAAAGCACTTTGATTTTCAGAAATTAGAGCCGGAAGAAAAGGCTTCAACCTATTAGCCAACACTTTTGAATAAATTTTATAAATAACATTACAGAGGCTAATTGGGCAAAATTGGGTTATCCGTGTAGGATTTCTCACTTTGGGAATCAAAGAAATATGAGTGTGGTTCATACTCTTGGGAAGGATAGCAGTGGTTAAAAAAGAATTAAAACCATTCACTAAATCAGCTTTAACAACATTCCAGTTAGATTGAAAAAATAAAGGCGTAAACCCGTCAGTTCAAATAATAATATAGTTTTAAATTCTTTTACATAACGATGCACTTACCATTGTGTGGATGGAAAATACTTCCCCAGCAATAAAAGAATGACACGCGAGTATGAGAGGGGACCACCATATATATATATATATGAAGACTATTCAACTTCTAACTTGGGCTAATATGAATAGTGGGCCAGGTTAACCAAGTACAGTGGGCTAGACTCATTAAGAATGCCCGAGCAAATAGGACTTCAAGCCCAATTACTAATATACATTATAAACTCATTTTTTGTAATAGTTTTATTAAAAAAAGGATTACTATACAAGGAAACTAGAGGAAGGATTACTATCCAAAGAAACTGAATCATGTAAATCAGGTGAGGGACAAGCACTGCCAGTCCTAAAAGGACTCAACCATTTAAGATTTATTATAAATAGATGCCAAGACCTCGAATAAAAGATATACATAATCAATAAAAGCTTAAGCTTTGAGTTATTAGTTCTTTTTATTTGTTAATATGCAGCAATTAGAAGCCTAGCCTATTAGGTTTCATATCTTAAACTATCCAGAGGAGTTCTTGTCTAAAAAACAGGACCACAAAAAATTGCCTTCATACAAGAAAAAGAAAATATTAAGTGTCGTCAACTAGTGAAGTCTTAATTACTTGAATTTTCTTTTATTTTTTATTTAAAATATATGGAAATGTTTTAAGTAGTATTTCAGATTGAGTTAGGGCACTTAATTGAATAATCATTTAATATATCTAAAATTAAGTACTGAATTGAGTATTTCAAATCATTTAACATTATCTAAAATTACTCTTTAAGAAGTTTTCTGAATATTTCTTAGGTGTAGTATTAATTTTAAAATTTATTTTTATATGGTAAATAAAATATCAATTTCATCATGTAAATTTTCATAACAACAAAATTTATAAAACATTAATATAAATAATAATAATATAATAAAATAGATTATTGCACTCCACAGTTGTTCAAAGTCCACCTTTGAGGGATGATTATGTCATTTCTTTGATTAAAAAAAAAAAAAAATTATAGTGGAATGTGAAATATTTTTGGGTAGTGTCACTAGTGTTAGTATAACTTCCGTAATAATAAAAATAAATAAAATTACAAACAAAATAACTGTTCAAATAAAAAAATAAAAAACTACTTTAATATAGTATGATTTCCTTTTTGAAAAAAACCTTTCATCCAATTGAATCAAAACTTATGTTCAGATTTCTAATAATTATCGTATTAGACTGATCCATTTTTCGGGTGATTTAACAACAATTGGACCGGATCTATTTATTTTCGAATTGGGCTTGGTTTTGGGCTAAACCTTTATAGTTCTTATTTCATCGGCCCAACACCAATTACCGATCTGAACGAACACAACGTTTATCACACAGTATACAATCAAAAAACTGAAAAAATTGTTCGATTTGTTGTTGTAAAGACTGATTGCTGAGAGAATCAATAATGGTGAAAGCTGTGATCGGAGAAGAAACCCAACTCAAATTGGCCGAAGATCGCCTCAGCCAATCCGCTGTCCCCTCTCAGGTCTCTCTCTCCTCTCTCTCTCTGTATATGTAATTGTATACACTCATACATGTATGTTATTGATAATTGGGGATTCTAAAATGAGCGTTTTATTCTGACACAGGTGGGTCTTGTAATAGGGAAGCTTAGTTCGTCGTTGGACCGGGGTTTTGTGTTCGATTTGATTCCAACACCTCCAAACGATGCTGGTGAGCCAGCTTGTTCAATTTTGGAGAGTGTCAGAGATGACAAGAGAAAGGGAACGAAAGCAAAATCTGCTGCCGAATCTTCATCGTTGGTCATCGACAAAGATTGGGTCGTCGAACACGCTCGTCAGGTCTAATCTCTTCTATATATTTATATATACATACATATATATAATTACATTCGCAGAAACACACAAATTGTAGTTTACATTTGTATCTCAGTTAAATTTGTGTATATAATTGAAATTCTGAATCCAGTGTATATACACACGTAATTTCTAAAAGAAAAGAAAAAGAAATGTATCTTCTATTGTTCATTAGGCAATTTATAATTTATTTTGAAATTTTAAATAAGGGGTAATCTGTTTTTCATACTTATTTTTTTGAACGACCCTCACCCTTAAGCATGCTTAACTCCGGAGTTTTGATAGGTTAACGGCTTTAAAATGCGATGTGTAGGATGATGAACCTACATATAGCACTTCATTCTTCCACACCCGTGGGAATTGTGAGCACATGTGGTTCACACTAGAGGCTTGTCTCTCACAGGCCTGCTCCCGCCCACCGAGCCTCACAATTTTTTTTTTTCTTTCTATTTTCGTATTGCTTTCTATTCCATTATACACAATTGTGTTCATAATAGGAAGGACGTGTCTAAATCTGTTGAACATTTCAAATGGCTTCAATCACCTGATTTTGTGAGGATCAAAGCTGTTTATTTGCATTGAATTTGCTGTCTATGTCATTTGTAAGGTTGTAACTGAGCTGAGCTGAGTAGTCGGTTGCTGAGCTTGGGTAAAATAGTTAACGAGCTTCAGATTATGATCAAGCGTGTCTTGTTCATCTCAGTGATGATCTTGAGTGAGTCTCTAACCAATCTGATGTCAAGCCAAACTCAAGTGCTTATTAAGCTGAGTTTGGTTTGAGCATTTTAAATTAATGAGTTCGAGACTATGATTAAGATTGCCCCAGTTATCTCATGAGTTCATTTCAAACGAGAACTAAGATTATTGCAAGCAAGCTCGAGCAGCTGCTTTCTTTCACAGTTCTACGTATCTGCCCGAGAAGGAGAAAAAATAAAAAATAAAAAGAAAATCAGAAGGTATTTTACTTGTAATATGGGCTTTTATTGGGTGTTTTAGTATGTTACTAATAATGTGCCATCCGTCCATTGTCTTTATACCTACTTAAAGTGATTATTTAAGTTTGGTGCTTGTGTTATCTTTAACTTACATTACATGTTGATGTTATTGTTCTATAATTTTTCAATATTGCCATCTTATGTAGCATTCAGTTGTACAAATATGGTCCGAATTTAAGTTCGTACTCAGAATTTAGCAGTTTCATAATTTGATTATGTATGTTCAGGTCTCGAGAATGCTATTAGGTGGCATGAAGGTGGTCGGCATCTATATATGGGTCAACGAAAGCACATTCAAGAATTCTACCCCAATACTCTGCCAGGTGTTATATTCACTATAAATGGATTACGTTTGTGTCTTTGTGTCTCTTGCTTTAATTTGAATGTGAACAAAACTAAATAATTCACTTCTCCAAATTTAGGCCAGTCCAGGTCTGGCCTGTCTCAAGTTCATGTAGTCTCTGTTCTTATTAAGTGCTGAGAAATGGAAACCTACATGTGACTAAAATGATAATCACATTATTGGCTCTTTCTTAATTGGTGTAGAACTTTTGCTTTAATTAGCACTCATGGGAACTCAATATGCCTCCAACTTGGGTGAAATTTCTGCGTTTATTTATAAATACTGAGCAGATCTATTGTCAATTGTAATTGTTCTTGCAGGCTGTGAAAGGAGTTGCAGAAGCAGCACCCTTACTCCAGACGGATGGGGATGAGAGACTGCTTATTCACATTAGTTATAGTCCAAGGAGGTGACTATTGAAGTTCATTTTCATTTTCATTTTCATCCAAATGAATTCCTTCTATTAAAACATTGATAAAATAATAATAATAATAATAATAAGTAATTAATTAATTAATTGTGTAGATGGACATGCCGAAATTGCACACTGGCTTCAAATATTACATCAAGCAATCTACACCCTTGTGATTTCAAAATGGGACGGGTCTTAAATTCCCTTCAAAAGTTTAGTTGCACGTACAACTTTGATATGAGGTAACTGTTGTATTTGCATTTACATTGGAAAACTCTTTATTTTTTTTCCTTATAATTGGAAAGCTCCTTATAATTTTTAAATCATGACATTGTTCATCATATATAGCAACTTGATGAGTTTGTTTGCTTTGGTTCTCTGTGGCCTTTGTTTTACTTTTGTTAGTTGTCTAAGGGATGTCATAACCAAGATACATACCAATGGGATGGAAAACAAAATATATCTTTTGCGTATCCACCCAGTTTGTCAACCTTTTGGGAAATGATACAAAAAAAACCAAGATATGTTTTCAGATACCGCTATACAATTAAAACCCGTCTTTGCTACAAGGTTATATATGAGAGAGAGAGAGAGAGAGAGAGAGAGAGAGAGAGAGACAGAGAGAGAGTTCTGTTGTTTGTACCAAGTATCAAGTTGTAATATGAGTTATCTAATTAATTAATTTGATAAATCTTGAACTTAGTTGTATTTTAATTACATAATGAATGGGGAGGCTATCTTATTTAGAAAATTATATATAGGGTACACATGAAATACTAAGTGAGAACATGGGTTAACTTTGTTTTGAGCCAAATCTTACAACTTTGAAAATAGTGAAGCGGTGTGCCTAGGTTCAATTTCGGCAACACTGCCTTTTAGACATTAATACTTTGTTTTTTAGGTGCAATCAAATTACTATCAAGTAGAAACACTATATGATAATGGTACAAAATAGATGATTCTGAAATTCATGAATGATAATTTAGAAGGGGAGCATCTAGGGGTGACAATTTGTGTTGGCCAGTCATAATCGTGTCCTGTCGTGTCGACCTTATAGTATTCTGTTATAGAGGTTATCTAACCCGTTTTAATAATCATGTCAGGAACTCTTGATACAAATACGACTCCTTTTAATAAATTAGTCGTGTAACTCACAACATGACATGACCTATTTAATAACCTATTTAACCCGTTTAAATTAAATGAGTCATCTAACTCGTTTATTAACCTTTTTATTAAGTATAAATGCAAATATAATGGAAAAATTATATAATGGATGACTAACTACAAAAAACGAGGACAATTTAGACAATGCAATACACATATTGTGTTTATATTGAAATAACACAAATGTACATAGTAATCGGGTTAAAATAGATTACGATTTATTCGTGTCAAAAAAACACAATTAATTAAATGAGTTTAATTAGGTTAAACAAGTTGAGCCCCAAACACGAACACGACACAATTAATTAAGCGGGTTAAATGAATTGATACGACACAATAAGGTCAACCCAAACCCGCTAACTTTCTGTCGTGTTCGCGGGTCGTGTCGAATTTTGCCAACCCTAGGAGCACCTTTCAATTTGAAGGCAATCAAAAGTTGGCAGCTTTTGCATTCTAATTATTTTTAGTTTCAAGTATATTGCGGTCTATTAGTATGCGCTTGTTTAAATCAATTGTCATGGCTTGCGCAGACCAGGCATCACTTTATCCTCTAGTAAACCTGATTTAACTACGTAGGTGTCTGAACAATAAAGATTCCCTCACTTGACTTATGATACATTTCAAAAACCAACATTTTCCCCCCTAGTTGAGACACCAACCAATTTACCTTACGGGGAACTTTAACCCTTGGCTTTCTACTAAAGAAGGTGTGGAGGTACTACTTGGCTTAGGGGTGGCAATTGGATGGGTTTTGGGCTGGTCATGAACGGGTCAATAACCCCTTATCAGCCCATTCATAGTGGGTCATAATTGGGTTGGGTGTTAAATGGGTAAGTGAACCCACACCCAACCCAATAACCCAAACATTTTTAGACACAAATTGTCTTGAGTTATTTTTATTGTTGAATATAAAAATAAAAATAAAAATTTGTTCTTACATTAATTTTTTGATTTCAAGCGTTACAATTTTTTTTTTTCTTTTTTTATTTTATTTTGGGAAAAGTCACTATACAACTTACTCAACAATATTAATTATATATATATATATATATATATGTAGAAAAAGAGTTTTGAGCAGAAATTTTAATTAATTGTTGGTCATTTATTTTCATACAATAAAACAAAAGTTTTTGTTTTTTTTTGGCCTGCCAAGAATAAAAGAAAACAAGAAACTAAGAAAAATCAAAATCAATGCTGAAGTAAGCCAAGTTCCCCAAAAGTCTCACATAAGATCAGTACACTGAGTCCTCAAAGCCCATTGGCTGAGAGAGAGAGTTATCACAGGAAAAAAAAAAAAAACAGACTGGAGATAGAACGGAGGGGAGGGAAGAGAGAGAAAAAAGGGGGAAGAAATGAGAAAACAGAGAAGAGAGAGGAACGGAGGAGAGAGAAAAAAAGGAAAAGTGAAAGAATACTGAGGAGAGAAAAAAATGGTAAAAAAAAAAAAAAGAAAGCATAGAGGAGAGAGAAAATGGATGAGAGGGAAGAGAGAAACGTAGGAGAGAGAAAAAAGGGCAAAGATGAGAGAAAATAGAGGAGAGGAAAAAAAGAGGAGAAAAAAAAAAAAATGAATACTAGGAGAGAAAAAAAAGTTTTGTTTGAGCGGGTTAAGATGGGTACCCACTCTTTATCCACCATCGACCCTTGATTGTAATGGGTACCCACTTTTTACCCATTACTGACCCACTCACTTAAATTTGGGTGCCCAAATGATTTAATTTTAGTGTACGGGTTTGGGCATAAATTGTCACCCCTAACTAGGCTAGAACCGTTGGCAGCAACCAACAATTTCATCTTTCCCCCTTGGAATTCTATTAACTCCACAAGCAACTGAAGCTATCTAGTTATCTGTTTAATGTCCCAAGTTTACCCACAAAATAATTCATATAAGTTCCTTAGGGCTTCATATTTCTCCTGCCTGAGTTCATTTTTTCCCCCAAAGAATCTTGCATTGTTATAAATGCGATAGGCAACACACAAATTATTTTAATTAACCACTGCATCTTGCTACTTACTATATGTTTACCAAAAGATGCTAATGACTATTTCCTTGTTTAGCTTGAAGCAAAGTATCCACTTGGAACCAAAAAAAATTTCTAGTTCTTTTGGTCTCTGAATATTTTTTAAGCCACCAATTCTAGCACTGAGAAGCTATTTGAGGTTGTTGTGTCTCATGGGTCAACCTATCTCTTCCCAGATTGCCAATATGCAGTGAGAATGCATCAAATATCAGAAGATTGGTTGACATACTTCGCCATGGAATCTCAAGTCATGCTAAAGAGCTTAAAGGTGCAAAGGCTTTAATTGATGGAAAGTTGGTAAACATGCCACTTTGGGAGCAATGTTATTGATTGCTAAATATTTTTTCCTTCTACACCCTGGATGTATTTGTGAATTTATTTTCCTGACATTAGTTCTTCTATAATTTTGAGAAAGCTCTGTCAAACAAAATTTGTATGTGTTTCAACTGAACAAACTTTTTACTGAAATTATTACGTCGCCACTGACCTCTCCTGTATTTATAGTTTTACCAATTTTTCACCAAAAAACATGTTTTCTACTCGAGTAACTTGTCAGATCAAGCTAATTACCCCACAATACCTTAAGCATTTAAGTGTCTTATTAATTAAATTAATTTCCATTAATTAAACCAAAAATAAACCTAAAGTATCACACTAACCATTATCTCCTTTTTTTGCATGCAGCAGAAATAATGTTCAACTACTATATTACTGTTCTTTTAGTGGACTATCTCTCATATCAGCTTTGCTTAAATATATAGTCTTCCACTCTCTTTTAGGTGCTTGAGGATGAACAGTTATTAGATGGTTTGCATGAAGTTGAATTTCTTCTACCTTTCATGCAAGATGCATCTATGGAAGGTGCGTCCTGACTTTTTATTTTTGGATTAGGTTATTCCTTGCTATGAGCATAATTAGTTATTTATTCTAACATTTTATTTGTTTGTTTATTTAACCATTTTATGTAAAGCATGCAGCCAAAAGGAGGTCCTTGGTGTTCTCATCCTTAGTGGCTCCGTGTGTTCTTTTGCATATTTAAATTCAAAAGAACCATTTTCACAGGCTTTGGCTGATATAAAGGTATTATATAACTTATAGTTTTGGCACCATTCTTGATTTTCAATTGAACACTTATTTTTGCTTTTATATTTAGTGGTAACTTAAATTTGCATTGTGTAGTTTGGTTTCTTGAATAATATTTGTACCTCTATATGATATATCATAACTCTGCTCTGTGTTACATGGACACTCCTATTCCCCTAAATGTTCCTGTGTTGACACAACGTATGAGATATGTGTACGACATGCATACCCAAACCGACATATGTGTATGAGATATGGAATCCTCCTCTTTCCATTATATTCCTTTTAATTTAAATTATTATTAAATCTATTTTAAAATAATAATAGTAATACAATTAATTTAAATTATTATTAAATTATAATAGTATCAATAGTTACACTTTTATGTAACATATTATATTTTTAATTGACTAAGACGTGTTCACATAACCTGCATCCAAGTTTTGGACATATTTCAAGTGGAGTTCCAGGCTTCCTGTATCCTAAGATTTGGGATCCAAGTCAGTCCGACACTTGGATACATACCCTCATCCTGTACTTTTAAGTGCATGAAGTACCCGTGTTGTGACACTTGGGCATGGGTATGGAATATGAGTCTAACATGTCAGGTCAGGTATTACGCTTCTTTTGTTACGTCATTGCTTAAAAATGAGTCAAGTGCCCAAATAGAACACTTTATGTTACACAAAAATGGACCATTTACCCTGGCCAAGAGAAAAAATATTAAAAATATACCATATCCCTGTGTCCACTTTGGGATTTGATAAATCGGATGCTTAGACACGTACCTCCATCTGAGTTACATTTGCGTAACATAATTTCATAAAAAGATTCCTTTATCCTTGGAGTACAGATTGATATTTGTTATTATAGGAGATTTATTGATTCCTTACCATCAAATGTCTTGCATTGCTTATACAATGCCATATCTTTGAGGGAAAATGCCAGCCTTTGATTTTTTCCTTCAAAAATTTAGAAATGTTTTGAATGTTGTTTTGCATTACTCTTGAATAATCTTTTCTCCTTTGCAATTGAGGAGGCCGGAAGTGACATGGGCCAGATATGACCCGCGAACATGGCATCCGGTCCGAGCAGATGGGTCAAGCCCATAGAGAAATACTGCCATATGGGCCGAACGCGAATAGCCCATCAAAGATGACCAAAACTCACAGAGGAACGGGCCCAGATCTAGCAGTCCATTAGTGTTTGTAAGTATCTATAAATATGAGAAGTAATGGATAGAGAAAGGGGGAATTCTGTTGAAGTGTAAAAGTTCTAGAGAGAGAAAGAAAATATGAATTTCTTGCATCTTCAATTGGCGCCGTCTGTGGGAATCGTTGAAGATTGATTGATCATTTATCAATATCGCGTGGATTCAGACCAATTCGTGGAGACGAAACTCGATCTTTGGGAGTTGGATCCAGATCTGAGCGATTGTGACCTATTCTGGGGGAATTTTAGTTCCTGTTGCTTTGGCGGAAGTGGCTTCAGATCTACGCAACAACGAGTTGTTCGATTGTGGCCGGATCTGACGGATTTAGAATTCAGACAATTCAGATCTCGTCAACCGCAAGCATAATTCGGAGAATTCGAAACCAGATCTGAAAAATTCGCACTCACGAAGCTCAGATCTACTCACGAACTTGAGATTAATGCCTTTACTCCGTTCAGGAATAATGATAGGTGAAAGCTCCAATCCGATGGAGGCTGTCCAGCAAACGAAGCTTGAGGAGTTGATGAACTTGATCGAAGCTCTCAAAAAAGAGAATGCAGAATTGAAAGCTGGAATGCAACATCAGCAAATACCCGCGGTTCCGCGTCCACTTCCGGCCGGTGAAGGAGGTATTCAATCTAATATCGCACGTCAAGGCGAGCAGGACGAGAACAATCAGTCAGCTCTCCACCGTGATGAAAGAAGGATGGACGATTTGCCGCTAAATGTTCGTCGAGTTGAGGATCACGAAGGATCGACTCACGTTGATCCGTGACATGAGCAGATCAGACAGAACGAAGCCATGACCTTCGATCCGCATCGGGAAAGGTTCAACCGAGAGGAAGTGATAGAGGTTGATCGCCGCCGAGTTGTATCGCCTTGGCAAAGAGAGCTCATTGAGGAACGGTCGTTCGATCCGTCTTACCGGCCCTCCATAGCTACAATCACTCATCGCGGTTCGGAGAGCAGATCTGTAGCTCATAGAGCTACCGCTGGGCTCTAGAGAGAGAATGAAGCACTCCGATCCGCGGCTCGGACGGTTGATTCACCATTCACTGACGAGATCCTGAATGCTCCGCATCCAAGGAAGTTTGCTATGCCAGTCTTTATTCTCTTTGATGGAACAACCGATCTGATCGATCATGTGTACCATATCCAGTTGAAGATGGCCCTGAATACGGAGAACGACTCTTTAATGTGCAAATGTTTCCCTACAAGTCTAGCCGGACCAGTGGTTCAAGAACTTGCCTAGGAGCTCCATTGATAGCTTCCGAAACCTGTGCGATCGGTTCATAAGCCAGTACTATGGGAACAAGCGTCCGTCGAAGGACATCTCGAGCCTATTCACAATGAAACAGCACAAAGATGAACGTCTCCAGGCTTTTCTCACCAGGTTTAATCTCACTAAGAGTATGGTGATCGAATGCCACCCTTCTACAGCGGTTCAAGCCTTCAAGTTAGCCATGACACGTGGCACTCCGTTCCATACCAGTCTGGTAGTGAACACACCGACGACTATGGATGAACTCAATGAAAGAGCCGATGGCTTTGTGCGCCTAGAAGAAGAGGAGGCAGCCAATGCTCGGACAGCGTCGGTCGTGTCGACCAAGGAAAAGTCCAAGGCAAAGATCAGGCAGAAGCAGGCTCAGCCGTAACGTCAGACCTCCTGGAAGGCAGAAAAGAGGTCCAGGGAGGAAGAGCTGATCACTCCGCTGAAGGTCACTCTGGCGAGACTATATCAGGAGAACAAAGATAAGTTTCATCCACCACTGCCAATTAGGCAACCCCTCGAACAGAGGGATCAGACTAAACATTGTGCTTTCCATTCCGATTTCGGTCATCAGACTAACGAATGTAGGAATTTGAGAAGGCAAGTGGAGATGTTGATAGCTAGAGGGGAGTTTGCGAGTTATGTTCAAGGCTCGGCGATAGAGCAGAATCGACTGATGGAGCAAGTAAAAAGGAGTCAGAAACAAAGCTCCCACAATTCACAGCCAGTTCGTATAATCAATGCTATCCACGGTCGACCCGAGCCCAACGAAGATTCAGATGAGCTACTCCGGACGCGCCTACGGCAGGCGCAGATGAAGAAAAGGGTCAGCAGTGTGAATACTTTGCACCAACAGATCACATCGATACAGATAAAGTTCGACAGGACAGACCTGCAGCGTGTTCAAGTCCCCTATGAAGACCCGTTGGTAGTCAGCTTGACAGTGGCGGACTGCCTGGTGCGCAGAGTTCTGATCGATCCCGGAAGTAGTGCGAATGTCATGCCGAGGGACACGTTTGATCGGCTCGAGATTAAACCAGAGAGGCTCAAGCCCACTGGAAATCCCCTGTTAGGATTTGATGGCAAGAGGGTGGAGCCCATCGGAATGGTGGAAGTAGAAGTTCAAGCTGCAGAACGAGCTCTTATGGAAACTTTTGTGGTTGTGGAGATTCACCCCTCGTACAATCTCCTGATGGGAAGAGGATGGATTCACAGAGTCCAAGGTGTACCCTCAACTCTGCATCAGGTCATGAGGTGCCTCGGACCCGATGGAAATAAGGTGATAGACATTCGTGGGGATCAGGTTGCGGCCAAAGAGTGTTATTCCGTCACACTAAAATATGCTGGGAAAGGGAAGGCGCCTGTCCGTTCGGCGAGCCCCAAATAGCAATTACAGGAACCTCCGCCCAAGCAGAATAGGGTGGAGGAGTCAGTTGACTTGACCGAAGAGCCCCTTCTGGATGTGCAGATCGGTCAGTCTAAGCCAGAGCAAACTACCAGAGTAGGAGTAAGACTGACCAGGGAAGAGCAGCAGGAGCTAATTGACTTCTTGTCTCACAATGCCGATGTATTTGCATGGAGTCACCTAGACATGCCTGGAATTAATCCCTCCGTATCCTGTCATTCCTTGAATGTCAATCCCAATTTCAAACCAGTAAAGCAGAAGCAACGAAGATTTGCTCCAGAACGTAACCAAATCATAGCCGAGGAAGTTGATAGGCTGCTCGATGCGGGATTCATCAGAGAAGTGCACTATCCTGATTGGTTGTCCAACGTCGTTGTCGTGCAGAAGAAGAATGGGAAATGGCGAGTATGCATTGATTTCACCAATTTGAACAAAGCCTGTCCGAAGGATAGCTTCCCGCTGCCAAAGATTGATCAAATGGTGGATGCCACCACCGGGTATGAGCGTTTAACCTTTCTGGACGCTTATTCAGGTTATAATCAGATCCCTATGGACCTGGCAGATGAAGAAAAAACTTCTTTTGTAACCGAGCGAGGGACATACTGCTACAAAGTTATGCCTTTCGGACTGAAGAACGCGGGAGCAACTTATCAAAGACTTGTTAGCAAAATTTTCAAGGATCAAATAGGAAAGATTGTGGAAGCCTATATTGATGACATGGTGGTAAAGAGTAGGAAGAAGGATGATCATCTGAAACATCTGCAAGATGTATTTGATGTGCTGAGGCGATATGGGATGAGGCTCAATCCAACCAAGTGCTCGTTCGGTGTGAGTTCCGGTCAGTTTTTGGGACACGTGGTCAACCGCAGAGGCATCGAAGTTAGCCCCGCTCAAGCAGAGGCTTTGATTAAGAATGCCGAGCCAAAGACGATCAGAGAGGTGCAAGCCCTCACAGGACGAATAGCTGCATTAAGTTGATTCATTTCTAAGTTGTCAGACCACTGCAAGCCGTTCTTTGACACGATCTGGAGTCATGGAAGATAGGTCTGGGGGGATGAACAACGACAAGCATTGACCCATTTGAAGGAATATATGCAGAATCCACCAGTCCTGTCAGCCCCGGATCCAGAAGAAAAATTATATCTATATCTTGGAGTATCTAGTGTTGCGACAAGTGCCGTTCTGATTCGTTGCAAGGAAGGGGTGCAACACCCGGTATTTTATGTCAATAAGACAATGACCAAGGCAGAACGAAGGTACTCGAAGGCCGAACGGGTGATACTTTCACTCGTAAACGCAAAAAGAAAGTTGAGGCATTATTTCGAATCCCACCCTATAGCTGTTCTAACAACTTTTCCAATCAGAGTGCTTATGCACAAGCCAGAACTCTCGGGCAGAATGACAAAGTGGGCCATAGAGTTAAGCTCATTTGACATAACGTATGAGCCGAGAACAGCTGTCAAAGGACAAGCGGTAGCCGATTTCCTGCTAGAATGTGACTCTGAGGATACGGAAGAAGACCTTAGATGCGGCTCTTGGAAACTTTATGTGGATGGCTCCTCTAACCAGATGGGGGCAGGAATTGGGGTTAAACTGCAAACCCCAGAGGGTACTTCTTTGAGTCAAGCACTCAGACTTGAGTTCCGAGCCACCAATAATGAAGCGGAATACGAGGCGTTGCTGAATGGGTTAAAGTTGGCCAGAGAGTTACAGGTCAGAAGTTTGACTGTTTATAGTGACTCATAGTTGATTGTTCGGCACGTAAATGGTGAGTACGCGACCAAGAATGACACGATGGAGGCATATCGTTCTGCCGTTCTGCATAAAGCCAAGGACTTTGCAAAGATTGAATTCATACAGTTACCGAGGGAACAGAACGCAGATGCGGACCGGTTAGCATGTAGTGCTTCGAGTTCTGGCGAGACATTGGCGAGGGTGATTCCAATAGGAATACTGACCCAGCCATCTATTTTTGAAGAACCTTTGGACTCTGACCCTTGGCAAGTCAATGTCATACCGTATGAACCGAGTTTGATTGACCCCATCATCACTTATATTCGAGATGGCGTTTTGCCTATACAAAGGGATGAAGCTAGGAAAATCAAAAAGAATGCTGCAAAATACGCCATCGTGCAAAACCAGCTGTACAGAAGGTCCTACTCTGGCCCATACTTGAAGTGTGTCACCCTCACAGAGGCTCAGCAGGTGTTGCGAGCTATTCATGAAGGCGTATGTGGCAATCATTCTGGGGGAAGATCGTTAGCGCACAAAGCAATGACACAAGGGTATTTCTGGCCGAACATGTCAAGAGATGCGGAGGAGTTCTCTCGAAGGTGCGATAAATGCCAACGGTATGGACCATTAATCCACCAACCACCTGAGGAATTGCACGTAATGGCCTCGCCATGGCCTTTCGCGCAATGGGGGATGGATGTGGTCGGTCCTCTGCCAACTGCAAGAGCTCAGAACAAGTATGTGCTACTGGCCACGGATTACTTCACTAAGTGGGTGGAAGCAGAACCATATCCAAGCGTGACTCAGACTCATGTGAGACGATTTATCTGGAGCCATATTATCTGCCGTTTCGGCGTTCCAAGGTCAATAATCATGGATAATGGCACGAACCTCGACAGCAAGCAAGTAAGAGAGCTGCTGGAGGAGTATGGAATTAATCAGAAGTTAGCTGCAGTAAGTCATCCCCAGGCCAATGGACAAGCAGAAATTACAAACAGAACAATTTTCGCCTGCATTAAGAAGAAGCTGGAGGACCATAAAGGGAAGTGGTTGGATGAGCTCCCGAACGTCCTATGGGCTTACAAAACCACTCCAAGGCGGCCGACTGGGGAGAGCCCGTTTGCAATGGCGTATGGTACCGAGGCGGTTATACCGGTTGAGCACTTGGTCCCAACTATCAGAAGCTTAGCATGGAGTCGAAATCAGAACGACAGAATGTTAAGATTGAACCTCGATATGATAGACGAAAAGAGGGACGCTGCAGCAATAAGGTTAGCATCATACCAACAAGTATTGGCGAATAGTCACAACAAAAGAGTGAAACACAGAGATTTTGCCCCTGGCGATCTGGTTCTGAAAAGAAAGGTGGGGATAGTCAAAAAAATGATGCTACCCTGGGAAGGCCCATACAGAATTGCAGAAGTCATAGGGAAGGGGGCATATACATTAGAGACCATGGCGTGAAGGTTGGTCAGCAAGCCCTGGAATGCTACGTCTCTGAAGAGGTACTATCAATAAAAGCTAAGTTTCAGTTTTATTGGATGTTGTTTGTTTTCAATCAAGTACGTATGAATGTGCAAATTCCTGAGATTTATAAAAATAGCTTTCCTTTTCAAAGGGTTTTAAAAAATGAAAAGCCAAGTGGCAAGTGGCATTCTAGCTGAGCGCCAGGCACTTAAACAAGATAAGTGGCAGCTGGCACCATAAGCCGAACGCCAGACACTTGCTAAAAAATGAAAAGCCAAGTGGCAAGTGGCATTCTAGCCGAGCGCCAGGCACTTAAGCAAGATAAGTGGCAGCTGGCACCATAAGCCGAACGCCAGGCACTTGCTAAAAAATGAAAAACCAAGTGGCAAGTGGCATTCTAGCCGAGCGCCAGGCACTTAAGCAAGATAAGTGGCAGCTGGCACCATAAGCCGAACGCCAGACACTTGCTAAAAAATGAAAAGCCAAGTGGCAAGTGGCATTTTAGCCGAGCGCCAAGCACTTAAGCAGGATAAGTGGCAGCTGGCAACATAAGCCGAATGCCAGACACTTGCTAAAAAATGAAAAGCCAAGTGGCAAGTGGCACTCTAGCCGAGCGCCAGGCACTTAAGCAAGATAAGTGGCAGCTGGCACCATAAGCCGAACGCTAAGCACTTGCTAAAAAATGAAAAGCCAAGTGGCAAGTGGCATTCTAGCCGAGCGCCAGGCACTTAAGCAAGATAAGTGGCAGCTGGCACCATAAACCGAACGCCAGACACTTGCTAAAAAATGAAAAGCCAAGTGGCAAGTGGCATTCTAGCCGAGCGCCAGGCACTTAAGCAAGATAAGTGGCAGCTGGCACCATAAGCCGAACGCCAGGCACTTGCTAAAAAATGAAAAGCCAAGTGGCAGGTGGCATTCTAGCCGAGCGCCAGGCACTTAAGCAAGATAAGTGGCAGCTGGCACCATAAGCCGAACGCCAGGCACTTGCTAAAAAATGAAAAGCCAAGTGGCAGGTGGCATTCTAGCCGAGCGCCAGGCACTTAAGCAAGATAAGTGGCAGCTGGCACCATAAGCCGAACGCCAGACACTTGCTAAAAAACACGCACACGACAAAGTTAATATGAAAAAATATTGAAAGTGGGTTTGAACAGAGCGTAGCACAAAAAAAAAAAAGAGGAGAAGAAGAAAAAAAAGAAAAAAGAGTTTTATCATCTCATTCATAATAAGCATTGAGGTTACAAAAAGTGAAGCATTCAAGTCACATAACTACAAAAGAGTATGGAATCGAAGAATCTGGAAGAGCCCTAGCTAGCTGCCTCAGTACCGACAGCCTCCTGGTTGTGCTGATCCACCTCCTCGTTCCCGTCAGCCATCTCACCCTCACGAGGTGGGGAATCGAGATGAATAACAGAGTCGTTCTGCTGGGGCCCAACGTCAGCAGTGACTATGGGAGATACCACAGTTGACGAAGGAAGAGCGATTAGAGGCTGAACGGTAGGAGGAGCTGTAGTGATCCTGGAGGAAGCAATCTCCTGACATTCATCAAATATGTGCTCGGCTTCGGTAGGTTCTGGGTCAACATAGACCCCCAGAGGGTCAATCCCTAGATCCTTATCAATTTCATCCGGAGTTGAGCTGGTCTGGCCCTCAGCCGGAACTCGGTCGGAGAAACCATCTCGGAATCCCTGAGCATATCTAAGAGCTCCAACTCTTGAGAACCGAGCATGAAGAGCCAGCATTCCACCATTCACTCTGCTAATGGTATCAATCAGAGCGTTGCGCTCGTCCAAAGCTCTTTTCTCAAAAGCCATCCGAGCAGACTGCTCGTCAGCCAGAAGGCGCTGGAGCTCTGCCTTTTCATCTCTGATTGAATCACGTTCAGTCTGCCAGACACTCTTCTCAAGCTGGAGGGCATCCTTTTCATCTTGAAGAGAGTCGGTTTCCTTCTTCAGAGCATCTCTTTCTTTTTCGGTTTCTTCAAGTCGAGCCAATATCTCGGTGTTCTTGCTGGCAAGAAGGTCGTTTTCCTTATTAGCCACATCCAGGCTATCAGAGAACTTACGGGCCCTGGCGTTCCCCATTTCCACCTGTTTCTGCATAGCCATCATACCGAACAAAGTCTGCATAGATATGCATGGATACTGGTTAAACCGATCGCCTGGTCGGACGAAGGCAAGAGCAAATAGTATGAGAGGATTCATGAGTTAGAAAATAAAAGTCACCTCCATGGCAGATTGGGGAAAGCGGCTAAACACATCCTTTTGTGACAGACCCTTCGCCGCCTCAAGGTCTTTTGGAGTCCACATGCTCCTATAATACGCCATGGCGGTCTGGCCATCCTTCAACATGGACTCGTTCGGCTTCACGAACGTCCCATCTGTTCGGGTGTATCGAGGAGCCCATGGTGGTAAAACAGGAATAGAGGCAGAAGCTGAAGCAGAAGCAGAGGCACCAGCTGCAACAGGCCCGGAGGGGGCAGGAGCTCTGATTGGGCGATGCAAGAGAGCGCTCGGCCCAGAGACTCGGGTCCTTCTTGTAAGAGATTCCTCCTCAAGGTTGACTCCACCGTCAGGATGAGGTCTTTTGCCTCGTTCTTTGTCCCGAGCACCCCCAGCGGCAGCAGGGGTAGTAGTGATCTGTGGAGATGTGCTCGGGTTGGTAGCAGGGGTGCTGACAACAGGATCAATAGCCACTGTACTCGGGATGGTGTCAGAGATGGTGGCTGAAGAAGAGGCTGATGCAGGAGAGGAGGTTGCTCCAGCAGTAGAAGTGGCTGGGGGAGGATTTTTCCTCCTACCAAAGGAAGGAATCTGAAGCCTGCTCATTGTATAGCCGAGGGATGAGAGCGCTAGAAGGTTGTCTGAAGTGAGGAGGTCTGAGCAAGAAGGAATATCGTTCAGAACGTATTTCTTCAAGTAATTACTCCTATCCCTGCAAACACTGTAGCTCAAGTCATCACAAGGTATGCCTAAGGAGTGACATAAGAAAGTACAAAAGCGAGGAACACATGTTTCGCAGGGACAATCGTTTTTATGAGATTTGAATTTCTTATACGAGGAGACAGAACAGACACCAAAGGCGCTCGGGATTGGGTAATCCTCTGCAGCCGGCGAAGACCAGGCCCCACTAACACCCACAATGTTATCCCTCCAACCCTTTTCAGATTTGATTGTATCCGTACATATGGACATCTTGTCGATAGGGTAGAGGTGGTAGAATGGCTCGTCAGTTCGGATTTTACTGACCTTATAGCAAAGAAGAAGATCTATGAGGTCAAGATCCAGACCTCTGTCACGAATCAACAGTAACATAACGGATATGATTCTAAAGAAATTGGGGTTTACCTGCAGGGGGGATACCCAGTCTATTGAAAACATAGTTAAAGAAGGGATGCAGAGGGAACCTAACGACATTCAGTTGAAGGTTAGTAAATAAAACCTCGCCGGGAAGAAGGCTGACACCGGTCATAATATTAACATCCTTAGGGCAAACCCTAACTTGGATGTTGTCAGGAAGTCTAAGTCTCATACGAAGAACATCTAGATCTACAACCATGGTGGAAGCGATTGAAGGATCTAAAAGAGTAAAAAGAAGTCTGCCGAAAGTAAAAAGGAACAAGACTAACCTCTGGGGTAGAAAGCAACAAAGAGCACTGCAAGATCGCTGGAAGAATGACTCTTGAAGAATTTCACCGGATGAAATTTAGCACTCTTCTAAAAAGATGAGCGAGAGATTTGACTGATGATGGAGAGAGATGGAGACGGTAAAAAGGCATGAAGTGGCATTCTAGAGCCTTATAAAGGCGAAGTGGACCCGAGGGCCGAAGCGTCAAGGAGGCGAGAAGTTTATCGAACCCCGGAACATTGATTCCGGATCCGACCGTCCGTTCCCCCATAAGGGTTTCTCGAGCCGTCAACATCATGATGAGACGCCTTTGATAATTACCCCCTTATTAAACAAGGAGTAATTATGGGGGCAGTTGAGGAGGCCAGAAGTGACATGGGCCGGATATGACCCGCGAACATGGCATCCGGTCCGAGCAGATGGGTCAAGCCCATAGAGAAATACTGCCATATGGGCCGAACGCGAATAGCCCATCAAAGATGACCAAAACTCACAGAGGAACGAGCCCAGATCTAGCAGTCCATTAGTGTTTGTAAGTATCTATAAATATGAGAAGTAATGGATAGAGAAAGGGGGGATTCTGTTGAAGTGTAAGGGTTCTAGAGAGAGAAAGAAAAAATGAATTTCTTGCGTCTTCAGCAATCATGAACTTACTTTTTAGGGGGACATCATCATGAGCCTGCAAAGTAGATTAGCTGTCATCTGTGATGAGGCGGATGGAGAATCAGATACTATTGTTGATGGTGGCGAGGAAGCAAGCAATGAGATATCAGCTGGGAAACCTATTCCCCAACTCGACCTGCAATTGTTGAGGTGTGGTAGCTCCTCCAACATTTGTATGCTGTTGTTTTTGAATAGATTTAAATACAAGAACTTGCGTATTGTTGTTTATGTATCACATTTTCTCTATAGTTAGTTTTTCTTCAATCATAAATTAATAACATCGGACCTTTGAGCCTATGAAGCATGGACGCAGGTACAAATTCTTAAAGACGGGATAGGCTGCAATATATGTGTGTGTATAAAAACAAATAATATGTAGTTCTGTACAAATTTGAAGTAATAATGTTAACTACATATATTATGACTAACATTCATTTATAAACAGAAATGGAGGCAAGCTAGAGGTATCCTTTGTGACAAACGAATACCAAATATATTAAAAGGAAAATTCTATAGAAAGGTTATTAGGCCAGCAATATCGTACAGAGCAGAGTGTTGGGCGTTGAAAAAGACAAATACAACGCATTTATGTAGTGGAAATGAGGACGATACGTTGGATGATAGGAATCACTAAAAGAAATAAGGTAAATAATGAACATGCGAGGGGAACATTAGGTATAGCGCCTATAAATGATTGAATTAGGAAAAGTAGACTTAGGTGGTATGGTCATATTCAACGTAGACCCAATGATGCAGCTATTAAAAGAGGAAGAGTAGTTTGTTTAGAAGGTAAGCGACAAAGAGGCCGACCAAAGCTTAAGCAGGATGAAGGCTTGAATTAATTACAAACGACTTAAAAAACTTAAATTTAAGAGAAGACATGGTGCATAATAGGAAAGAATGGAAAAAGAGAATTCATGTGGCCGATCCCATTCACGTGGGATATAGGCAAGGATGAAGATGATGATGATGATTCATTTATAAAATAAAAAATAAAAACGACGGACAAGTATTTTATGCATGTTTCAAATAATTTATCTTTCTGGCTTATAATATTAGTAATTACATACTTGTCAAAAAAAAATATTAGTTATTACATGAAAAAGCTTGATAGTTTTGTTGCATGGACATGAATTTTGGACTACATTAGACATGGTATATCATGCTTTTCTTGACAATTATACTATGATATCATAATACAAAGGCTGCATTTTAATGTTCAAGATGCATGTATTGGATGTGCTCAAAACAGAAAATTTTATTTCAAATTATGAATACACTTGGAAAGTACAGAGTGATTGATAATCTTTTATGAAATAAATTAACAGAATATGAAGCATATATAGAGAGTGACTGATAATCTTTTGTGAAATAAATTCACAGTTGATGGAACAAAATAAAAGCTAATAATCAAATAAATTAAGAAGAGTAGGAGAGGTTTTATTCCATTTAATAAGATTCTTGCGAACGCATGCTGTTGATAGTTCATCAATATTTAATTCTGGATAAAATATGTGATTATTCCATTAAATGCATTTGGTTATACAATTTGGATATAATTTTAAAGAATAAGTTTCTCTTAAAGTGGAGTTTACTTTTAAGTGATGGAAACATCACAACATTACACACTTTCAAACAGGTATTAAAGGACTTTTCTATTTTCATTCAACACTTGAAGTTCATTCCTACAGATTTTCAGTGCTTATTTAAGTTCATCAAACAACATTGGAAAACAAAGACACGGTGGTTGAAAATTCTCTGATATTTGATGAAGATTTTTTTTGGAGTTGTTAAATTACTAGTGTGGCTAGTGAAATAGACCCAATCGAGTGCTTAGAGCGGATGCCATGGAGCTTATTTTCTGTCTATTATTCTTGTTCAATTACCATCATATCCTTAAGCTACCATGCCTAACAAAGGAAAATGAAACTTGCAAAAGGTCCCAAAACATGCCGAAACACCCTGAAACGCCTGCAACAATACAAAAGTCCGGAAGTTTTTCTAAAATGAAATAAGTGTAGTTTGTCGTTTTTTATTTAGTAAAATGAAACGTTTTGGCCTACTTCACCCAACACGAGATGGATTTTATAAATATAGCTGTGTAGGACACATTTAAGTTGTTACTATTGTTACACTTTGCCATAGGTTACAGCATTTATAAACCTGCTGTAGTTGTGTAGGAAACATGTATTCTGCAACAAGGTGTATGCATTATAAATGTACTGTAAGTTGCTATTTTTCAATTCAACTCCACCTTCGCCTGCATTTTTAGCTTCTTCGTCCTGGATAGTTGCTGGGTGTTGTTTTCTCTTAAATGCAATTCAAAGTTGAAATCCAAAACATTGCACATAGCTGATGGTTATTATCATTATTGTTAGATATATATTCCTTGGTTTCTGTTGCTGAACTTGAGTTATTAACTGACAGATTACTAGTTTATGCATTTGCTAACAGAGAGAATTGCAGTCTTTCATTTCCTCGTAGAGTCTTTGTTCCTTGGTTGGCGGGTACATATATCTGTGATTACTTGCAGCCATCTGAGACACTTGAGGTTTGTAATCACAACTTAATGAGCAAAACATCTTGTCATCTGCTTTATAGGAATGGAACATTAGAAGCTAAACATTATTGCATGCTGTTCTTGTAGACTTTATAAAGCTAGTTGAAGGAATGAATAGTCCATTACACTTGAGCAAACATATCATTAGTAATTTATTTTTACCATCATATATGGTATGCTCATTGTTCTGTACCTTCTATCAGCACTAGAAAGTACATGGCAGAAATTAATGGATATGTTTCATGCCTTTTCCACCCCAGATTACACACTAGTATTTTGATTGATCTCATTCAACAACGATCACACTTGTTTATAATAGTAATAATGACAGTGATCATTTATCAGCCTTTCTGACCACCATTGGCGTTAATTGTTGCGACTTCTGTAAAGTTGCAACTTTCCCCTCCTTTTAGAGTTAAAGGTATTAGAATTGTATGGTTACTGTGACCTCACAGAGCTAGCTTTTAACTTTTTAAGTAACCAAAAAAGAATGTAGTAATTAAATCTATTTTTTCCTCCTGGGCTAGTAAATTAAATCTTATTTTGTAAAATATTTGACTTGCCTTTCAGGATGAATAAATTATAATTGGACTCCCATCATTAATGTAGTTGTTCTGAGAATAATAGCATTTATTTTATCGCTGATTTTGCATCTTATGTGCACCGGGTTCTCAAAGATCACTGTGTTGAGTTGATGGCCATGGAAGCTACGACAGATGCTTCAACAATCCTGGAACCAGAAATAGTAGCCCGCACTTTGTCCGCCGAATCCTTTTGGGATTTGGCAGTTCCCTTCTCCTCAACATCTAGTCGGGATTGCTCGACTTCAAAGAAGAGCATAACTGATACAAGCAAGGGAAGTGAGAGGAAGTCTATGAAGTCCCCTGATTTTAATATCATGGCTGCCATTGTAACTCTTATCCTTTCTATTTAATAGGATGGGTGCTGTTTGTAGTTAGGGCATCATAGTTTACAAGTAGGATGGGTGCTGTTTGTAGTTAGGGCATCATAGTTTACAAGTGAAGATTCATCTGGGAGTTTGTTTAGTTCTTCAATTATTATTATTATTATTTTCTATAAGCTCATGTATGTGTACATTTCACACTGTTAATAAGATTAATATAAAAACAATTCCTTACTTCCTCTGAACACTGAACTCTTGGCAACCACACGATCAGACCCTTCCAGTTCTTCACATTTAACCAATTTATATAGGTGCTTTTGGTGATGCCTGTGAAATTTGTGATTGTGTTGAGACCAGTTTGATTCAAATGCACTACATGACAGCCTACAGCTATACGCATGCATTTACTGATTCACTCTATATATTTCCTAATTGATAAACACGCACACATGCCTCTATCGAGGCTTGAACCTGAACTCCTTTTAGGAGGTAAGAGCGCCTCTATCGAGGCTTGAACCTGAACTCCTTTTAAGAGGTAAGAGCTTGATACTGCTAGACCGCTGGTCCGTTGGTCGCTCTTAATGATCATCCATGCATACGTTTTGTTCTTTAATCGTCACAATGAAAAACCAGAAGCTTTACTACATCATCTTTCATGTTTATAGAAAGCATGTAATTTCACTATCCAGATTCCAATTTCTGTGGATACACGGTAATGAATTCTCAAAAAGTGGAACAAACAAATTAACAATCCGAAATCCAGGTGACCCTTAAGGGCACAGCCTTTTAATTCATATAGTAGTGTACTAAGACACATAGGTTGATAAAATGCTAACCATGTCATCATCTAAAAGAATCGAATACCATATTACTTTTACATGCCTTTTTTATCCAACCTTATAAATAAAAAAATTTGGAAATGCCTAAAGAAAATGGCATTCATATTATAAGATGGAACTATGGCAGCAGATTATTTTGGAGAGGTATATCATGACGAATATCAGCTCCAGAATCACTATTTCCCACCATTACCAAAGATGTTTATTTAGTCACATCACCATCTGGATACTTCTCATTCGCGACATCACTTGGAAGATCGGGTCCACAAGGAATTTTCCCAGGATAATCAGTTGTTGAAGAATCCGACCCTATCATACTGCAGAATGGGAGAAAATAAGTGAAGTGTCATGAAGAAAAGAAAGGAGCAAATTCTCTAGATTTTCCAATGACGTACCTTCTGTCAACAAGGACCAGTGACCGAAGTTCACAATTAGCAAAGCTGAACAAAAAGAATGCGGAAAACATACAATTAGCTATACAGACTGATGATTTTCAGTGTTCATGCAAATGAATAATGTGTGTTGATTGATTCATTACCCTCTGTACACGGGCTTCGTTTTATACCTATTGAAAACTGGGGCAACCAGCCAAAAACGGTTTTTACCGTCGAGTGATAATGACAAATAGCCAAGCTAAAATAAAATGAATGACAAATTCTGCCACAAATTGCAGAAAAGGAAATTCCAAGTTTGGGATTTATTTAGATCTATGCATAGATCAAAAGATTCCGAAAGTGAAGATGGTGAGAAAGGGCCAAATTGGTCCCACCAATTAAGAAATGATATATCCATTATCCATTCAAAACCATTGGAGGAACTTCGTAACATTTGATTTATGTGAGTAAGTGTTGTTGTTTGATAACATGCGGATTGATCAAGATATGGCCTCAGACAGAGCGGAATGGAAACATAGGATTCATATAGCCTCTGCTCAATTATCAGTGGATGGTATGGTATTTAGTATAAATAAAAAGTTTTTTCACACTCAATTCTTTAAAGATGAAACAACAGTACTAGACAACTTTTTGTGGCCAAAGAGGAATACTTAAAAGAAAAATTTTCAGAATTTTTTCTTAAAACAACGAGAAAAAAGAAATGCATATCTGAACTTGAATTGACTATTTTCAAGGCTAGTTGGTTGTTAGTGTTTGGATGAGATCAGCCAGCACATATATCCAGTTATTCAGTATCAATTGAAACTAAAGAAGCCAACAGAACACTTACTTTTTGCACATTTCACTCTTCACCAAAGGATGACAATCTTTTCCAAATGCACTTAGCGTATGAATCAAGAACCCACTGTGGGTAACAACTGCGATCTCCTTCTCTTTCCTTGTCCACAACCTAGACCACATTTTCCAAAAAAATAAATATTAAGACAACAGGAAAGAAAAATTGCAAAGGATCCCGTCACAGACTCACAGCCCTCATTTGCCGTTAAACAAGTAGCCAATGGGTGTAATAAATGTCTAGGCACATATTATTCAACAGAAATTACAGTAAGGCAATACATGGAAACAAAAAAAAAAAAAAAAAAGGAAAGAAAGATACGGCAAAAGGAAATGCAAGGGATCGGGCGAAAGTGTGCCACCAGACAAGTTAAATATGTAAGACAGCATTTGATGTTCCAAAACCTAAAATTCCGTTTGATTCTCCATAGCAATTGAAGGCCCAATATAGTCACAGAATGATGTTAAAAAAAAAGTTGGAACTTCTATAGCAATGATATATTTTATAATGTAATTAACGAATTAGACTGTTTCATATGCCATCTAATACTTGACTAAATATTTCAATTTAATGAACAACCAACTGCTAAGAATATAAAAGAAAATTGCAATGTAAACTCAACCTATGCAATGGAAGCTGGGATTTAATAAGTCAGTTAATGCAATACAAAACCACAAACCAGTTATGACATCCTGTAACTCATTTATGTCACCCATACATCTTCAGAGTGACTTTAGGTAAAGGTTTAGCTAAAAAATAAAAATAAAAATCAATATTTCAGATCCATGTTAGAACTTGTGTTTAAGTACGGTCAAGCTGTTTTGTCTTTCCTGAGATTGATAAAACCAATTTCAAGAATTGAGCACTTGATATATGTCTTGCAATAACTTTCAGTCCTACACATTTTGGTGCAATAGATAAGCCATTACCAGTTCAAAAACTTCATTCCCCTGGCAGCAAGATCCTCATTTTTCTCTCTAACGTCAGCCTTCCACAAAATGTCAGCATCGCTTTCTATCTAAACAAAATTCAATTATTATATGAAAAATGATTTCCAACAACCAGAGCATGTTCCAACTGACTGAAGATAATAATTAAAAATAAAAATAAAATTAAGTCGAGACCAATTGTTAGCAGATTAAATAACAATTATGGACAAGTACTTGCCAGTGAATAATCAATTGCAGGGAAAAGAGACTTATACTCGCTAATGCTTCTCCTCTTATCACATGGATGAACTCCCTGCATTAAAACGACAACATTAAATTAGCTATTCAAGGATTTAGGTGTCAATTAAGAAAGGAAAAAGAGTGAGATCAGAAGACTGAGAACTTCTATTTATTACGTGTTCCACTTATTTCTTTATGTGAGAAATTGGATATCAGGAACTGTGTGCTGAGGTCAATAGTATATAACAATTCTTGTTTCTGTCATACAAGTACTGCAATGAAAAGGTCCTGCATGATATGCAGCACTTACATATATTCACATGCTGCATGGCAGCATAGACATAGCTTAATGATGTACTTGGCTTTACTTAACCAAACCAACAGTAATTTTAAAAGTGTGTTAGAATTATAAAAATAAAAATAAAAAATGAAAACCACAAATACCATTTTAACAGCACCAAGAAACGACTATCTAAAGCAAATAAGCATATATTTGTTTAATGGGAAAAAAGAAATAAAAAACACTGTCAATTACAATTATACCATTCATATAATTGCTTTCAATGTCTATAACATACAACTGCAGTGACTGCTTGGAGATTGGAAGCATTCAATAGAACTATTTTGAGATGTTAAAAAGAGTAGGCAATTTTACTCTCCACACCAACACAGAGAGAGAGAGAGAGAGAACACGTTTGTCAAGTCTACAAACATCAACAAAATCTACAAGTACTAGTACTTCTGCAAAATTCAACTTTGATGCTATAAAGAAATACATTCACAGCCTTCTACAGAACTACACATTCACACTCAAGTGACTCAACACCACAAACAATAGGTTTTATATAAACTCTTAAATTATTTCTATTACATATATTTTCCAAATTTGTAGTAAGTTGATTTATCAACATTTTTAAAAATTTACCATAATTGAAAACTAGGGAACTAATCATTGACTTGACATTCCTGACAAAAATCTAAAGTTTTCATCTTGGATATCCAACAATTCACCAACAAGAATTTCTTCTTGGGCCGAGAGATGGAGAGGTTGCATGTTAGGTATAAATATAAACACACAAACACACACACACACACACATAACTGGCATTGATATTGAATAAGATCAACAAATCCAGATGCAGAAACTAGTTAATCTTCCACTTTTAGGATTAACATAGAATGAATAATTCGGGCATGTGAAAAAAGGAAAATGGTATACTGCTAGTGCTATGGGTTTGAATCTAAGAGAAATTCTTGAAAAATCAAACATTAAAAAGAAATACATAACTTTACAGAGAAGTAGAATTGAATTCTATCTAATGAAAGAATGATGACCCTTATATTTCTTTTTGGTAAGTGACAACCCTTATATTACACAACAACTTGTGTAGAAATTATAGTCATGAATACCAAACAAGAAGTTGATTGAAAATTGAAAGCAAGTCTTATTTTTTTTTATTCAAACTCAAAACTAGAGTTTTATTTTTAAATTTTATGAAGAGATATGTTAAGCCATTGATCAAATATCCAAAACACGCGATATTTGATGTGCACCATATAAGAACCACATAAGTAGTTTGTGAGCGATATTCTTTTTTAATAAGTTAGAGATACCGATTCTTACACGTAGGTTATAGCTCATTTTAATATTCTAAATGTCTAATAGTATTAAAAATATTGAGAATCAAAAATAAATATTTTTTAAGAGATATGACAGGTCTTCCAACCTCAATTGCCGACTCCTCCGAATACAACGTGGTTGAATCACGTTGGAACTCTTTAAAAAAAATCCCGTAAACATCTCTCTCTTCGACTCATTCCCAACCACATTGTATTCGGAGGAGGAGTCGGCAATTGAGGTCGGAAGACCTATCACTTCTCATTTTTTAATTCTAAAATTTTCTTTCTTTTTCTTCCTTTTGGCAATAATTTTGAATTCTCATTATTCCAAATTTGAAACATCACCAACTAATTGTCTAGAAGTTGTATGTCAACAAGTCAAAGGACATTAACAGTGTCTAACTGAACTTCAAAAAGGAAAAATAGAGGATTCAAAGATTATTGTTATCTTTAGTTATAATGCCATTCCTCCCATCCTTTTGGCCATCCACTTGCAGGCCATTCAACTAGAATCAAATCAGTCTTACCAATTGGAGTTCTGTTCCACATCTGATGCCATCCTATCTAATTTAAATCTAAAACATGTCTTCATCAACACACTATAAGCACCATCCTAAACTGATGCCTCAAGTAACAAGACATCTCTCAACAGGTAACGTCCCCACACTAACTATTCCAGTGAGAACTTCAGGACATCAACAAAAGGAGGTAATCAAAGGGAAAATACAACATACATCAAGGGGAAGACTAACAATATCAAGAGTTGTTTAGTTCATTTCTTTTTGTGTAATCTACTTTTGGGTGGGTATCTTCAGGCCACACATACAGCTGAATAAGGGGGTATTTGAAATTTTCATTTCACGAGTTCACAAGTTTTATACATGATTAAAAAAATAAATATTCCACGCAATTTCATAACCTTTATTAAACGCTACATACCAAATGTTCTCTGCAAAGCTCCACTGCTATGAACGGTGGGCAATTTAGACTTGAAATTGCAGGATGGTCACTATACCCAGCATTTGCCACCATTAGTGGAGGTACATCTATCCCATCTGTGTAACCTTCACCTCCAAAAACTCCAACAGCCGTTTGCATGGTCCTACAATGAAGCCATAATCATAACCTATATTACACCACTTCAGGCAATTGAAACATGTAAAATCCATCAAAAGACTGCAATGAGTAAAAGAGCAGCCAAAGAAAGTGATTCATACTAAAGACTCAACCTATTCCACTTTGCAAAAATAAAAAAATAAAAACTAGAAAAAAAACATTGGTCGGATTAAATTATAAAAAATGAATTATTGAAAAGATTATTCCTTCAAAAGCATTCTACAATTTAACAATATAAATTGAGCATGAAATTTACAGTTTTCTTAAAAAGTAAACGATAACTTATAAAAAAATATCAGAACAAGAAAACATGAAGAAGGTATACAAGACCCTCTTGCCAAAGAACAAAAAAAAGTGTAACATTTGACTTTTTTTTTAAATAAAAATTCGCAATGGTATCACAATATTCCAGCAAAGAAATGAATAACATTAATAGAAAACACCATCATACAAACAAAAAAATCTTTCAAATTTACACAGGCAGACACAGGTAGCTCCCCATCCAAATGTTATACATTTAGACACAAATTATAGGTTAATCGCATTAAACTAACACGATTAATTAAATGGATCTAATCTGGTTAAACGGGTAGAGCCCCAAAACACAAACATGACACGATTAATTAAATGGATAAATGAGTTGATATGAACATGATTAAGGTCAGCTCAAGCATGTTAATTTCTTGTCGTGTTTGGGTCGTGTTGGCGGGATCATATCGAATTTTGCCACCCCTAGGAGCACCTTTCAGTTTGAAGGAAATCAAAAGTTGGCAGCTTTTGCATGCTAATTCCTTTTAGTTTCAAGTAAATTGCAATCTATTAGTATGCACTTGTTTAGATCAGTTGTCATGGCTTGAGCAGCAGATTCAGTCCAATTTAATAATATAAAAAGTGAATCAGCAAGTTAGTTAAGATGTTTGTAACATGATATATGGTACAATGTCAATCTTCCTCTATTCATAATGCATTTAATCACTTACCAAAATTATAGATAAAGATTGAAAATTGTTGGAATGGGCTATTTTTATCTTCTGATACTCTATACATACTACTGCTGCTTTTTACCATTTGATCATGAATCGCTTTCCCCAACTCACTTCAATTCTGTAGTTACAGCACAGCATCTCACTTTTGGCTAAGCAAACAGCTAACTGCTTGGCTTAACTCACTTGGTTCAGTTCATTGCAAATCTTAATTACAATGTAAAAGATTCAACAAGAATCAGAAATTGTGACAGTTAATACCTTAACAATGGGGAGGCGATGACTAGTTCAATTTTCTTGGAAAGTCCTGTTGATTTGACATGCTTGCGCAGATTATCAACCTGTAACAATACCACAAAGCTATTATGAAACAATATTTTTTCAATAAAAAGGGAATATTTGAGTCAAGAATATACCACACGAAAAATAGAAAAAACAAAAAACAGGGTTCAGCAAAATTTCTCAGTAAATTCTCTTTGATTAAAAGATGTTTCTACTAAGGACAATATTTGAATAATGTTATAAGATTAACAAAGTGAAGTAGACCATATCAGACTGAGTACCTGCTGCCAGCCAAGAGGGGTAAGTTGTGCATCCATAAGCTCCTCAGACAAGTATGCTTTGTGGTCTTTTTCACCTTCTACATTGTGAATTCCTTGTGCATGCCTCACCTATATGTATTATTTATCAGAACCAAAATTCCTTTGGCAATGCAAATTTTAACGCAAGAACGAGCATCGAGATAAACTATGTTTCAGCGTCAAGTCCACAAACTGCAAGATTTGTTCTACCATTCAAAACAGAAATGAGAATTAAGATACAAAATTGGAACGGACCAGGTGAATAGTTTTACAGCGGTGCAGCGGGTACAAACTTGGTCCTGCAGTGACATCCATGTCTGCATGTGACATAAAAGAAATAATAGGTTATTAAGAAGGTAACAAATGAGCAGCTTTGGACAATGCTAAGTAGATGAAGGAATCATGACATTAGCATTAAAAAGGAAATAACCACACATCCGAATTTCAGGTTCAGAGAAAAAAAAATATATAAATGAATTCCTTAAAGAGGGTGCTAGAAGGAAATATTAGAAGGCAAAGTAAGTGATATATGAGGTTTAAAAGCATGCATTTAGACCATGAAAGAATATGATAGCTGAGAATACAAAGGTCTAACCCGAAGACTTAAGATAAAAAGAAAAAGATTTATGTGAATTAACTTTGTGCATGAGCAAAAAAATTATCACGGTGCATTTAAGGAAATCCAACCAAATTGCAATGTTCAAAAATCTAGAATATATATGTAATACAACAACAATTCAGAATAACAAACCAGTTTGTTCAAGATGGCAAGTGGATTATGTAAAAGCTCCACAAAATACTAATATATATATATATATATATACACTCATACATACATACATACATACATACACATTTATACAAAATCAAATGCATTTTACTAAGAAATACAAGAGTTCTTTGTCACTTAAGCAACATAACCAAGATCATGCTACATGATATAGAAACTAGCACAAAAAAGTCGAAGGAATCCCCATATTGCCAACACATTCCAATTAGAAAAGCAAAACGAACCTCATTTCAAAATAATTAATATCAAAGTCACTAAAAATCAAAATTGATCCAACCAATCAATTATAAACTTCCACCAAATTTCAAAATTATAAACCAATAGAACAGATCAATAAATAAAAATACACAGGCATATAAATATATATATATATATATATATATATATATAGAGGGAGAGAGAGAGAGAGAGATTAGGAAGTGTTACCAGAAAGAGAATAGGAACAGAGAACAGAGAACAGAGAGACGAAGAATTGGTGGTGTGGGTTTAAAATAAGAGGGAAGTTGGAGTTCTAATGCAATGGGGTTGAGGTTGAAAATGCCAAAATGGTACTATAAATATTAGGGGTGGTTATACTTATTAATGGAAAAGAGTTAATGCAATTTGTCATTGTAAGACACTAGCGTGCGCCATGTGTTAATTGGTCCCTCAACATACATAAGGGTCCAAGTCCATTATGTATGTGTGTGTGTGTATATATTAGCAATTTGATCATCTCATGTGCATTGGACAGTTCAGCATATATGAGATCACTCTTGATATATAGTGGACCCCACTACCTGTGGGTGATTTCCACCCTCCCAGTGCACTGGATCGTCTAGTGCGAAAAGGATCTGGATTCATAAATCAGGACCAACGTTAGAAGACCTGTGAGATCTATCTAACAGGATTTGGATTCTTTCTAACAGTTTTTCTCTTCTAGCATCTTCAATGTTTTGGATGTTAATTTTTACGTAGAGGGTGGGCCTTCTTAATTGGCAAATCACCAAACCATTGGACCAGTCATACAAGTCAAGCGGATCAAGTTTTTAAGTCGACAAAAATGGGTGTGGGAGCTTCTTGCCAAAGTTTATAAATTGAGGATGGATTTCCTAGTTAATTTTAATAGTTCAATTGTGAGTGAGTTACTTTAAATGAACCTGATATAATCACAATTGTTGCTTCTAATTTTCAAATTCACTGACCCAAATGGATCCACAAAAGTCCGAGCTAGAGCCTAGAATTACCACATCATTGCAGGCCGAATTTTTACAAGTCTAAGAAAATGATAATCTGTCTCCCCTTTGTGTGCACTCTGGTGGAGTTTCTCTTTGGTACACTCTCTTTGGAGACACTATTCAAATAAGAAATGAACTATAGGGTCTATTCCTCAATATTTATTGCGTGAATGTCATGGATGCTTTTATTTAAATATATTTGAATTAAGATGCAGTTTATTTTACGCAATCCGAGTTATTTAAAATTTCAATGAAAGTAGGCTACTGATGGTTTTGTAGCCTATTGATTAGGATGGTGAATTATTAGTAAATTGGTTTGTGTTAAAGATGAGTCGAGATTTGTACTTGAGGTTTGGTAGAGAGGAGAAGAATGGAAAAACTTCTAAGTAGTAAAAAATCAATATGGTAAATATATAATCACACTTGTTGCATGCCTTGTTGGTCACGTAGAAGCAGTGGGCTAGAATTACATTGTCAAAACTCTTAACAATATATGACCATGTTTACTTTATTGTGAAACTCTGTTTTTGAAGTTTTTTTATTTTGAATTAGATCAGTGACTAAAATTTTATATGCAAATACAATTCCACTAGCAAATGCTAGTTGCATCTTGCAAAACATTACTAAACTCATCACTATAAACTAGACGATCTAGATATATATAGTGAATCAGCTCAACTAATACTAACGAGTATAATAATTTGGTTCAACAATATAGTTGGCATCAACTAAGAAAAAATATATATATAGTTGGCATCATAAATTATGGGCACATCATTTTGCAAAAATAAGCTAAAACCACAAAACCATTGTGTCTTTTTTGGGTTCATATCAAGCCTTAGAAGATAATTTCAAAAGGGATTAACACTGAAAATGAAATTGACGACTAACTACCACTTAACCTCAATTTAGAAAGCAATTGATGGGAATGGTGACTAGCTAGCTACCACTTAACCTAAAAATGAAATTGATGAGTAGGTACCACTTAACCTCAGTTTTCAGAAAGAAATTAATGGGATGGTGGTTAGGATCATTCAATCATATTATTTTTTAGTTAAAATCTGATTTGGACAAACCATAGTGCGGCCACGTCCTTTTTGTGTGCCTGTCATCATCATCAATGCTAATCTTGCCATAATCAAACTCCGACATTTTTTATATAACAAAATTTGGGTCATAGCAAATCATTGTGCATTTAAGGAAATCATGGTGCATTTAAGAAAATCCTATCAAATGGCAATCTTCATAAAAGAAGGAAATCCTCTTACAGATTCAGAATAACAAACCAGTATATATGTTCAAGATGGCAAGTGGATTATGTAAAAGCTCCACAAACTACAAATATATATATATATATACATACAGACAGACACATTTATACAAAATCACATGCATTTTAGAAAGAAATGAGATACTTCTTCGTCGCTCTAAGAAGAACAAATCCAGAATTAGGCAACAAAACCGAGATCAAGGTAAATGATAACCACGGAATGGTCACACATTCCAATTAGAAAGGCAAAACAAACCTCATTTCAAAACAATCCAAGATCAGAATTATCTACAAATCAAAATCGTTCGAAATCACAAAGTTCAACCAAGTTTCAAAATTACAAACCAATAGCACAGATCAATATATAAAAACACATAGACACACACATGTATACGCGAGCACGGATAGATATATATATAGATATAGATATTTGTAGAGAGAGAGAGAGAGAGAGATTAGGAAATGTTACCTGAGAGAGAAGAGGAACAGAGAGGAGAGAGACGAAGGATTGGTGGTGTAGGTTTAAAACAAGTGGGAAGTTGGAAAATGGAACTACTGCTATAACAAGTAGTATCAGGAGGGTTGCTGATACTTATTAATGATGGAATGCAACTTGTCATTTTGAGACGCTGGCGTGAGCCGTGTGCTAACTCTCTCTCCCTAACTATCCAAGTTTTGCAAATTTGTTTATTGGGGGGCTCGGGGCTTCAACAATCTAAGGCCTTGTGAGACGTGGAACTCTCTCTCTCTCTCTCTCTCTCTCTAACTATCTCATGGAACAATGGCAGCAGAAAGTTGAAGGAGTTTTGTCTTTCCTTCCACATTCACTGCTTTGGACCACACGAGAGAGTCCAGGTGGCGATTTGGCTTTTAAGTGTTTTTTTTTTTTTTTTTTTTTGGGAGGAAAACGTAGTGCATCAGCCAACCTGTGAGTGGATCCGGTGCGGTGCAGTGTTGCATCGGACGGCTGCAGTATTGCATGGACGGCTGCGATCGTACTTTTCTCATCACGTTTTACTTTTTTTTGATAGAGAAAATCAAGATATTTACATGTGAATAAATTTGTCGGTAGGATGTCCTTTCGGTATATGCACTTTTTCTCCAAACTTATTTCACCAATAATATATATATATATATATATATATTTAAAAAGGCCCCCGAAATCGGGACGGGTATGAAGAGTCCCGATATACATTTTTTTAAGCAAAAACAATTCAGATTTAAACAAGTTTAAGATAAATTTTGTAAATTCTTTTTAGTATAATCAAATATTTAATAATTATAATAACAAATTTATTGTTAAAATTTAAATTGATTGTAAGAAATAAAAAAATATAATATAAAATATATAATACTTACTAAACAGGGCAGGTTTGGAACCCTGCGCAACCCGTCCCAATAGGTGCAGATTAAATTGACATTATACTTGTAGAAGCATTTTAAAAAATGGTAAGTGTCAATTTGCAAAGCATAAAATATTTACATAGTGTGAAGTGGGTTATGACAAATTATATCAGTCATTCCCCAATAAAAAAATGAGAGACGCGCACAAGTTCATACCGGTCAGACCAACGAGGACACTGAATCCCAACAGAGGTGAACCCGAAAAAGAAGAATGTGCAAAATCGACGTGTTAGGTAGGTCGTGACAATGCATTACAAAAGTATAAAAGATCCAAATCCCATAAGAAATAGGCTGTAAATCTATACCTTATATAGGAATAATTTGATTAAGTACATAGGATTACCAAAGTCCAATGCTATTTTTTCACATTTAAAAATAAAAATTGAAAATTTTAACATTTTAAAATCATAAAGTGGTACGTGTGTTTCTCTTGCCAAAAGTAGAAAATAATAAAGAAAAAAAAAATCATATCATTAAAAATATAATTCATTTCCTTCTTTGACCGTTTGACTAGTATGAGAGTTATTTGCCAAAGTTGTACCAATTTTTTTTGGCATAATGTGAAAAAGTTAATTTTTTTATTATGTTATTTTTTAATGTTCTTAGGAGAATATTAGTATTAATTTAAGTTTATTTTTGCATGTGGAAAAGAAACATATTCATAGTTTTATGCCGTAAAGTGTATATAAGATATTCTAATTGAGAATCTTCATGAGCATACTCATAGATTATTCCAAAAGCATATAGGAAAAATACAATACAAGCATATGGAATTTGTCAGCTTAGCTTAGCTTAGCTTAGCCTTCCCAAATAATGTTGGAGGACATGCATTCACTTTTGTAACCTAAAAAGTACCGCTACTTTAGGAAGAAATCATGGCTCACTCTTCAAAGTTAAACACATGCTATATATATTTCAATATACGTATTTATGAATAAAAATTAATTTTTTATTATTTCGTCAACACTTAAGATCAATATTTCTAAAGTGTTGAATTTTTTCTTTTAAAAAAATTGACATTATATATATATATATATATATATATGTGATCACAAGTGAATCATGCGGAATATCGATATATGTAATATAAAAATTATTACAATAATAACATAATTTTATTTTTAAAATTATTTCAGAGTAAGTCTTAATATATATATTAAAAATGAATTAAAATTATATAATAATATTACTCAATATATTTATATAAAAAAATAAAAAAAATCGCATATCCACCTATCTATGTGTATCGAAAACTATATATTGCAATTGGCAAATATATAATAAAATAAATTATTGTCAGTAATGATTTTTTTATTTTTTCCCGAAATTATCACACCAACGTAAAAACATTTGATATCGGCGCTGAGATGGGCCCGCTCTGAATTTTTTGGGCCTGTTGGGTTGGGTGGCTTAAAATGTTGAGCCCATACAACAATGCTACTTTCTCAGCCCATAAGTCAAGTTTAGGCTTCGTTAATGAGGTTTAGAAAAATGTTGGGCCTATACCTCAATGCCACATGCATCTTCCCCCAGCAGTTTTGCTTCCTAAAGTGCTATACATACTTCGCATAGATAGTCCTCTAGTGACATTTATCATTGGACCCAATTACTTGTAAATTGCAAAATCTCAAACCATTAAAGGTTAAAATGGTCATATGAAAACCTGTAATCAAGAAGGTGAGGGTAGCTGTTACAAAAGGAGTCTTGTCCTCGGATATAAAATGTAATAGATATAAATGGATTGAATGTGTAGCCCCACCTAATAATTTAAATTTTTGGGTCGAATTTCAAAGCACTCGTCCTATTACAATTGGTATCAAAGACAGACTCAATCCTTAATTCGATATCACGCCAAGTTCTCCCGGAACACTTATAATATCAACTTATATATATATATAACAATAATAATTTGTTTTTGTTCTCTCCCATCAAAATAAATTTAAAAAAAAAAAAAAGGAATTTTCTATATTTAAATTTAGAAACTTGTTTATTTTATTATTATATTATTTTTGGGCTCATGTGCATACATGATTTATTTCATTAAGCCTAATCAACATAATTATTTTCAGTGTTACAAGCAAGGGCGGAGCCCTTTGTGGGCCAGTCCAGGTCCAAAAATATATATATTTTTTACTACTACTACTACTACTTCCTACCAGCTGTAGCCCAACCTAAGTTGCCCAATCCATGGTAAATAGCCCAGCCCACTAGCCCAACAAACCAAAACTAATCCTAGAAGAAGACCTAAGTACCTAACCATTCAAGGCAAATACAGATTCTGGAAACATATACACGCTCAGCCGAGACTCTTTATTGGGTATTTGGGTGGAAAGAAACACTAGTATACAAGGGTGGAGCCAGGATTTCAAAGTAGGCAGGGCTAAAGATAAAAAAATTTGAAGAGTACAATAATTCTTATGACAAAAATATGTTATATATATTTAAAAAAAAAACAACAACGATGATGCTCTCATAAATTAAATCAACTACATCATATGCAGCAAGTAACCTGCTGAAGATGAACCCTCCGATCTTTAAGAGAGTCAAATTCATTAACTACTGAATCTATATCAATATCTTCAGCAAGTTCTCTTTCAATGTTGAGAATCATGCAATCTGCAAGAAATTCATCAGCCATCTTGTTGCAAAGTTTAGTTTTGACACGCTTCATTGCTGAAAAAGCTCGTTCTGTTGTTGCTGTAGAAACAAAAAGAGTCAATATGAGACGAATCAATCTATCAATCAGATAATAAGTCTCTCTCTTTCTTGTTTTAGCTAGCATTTTGCATAAATCAGAAATGGTGGACAAATTCTGAAAACTCGGATGATGGAGTACATCAATCTTATAATGTTCCAACTGGCTTTTCAAAGCATGCATCTCATCTTGAAAATCCTTAGGATAAAATTTCTTTGCAAGATCGCAAATATCATCAACTTTAAATGATTTATAAACATCTTTAGGATCCAAAGTTGTGCCAAGAATAAGGAGTTCCACTGTACTTTCAGAGAATCTCTGATTTAACTCCATCAATTGAAAATCTACAGCAGCATTAAAAATATCAACTTGATAGTGATGATTAAATGTAATACTATCATTTTGTTGACAAGAACGACCTGTACCCACCATATAAGAAGCACTCATATCAAGTACTACAATGTCATGTTTTTTACAAAATGATTCCACATTTTGAAAGAAAGTATGCCACCCATTTTCTCTCAAATTTTGAAGGAGTGCATTCGAACTTGAAACTAGGTTCATAGCATTTACAATGTCTTGAGTTTTTTGTTGTAGTGCTTGACAAAGTATATTAATAATTTCCATTATCTCACACAACAAATGCAAGATAAATACAAATTTAAATGGAAACATTGCCAGATAAACGCCTTTTGCTTCCCCACATATAGAATTAGTTGGTCCATTCTTTGAAAGATTTTTAATAATTACACGAGATGGACCAAATAAGTCTATCAAGCTACTAACAGAACCAAAATGAGAGCTCCATGGAGTGGCACCTGCTCGTTGCAAAGTCTTAATCTGATTAGCTCCTTTACCACTCTCAAGTTCACTAGTAGCTAATTTATTAGTAGATAAAATCACTTGAGTTGATTGTAACTCGCTATGACGCTTAGGAGAAGCACTGACAAGATTGACAATAGAATTCAACTTTAAAAAGAATAGCCATATATCTTGCACATCTTTGGATTCAACAACTAATGCTAGTTGTAGTTGGTGAGCAAAGCAGTGTACATAATATGCATATAGATATTCTTTAAGAAACAATGCTTGTAATCCATTCCACGCCCCACGCATATTGCTCACTCCATCATACCCTTGGCCTCGCATATTATCAATTTGGAGATCATAAAGAGTAAGGACATTTGATATTTATTTTTTAAGAGTTAAGGCAGTGGTGCCTTTAATGCCTACAACTCCAAAAAATCGTTATTTAAGCAAACCATTCTTATCAACAAATCTCAATACAATGGCCATTTGCTCTGTATTAGACAAATCTTGTACTTCATCAACCAAAATACAAAATTTTGCATCCCCAACTTCTTCACGAATCTTACGTCTCACCCTATTGCCAAGAATATGTAAAACCTCTTTTTGAACCATTAGCGAGAGGTACTTTGCATTTTTTGGTGCATTTTCTAAGACAACTTCATCAACTTTGTCATTTAACTTTGCTAAATGCTTTATGAATTCAATAAATTTGCCACGATTCAAAGATTCAACGGATTCATCGTGACCTCTAAATGCACATGTTTGGAATGCAAGCCACCGAACACTTTCAATTATTGTCTTAAGGCGTAATCAATTATTTACCACCACATCTCTAGATGATACATTCAACACTCTGTCAATATGTTGCAAATGATTCATTAAAGCATCTGAAGCTCTTACGGCACATAAGTGAAATGAATTAGGACCTCCCACATTTTGCAAAAGAGCACACCTAGGTTCATCATTAACCCTTTTCGAACTATTAAACCCCTCGATAGTAAAAGTAGGACGAGATGGTAGATTAGTTTCAAAGAGAAAACATGACAAACAATATGCTTTATTTTTCTCAGGAGAATACTCAATCCAAGTGAATTTTTTATACCAATTACTTTGAAATCGACGAGATTGAGTTCTATCTTGAGTGGAAGGAAACACATGGAGATTTAGTTGATAAGGTCCCCTTAAGATATAATTTCGTCGAAGCTCAACAGGTTCATTAACGAAGTGTTTCCATATTTGAAGACGCAAGCTAGGAATATTAGTATATTAGAGAAAACATATTGACAGAGTATTGAATGTATCATCTAGAGATGTGGTGGAAAAGAATCGATTACGCCTTAAGACAATAATTGAAAGTGTTCGGTGGCTTGCATTCCAAACATGTGCATTTAGAGGTCACGATAAATCCGTTGAATCTTTGAATCGTGGCAACTTTATTAAATTCATAAAGCATTCAGTAAAGTTAAATGACAAAGTTGCTGAAGTTGTCTTAGAGAATGCACCAAAAAATGCAAAGTACCTCTCGCCAATGGTTCAAAAAGAGGTTTTACATATTCTTGGCAATAGGGTGAGACGTAAGATTCGTGAAGAAGTTGGGTATGTAAAATTTTGTATTTTGGTTGATGAAGCATAAGATTTGTCTAATACAGAGCAAATAACAATTGTATTGATATTTGTTAATAAGAATGGTTTGCTTAAAGAACGATTTTTTAGAGTTGTAGGCGTTAAAGGCACCACTGCCTTAACTTTTAAAAAAGAAATATCAGATGTCCTTACTCTTTATGATCTCCAAATTGATAATATGCGAGGCCAAGGGTATGATGGAGCGAGCAATATGTGTGGGGCGTGGAATGGATTACAAGCGTTGTTTCTTAAAGAATATCCATATGCATGTTATGCACACTACTTTGCTCACTAACTACAACTAACATTAGCTGCTGCATCCAAAGATGTGCACTACTTCTCCTAAGCGTCATAGCGAGTTACAATCAACTCAAGTGATTTTATCTGCTAATAAGTTGGCTACTGGTGAACTTGAAAGTGGTAAATGAGCTAATCAGATTATGTGATACCCCCGGATTTCCGGATGCGGGTTGGCCAGGCCCACGCCCGACTACCCGAGGATATCAAACCAATTAGCAATAATCGAACACAGAATATAATTAAGATAAACATGAGTAAATAAAATTCGCTGGAAAGAAACTAAATGAAAATCCTTTATTAAAAACTTTAGAATAAATCTTATAAATAAGAACTAGTCTGTTACATCTAACTTCTCCAATTATAATACAACTCGGGAATCCATCTGATGGACCCCTAATCAAAAGCCAATACTGGAAAGCGAACAACTAAAAAGAAGTCCACTGCTAAACCATGAAGAACCTCCTACATCGTCGGAAGAATGAGTAGTCGTCTCTGCTCAGCACGAACAAGCTCTAAGACCTGGAACTGTCCGTTACCTGAAAAATAATAGTGGGTCAGGCCCACGAACAAGTTCTATCCTAACTACAATCCAAACAGAGACCCGATACGCAGATACATCCTAAACGTCTCAAACATATCTATATAGTCCGTAATAGATAAATATATATCCACACTACATGACTCTCGCTAACTATGCTGAGGGTCTCAACCTGAATAGAAGGTAACATGCAATACGTACCTGAGTGGGCATGACTACCTAAGCCTAACAGGGTATACCTCAACTATGATACCCCCAGATTTCCGGATGCGGGTTGGCCAGGCCCACGCCCGATTACCCGAGAATATCAAAACAATTAGCAATAATCGAACACAGAATAATTATATCAAAAGAGATAAATAAAATTTGCTGAAATGAAAACTAAAAGAGTAATCCAATATTTGAAAATCTCAGAAAAATAACTCCATTGATAAATAAGATATTTCAGATACAACTGATTCACCACGAACACATATCGTTCTCCAATACAACTCGGGAATCCATCTAGTGGACCCCTAAAATAACTCACTGAACTCAAAAGACGGGAAACAAAACCCAAGTCTACACACAAAATATACTCCTATGTCATCGGTGGAGTGAACAACTGTATCTGCTCAGCACGATCAAGCTCTGCAGCCTGGAACTAACGAACACCTGTAAAGAATAATAGAAGAGTGGGTCAGGCCCATGAGCAAGTTCTAATCTAACTGCAATCCATACAGTGACCCGATACGCAGATACACCGTAGATACCTCACAATATCTATCTAGTCCATACATATATATATCCACACTATGGGACATTGACTGAACTACAATAGGGGTCTCAACCTGAATAGAAGGTAACATGCGAAAACGCACCCAAAGGTGGGCATGAGTACCTAGACCTAACAGGGTACACCTCAACCTACTATAGCTAGCTACGCATCCACTGCATATACGCGTCCTAACCAACGAGTCTGAGACTCAAGCTCATCTCGTGATACCATAATCATATATTTAAAGTCCATTCAAATCCATCCATAGGAACTCCAATAAATCGTTCAGCTTATTCAGCTGCACAGACTTATATAAGGAATCCAATAAGTCATTCAGTTTATTCAACTGCACAGACTTAAAAATAAGGAGAATTATGTTTTTATAATTCGTGCCCTTCTTCCCAAAATAGGTAGGACTGAGTACTCTGAATCAGTCTGTCCCCAGTATGCCACCGTCCCATACCGGTACATACAATCCACAAAATCCATATAACTGATAGAACATGTAAAACTGTTCACCAATTTAAAATCCATAAGGCAGGAATTAGCATTTTAAGCTAAACCATACCTAGTATGCCACCGTCCCATACCGGTACATACAATCCTCCATATCCAGGTAAATTACAAGGCATAAATAATAAGCGCGTAATTTATAGTCCAAAACCAACCATCCACATCGTTGTAGAATAGTATTTAGTATTTCAACAACTTAAAACCAAAACCATGTAATTTACAGACTATGAATGATAGTACAGCAATTTAAAATCCAAAACCAATATCCAATTAATTGCAGAAGATTTTTAAATGTTTCAGCAATTTAAATCCAAGTGTTAAACCATATAGTTGCAAGAAGTAAATAATAATTCAGTAACTAACATCCAGAGAATGCATAGATCACCTCTAATATACCAATGACTCTATCATGCATTTAGAATAAATTCTATAATCATATTATAGTCCAATAAATTACTAAATTAATTTAAGCAATTTAATTCCTTCCATCCAACAACAGGGTACTAAGTTGTATACTTATATTCTGTTTTATCGTTTAGCCAGAACCATGCACTATGCCCTAAGTCCAATCTATTAATTTAAAAGACTTAACTGTGCTTTTAAACTTAATTTAGAATCATTATATAACACCTTAAATTGTCACATTAAAACTAGACAATTAATTTCCTTCCAGCAGTTAACCGACGCGTAGGGGTTGAATAGCACACTATTAATTCCATTAATATAAAGAGGGTATTTTATGCCATTCAAGACCTTAATTACATCTTAGAATAATTATTGAAAACCCCCATTAATGTTTCAAAACTGTTCATGAACCCAAGTGCTCCAACAGTAAAGTTTTTACGCCTTAAAAATAAATCAAAAATGAATTTCAGAAAAGAGCCTGCTCAAAGTTTCTAAGGAGCAGGCTCTCAGAGCCTTTTTTAATGCATGGAGCTGGCTCCATGGATCCTTGGAGCCGGCTCCATGGGAGACGTCTCTCTCCTCCGTGAAGCCGTCTCTTTCCCCCTCTGCAAGCTTCAATCCGTTCCTGCTCTGTTTCAATCCGTTCTCTTCACCTCTGGTATATTCCTAACACTCAATTGGTATTTAAATCTGATCTTGGGAGTTTAATTAACATCCAGTAGCATCCCATTAGTTTGTTACAATATTTGAAATCAAATGCAGAGATTTATACAAAGCCATTAAACTAAGATGATTAAATTACAATACTGAAACTAATTGGTAGGATCAGTTCTAATCTATCCCCTCTGTCCTTCATTACCCCTGAACTTAGGAGTCCTATAACATCCCATTAACATCCCCATAGTTTGTTTACAGTAAACAAAAACAAGTACAGTACACCAAATACAATAGAACTATCATGCTTTAAAGAACGGAACTGGAAACAGTCATGCAAAAATTATATCAGTTTTAATTTCCACACAAACATACCATTAATATAGCATACAATAATATGAAGCTCCAGTTAATGATTTGTTAAATCCTAGAGGCTACCTAGGTGCACAGAACACAAGCCAGAGGGAAGGAGGAAGATCAGAACTTGCCTCTGTAATTGTTGGTTTGCTTTCCTCTGTTCTGGCCACACTGAAATACTGCTTAGCCTCATATTACTTCTGTTCTTCCCTTCTCCTAGGTCTGACCTTGAAGCTTCAGTCGAAAAGCTCACAAACTTGCTATGTTCTCTCAAAACCTCACTCTGTATCTCTTTGTGTTTTGATACGTGAATAGGGTTCTCCAACCCGTCCTTCAGATTATAACCGTATATATATAGGCATAGATAAAACCTAATTCTAATGATAATCTAATACAGAAAACCTAGATTAAACCCTAATCGGCCATAGGATAAAACCCACGTTATAACCCTTGTCTACTTCCAACTACTGGACCTCTTAACAGAAAACCTAAATAATTATTAACGTAATCCAACAAAAATTAACTAACTTATTATATTAAAATTACTTCAACTAATGAAAAAAAATACCAAACACATTTAAATAAAATAAAACAATTCAAAAACACCAGAAAACAATTAATGCAAGTATACCTCCATAATTAAACAATTAAACCACAATTAAATCAAATAACAAAGTCAAACAACTACACACTTAAACAACTAGTCACATAAAAATGAAATAAAAATACCTAAAATTCCAATTTTATCCTTTTTAAAACTAGGGGTATTACATCAACCAACATAGCTAGCTACGCATCCTACTGCATATACGCACCCTAACCGTCGACTATGAGACTCAAGCTCAAATCGCGGTACCATAATTTATATATATAAATTCCCATCCAAACCAATGTAGTGCCGCTCAACTGATTCGTTGCCATGACACGACATAAAATTATGATTTAAACGTTTTAATTAAATCCCTACTCCAATTATATATATAAGTTCCTTCCAAATACAATGTTGTGCCGGTCAATAGTTCATTGGTCAAGACACAACATATAATCAGGATTTAAACGTTTTAGTTAAAATCCTATCCATCCCAACGCAGAAATATAAACAACCATCCAGTATGTCGTTCAGCTGTTTTAGTTGACAGGACATGAAACCATGTAGGATTTAACTGTTTTAGTTAATCCATTTCGTATGTATGAATGGGTTAGAATTAGTGTTTTGATCTAATCCGTCCCTCTGTATGTCACCGTCCCATACCGGTACATACCATGCATATGATCCGTAAATGATGCATCATTATAAGCAGTACATCAAATAAAGTCCACATTATCCATATAGTTGACAAACACAGAATTTAAACAAGTCATCAACTAAATATCCAGAATCCATCCATGTAATTAAACGAGACAAAGTTTACTAATTCGTCATGTTATAATCTAGCATCCATCCAGGTAATTGGCAGAAAATATATTTAATTCTTCAATTAATTCCAAGCCAACGTCCAATTGAAGTCCAAACTCTAATCCAAATAATTGCAGTGTAATGCTTAAAATTACCGCAACTAAAGTTCCAAGCTTAAATCCATGCATTGCATAAAAGTATTTAGTATTTCAACAATTAACATCCAGGATATGCCTAGATCAAACTTGTTAATTAAATGATCCTAGCATGGCACCCCAACAAGATTTATAAATATATACATATTCCGTTAAATTGCTAAAACTAATTTAGGCAATTAAACCCCCTTTATCCGTTAGTAGCCTACACCGTTGTATACTTCTCTACGGTTAAATCCATGAGCACAAGGAGACTAATTATGCATATTAGGCTCTAAAACAACCCATTATAATTTTCGGAGTCTACACTACAATCCGTTAAATTTTTAAAACAAGATTTAGCAAATTAGTCATTCCTATTCGTTTGCAGTGTGCAAAATTGCATATTTTTACACTGTTTAATTTAATTGCTCTATAAACCAAATTTCCCAATTAGAGAGTTTAAAACCCCTTGAAATTACTCTTAAAAATTTTATTTCAGTCCTTGCGACAATTTAAAGTTCCAAACAGTGCCCAAACCATCAGATTTCACGCATAAAAGGGGAGCTGCTCTTAAACTAGTTGAGCAGGCTCCAAAAAATGATGGAGCAGGCTCCAATATTCATTGGAGCCGGCTCTAGAAGGGTGGAGCCTGCTCCACTTTTCCTAGAGGCGGCTCCACTCTTGGGGGGAGCCGGCTCCTTCTTCCATGGAGCCGGCTTTCTCCCTCTCTGAGAACCGTTTGCGTTCCTGCCACTTCTACGGCCTTCTGCACCGTCTCCAGCCGCTTCCACCTCCTCTGTTCTTTATTAAAATTGAACCTAAGGGTCCAAATTTCATCTTACATCATTCCAGTTATTTATTTAAAACAGTTTGCATTCAAAAGAAACATATAAACTATTACCGATTCAAACATGCTTACAAATCAACCACTGTCCCAAACTTTCCAGAACAATTTCAGTTTAATTTCAACACATATATCTACGTAATTTAACCTATATAAAATATGTAAGATCCATTTAATATCTAATTAAAATCCTAGAGATATCTAGGATGCACAGAACACAGGCCAACGGGAGAGAGAAAGGAGAAAACTTGCCTTAACCGTCTCTGAATTTTTCGATGAAATCTCCGACGACCATTCCACCTCTGTTGCTCTTGGTTTTATCCATGAGCCAACCACTGCTCCTCCTCCTCCTTGGTTCAACCCTAGCCTAAGGCAAAACTCTAGACTTCCTCCCTTTATCTCTCTCTGTAATTCTCCCTGTAACTCTCTGTTACTCTCTCTGTTTTTCTCTCTATCAACACCGTACGTATATAGGGTTCTCAACCCTTTTTGAAGACATACTACAGTATATATATAGGCACTAATCAAAACCCTAAGCCTAATCTTAACCCACCATAAAAAACCTAATTGAGGCCCAGTTTAGTCGGCGTGAGATAGTAAGAGACTAAACCCTATTTTTCATTACAACTAGGAATATTCCATTAATCCAATTAATTCCATTCAAAAACCAATAAAACATTTACACAATTAAAAAAAACTATTTAATTTAATTAAAAAAAACAAAAATACAAAGAAATAATCAAACAAGTCAATTAAATAACAATTTATCAATTAAATCAATTAAAAATACAAGTAAAGAAAATAATTTATTTAAATCCACAAAATAAAACAAACACTTAATTCAAAATAAAATCAAACACATAAACAATTTGACACATAAGCACCTAGCCACAAAATTAAAAGAAAATTGCACATAGAACAAAATTTAAATTTCAAATCTCATCATTTTGAAAATTAGGGGTATTACAGATTAAGACTTTGCAATAAGCAGGTGCCACTCGATAGAGCTCTTATTTTGGTTCTGTTAGTAGCTTGATAGATTTATTTGGTTCATTTCGTGCAATTATTGAAAATCTTTCAAAGAATGGACCAACTAATTTTATACGTGGGGAAACAAAAGGTGTATCTTGTAATGCTTTCATTTGAATTTGTATTTATCTTGTATTTGTTGTGTGAGATGATGGGAATAACTAATATATTTTGTCAAGCATTGCAACGAAAAACTCAAGACATTGTAAATGCTATGAACCTAGTTTCAAGTACGAATGCACTCCTTCAAAATTTAAGAGAAAATGGGTGGCATACTTTCTTTGAAATGTGGAATCATTTTGAAAAGAACATGACATTGTAGTACCTGATATGAGTGCTTCTTATATGGTGGGAATAGGTCGTTCTTGTCAACAAAATGATAGTATTACATATAATCGTCACTATCAAGTTGATATTTTCAATGCTGCTGTAGATTTTTAATTGATGGAGTTAAATCAGAGATTCCCTGAAAGTACAGTGGAACTCTTTATTCTTGGCACAACTTTGGATCCTAAAGATGCTTATAAATCATTTAAAGTTGATGATATTTGCGATTTTGCAAGGAAATTTTATCCTAAAGATTTTCAAGATGAGATGCATGCTTTGAAAATCCAGTTGGAGCATTATAAGATTGATGTACTCCATCATTCGAGTTTTCAGAATTTGTCCACCATTTCTGATTTATGCAAAATGCTAGCTGAAACAAGAAAGAAAGAAACTTATTATTTGATTGATAGATTGATTCGTCTCATATTGATTATGTTTCTATAGTAACAACAGAACGAGCTTTTTCAGCAATGAAGCGTGTCAAAACTAAACTTCGCAACAAGATGGTTGATGAATTTCTTGCAGATTGCATGATTCTCAACATTGAAAGAGAACTTGCTGAAGATATTGATATAGATTCAGTAGTTAATGAATTTAACTTTCTTAAAGATTGGAGGGTTCATCTTCAATAACTTAGGTTCATCTTCAATAGGTTACTTGCTGCATATGATGTAGTTGATTTGAAATATGAGAATATCATTGTTTTGTTTTGTTTTTTTTTTTTGTTTTTTTTTTTTAAATATATATAACATATTTTTGTCTTAAGAATTATTGTGCTCTTCAATTTTTTTTATCTTTAGCCCTGCCCACTTTGAAATCCTAGCTCCACCCCTGGTTAAAAGTCTTAAGAGAAACTCTACCAAGAGAAACACAAAAGGCAATTGAGGTATTGAATGTTATAAAAAGGTTAGATTATTGTTTTCCAAATGCTTGGATTGCATATAGAGTATTATTGATTATCTCAGTTGTATTTGGTGAGAGAAACTTTTCAAAATTACAGTTGATCAAATCTTATCTACAGTCGACGATATGTTGAAAAAACTTAATTGGAGCACTTAATTGACAATTTTGCAACTCAAAATACAAGACGATCACATTTATTTTGATATGAAGTTGAATTTTGATTTTTGTGACTAAGTTATGTTGAATATTTCTTTTAATATTTTGATGTAAACTGGATCGTGCCCTTTATAAAGCACCAAGATCGGGTTTTGTTTTGTGTGTTTTCAACATTAATATATTTTGTTTTATATCGTCTCATTTTAATGAAAATTTCACACTCTTATAAATTTTTGGCACATTCGAACCTTTATGTATAAAGGGTCTTGCATTTGAAAGTCCGCTTATGGCCTCTTAAACTTTTGAGAGTCTTAAGGCCGGCCCTACGGAGGAGTCCAGGGTGTGTACTTGGGTAAATAGGATGGCCTGACTGCAATGAGGGCGTTGCGAATTCAGGTGGGGGTCCGTATGGGAAATGTAATGGGTTCTAGTATAAATGGGCTTAAACTTTTGGGTTGTATTGCAAAGCACCCCGTTTAAGCTTTTGGGTTGGAATGCAAAGCACTCGACCCGTTACAATAGCCCACTTGTCCTTAAGAAGCATGAATACTTTTACTGAGTGATATACGTACCTATATCGTGTTCGATACTTCCTAAACGAATCTATAATTTTAAGATATATATATATATATATATTTTTTTTTTTTTTCACATTTCAGCTTCATGTTTCTTGGTGTGCTTCTCTTTCGATTGCTCAGAGATTTGGGGTAGTGCTTTTTAGAAATGTTGATTCTATGGCTAAGGTTGAGTCCATTGTTCATGGAAATCAATGGCGTTTCCCAGAGTTTTTCCTTCCTTGGCTAGTGATTTTATTTCTAGATTGCAGATATATGCTGGTCAAGACATTATTCTTTGGCAGCATGAAGTTTTTTCTTTGAAAGCAGCGTGGGCAGTATGCAGATCGTGGGATCAGAAGCTGAAATGGTTTAAGCTTTGTTGGAAGGGTTGTAGACCTCGGACTGCTGTGGTTGTTCATATTATTATGCTGAATAAAAATATTTCCTTTGTGAATTTGCAGAAGAGGGGTTTACAGGTGCTTTCAGTGTGTCATAATTGTTTTGCTAATGCAGATTTTAATGCTCACTTGTTCAGCATTGGCTAATAAGGTTTGGAAGGATCTGTTTGAATTGTTTAAATATCCGTTGCAAAACTTTATCTCTATGGATCAGATTGTGGATTGGTTCCTGCTTAATGCTTCTATAAAGAGCGCTAAATCTAAGATTCTTAGGACTGTGTTTTCAGTCACAATTTGGATAATTTGGAAGGCTCGGAATAAATCTTTGCATCAAGGTATCCAGGAAGATGTGGATCATTTAGTCAAGCAAATTATTTGGGAGATCCTTCTTCTTCATAACTTTTCTCTCTCGGAGCTGCTTGATTTATTCAATTAGCTTGATTGCTCCAATTTTTTGTTTTGGTTGGCTTGATCTGGAAGTGCGCTTGTCTACTTCTATATTAGTTGTTTGGAGAGATTCCTCCTTTTTTGTACATATTTTCTTTTGTTTATAAAACCACCCATTCAGGAAAAAAAAAACACACCACCCCCTCAAGAAATTGTTTGCACCTAAGAGGATTCGGGACAAAGTTCTTATCCGCTTGAGCCAACCACTTGAGTTTAAAATATATTTTTTATTTCTCACATATATCTATTACTTCTCAAATACTTTAATTGAGTGACATTGTATCCGTATCACGTCAGTATCGGATATCGATACTTTTCGGATACTCGCGGATACATATTTGACAGTTCCTAAATGTATACTATAATTTAAAATTTGTTATTTTTTTTATTTCTCACACGTATGATACTTCTTAGCTAGAAAGTATGGATATACTTGTACATGAGTAATATACTGAGTACTCATATTATGTCCGTATCGAATGTATTCATAATTTATATATATATATATGTGTGTGTGTGTGTGTGTATTTCACATGCACGTATCCGATACTTCTCAAATACTTCTTAGATCCTTCGTCAACCACGAATCTAATATTTCTCAAATACTTAAAAACACATCTTTAATAATTTTTGAACATTAAAATGTAATTTTTTCAATAATAATTTCATAATATATATATATATGGTTAAAATTTTCAATATATATATATATTTTTAAAAGTATTAAGATATATATTATAATTTATTAAAAATTTAAGTATTGAGATATATTTGTATGTTGTATTTAATTATTTTTTATTTAAAACAATTTAATAATTATATTTAGATTTGTAATATTGTAAAAACAAATCCAAATATTAATTTATGGTATGTATAAAAATATTATTTTTTATTTTTTATTATTGTATAATAGCCGTACTGATATCCTATTTTTTTAAGATTTATCATATTATTGTACCGTATTGTGCCTATTCGTATCTTATTTCCGTATGGTAACCCGAATAAAAATAAATAAATAAATTAAAAGTCAACCATAGAGGTAGCATGCATCAACCTTAAACAAGAAGCTAGCTGGATAAACAGAAATGTCAACAAAGAATTAATGCATAGCAATAATCATATACATACATTCAAATATAACAAAATTGTCGTCTCATTGATTGCTTCACCTCACAAGCAATAATATTTAGCTAAATGTCATCAATCAAGATATTGCAATAAGTTCATAATTCAATGAATGTGAGGTTGACAAGGTTGAAACGAGAAAAAAATTGAATAATTATTCTTTATTTATCTCTTTAAATAAGAGTATCGTACATTTGATTAGTCTAGATTATCTCACGAATTAGTGTAAATATTTTTTCTTATTGTATAAAGCATTAGACATAACTTCACGACAGACTTTTAAAATAAAAAATAATATTTAGACTTATAATTCAAACAAAAGGGATAAGTCTAACATTTATTTGTAACAACGTGAATATATTTTAAGTGGAATGTATGATAATCTTTGGGGTACCCCCCTCAAGCTTTAAATCTAAATTACCGGCTAGAGGAACAATATTTTGTCAATTACATTTGTGTGAGGTAAGAACATTGCATGTGGTCAATATCCCACTTGCGGAAGTCTTGGAATTCAAACAATCCACATCACAACAATAAAATAAAATATTTTTTTTTCAAGTTCTTTCATTGAAACCTTAGTCGGCGAATATATAATGAATTCAGGAAAATATATATATATATATATATATATATATATATATATATAATGAATTCTGTTTGTATCAATGGATTCAATGGTATTGATTGATTCATCAATGCAATGACATTGAAAGCCATCATCTTTCACAATCTCAATTTGACCTTCTCGTCTATGAAACCAGTTTGCAGCAAGTCGTTGCTTCAAACCACGAAATTACTAATGGCTATGAATTAGCCTAAAACCTATGAAAGCTGCACAAAGTTGAGAGAGAGACAGAGTAATCAAACTATTAATTAGTAGGAATAAAGCAGAGCTCACTCTAGGTTATAGATCGACTAAAGAGAAACATGAATGGTCAGAAAATTTCTCTGCATGATGCTTCTAAGTTGTGAAGCCAAAATGTAATAAGAAAACAACAACGGATACACACACATATATATATATATACACACACGCACACATAGATATATAGAGAGAGGACTCATACACTCCTATAATAATCAATGTCATTATACAAAATCTAATTTGGGAGTAGCAGTGCTACACTAGACTCACCCACAAAAAATTTCAAAATTCTTATTTATGGTCTGTCAAGAATAGTGATTTTGTAAATAATCCTAACCTGTGGTCCTCGAACTAAAAAAGAGTCAAAATCCAATTGGCCCACCTAACAATATCCATAACACTTATTGGCCCAAAAATAGGGACTTTAGAAATAAATATAACTTGTATTTTGCATTAAAACTCATAGAAAATTTCAAGTTGATTATTTTTAATATTAATTACTTCTAAAAGCCAAATCTCGTGGAATAGAAAAGTACATTGATTATTACTGTAATTTTTTTTATTTTTTATTTTTATTGTTAAGAAAAATACTCACACATTCACTTTTGTAACCGTCAACCTTTTATCTTGTAAAGGTGAAAAAATACTACTCGTACCAAACTACATGGACTTTGATTAAAAAAAAAAAAACTTGTGAAAGAGTATTTTACTAACACATTAGGAGAAGAATTCTAATTTTTCCAAACATACATGTATCATAGTTCTATTATCTATTATCGTATTAGCTTATTGATAATTCAAGTTGTATATTTGTACAATTTTTTTATTTCTTTTTTCTATTATGTCAAAGACAAGTTGTGTAGTTGTGCATCTGATGTTGCATTAACTTAGAAACCCTCAAACTAATGGACTTCTGTTCTTTATAATTGTTAAGAATCGATGTCATGTCTATTAATTTATACAAATAACTAGCAATTAATTACATGAAACATGTTCTTCTACGAAGATCGATACTTTATTTTTTATATTGCCCAAATAAATACAAAAAATGTGTTGCAATCTTAGAAAAGACAAGGTTAATTTAGATTTGATTATAGTGCGACCATTAAATTATAAAGATTATGAGTAGGTGTTTAAGGACTAATTTTTTTAAAAATACTAATTTGATATGAATATATATAATAATATATATAATTCTCTCCATCTCATAATTTTAAAGTCTTTCCATCTTAGAGTCACGAAAATTCTCTCCATCTCCCTCTCATGCCCTGTCTCATTCCATTTCCTAAACTATTATATATATATATATATATATATATATATATATATATATATATATAATAGTTTTTTTTCTAGCTCTCCCAGCTTCTGTTATTTTTGATCTTTTGTATATTTGTTTCCTTGTAAACTTTACGTTATGTGCACCTGAACACAATACCCCAAAAGATTTGAAGTTAATTTTTTAATTTTCAAACTAATTTGAAGTTAATTTTTCAAACTAATTTTAGTTATTATTATTATTATTATTATTATTATTATTATTATTTTTCAAACTAATTTGAAGTTAATTTTTTAATTTTCAAACTAATTATTATTATTATTATTTTAATGATTGGCACAAAATTTACAGATACTACTCACGTACCCATTTTGTTTCTTTGAAAACTCGAACTCTCATCATCTGCTTTGAAAGATAAATGAGACACTTGTATTCCTTGGTACCAATTCTCTTTTCATAATATCGATATCTAGTTTTTCTTATTTCTTTTAATTTTTCTATTTTGGGTTTTATCTGATTGTTGGACTTGAAAACAAAAAATTCATGCATGAAGCCAGTAATTAAATTCGAGCAAAATCGAGCAATGCACAGTCTATATATTAATATACACTTGTTTAACCTTTAAAAAATAACAATAATAATTTTCTCCCTGCCTTGATTTGAATGGCTGATCCAATGGTTCGGTGATTTGCCAACTATATATAAAAATTAACGAATCGGATAAGATTCTCAAAGTGTTTTTTTTTTTAAAGCGGAGATTAGTTAAGGCGAAGCCTCGGATACCCAATCATCCAAAAGAAAAAATTAAGAAGATCTCCGATTTTGTTAGATAATAAAATTTACACATCCCTAGTGTTGACTTTGAATGACAAACTCGGATCCTCTACCGTGTACTGAATGCTATATGAATGGATGGAGATTATTTGAGGCTAATGGAATCCCATTCAATTAGTGGGATCCACTCTTTTCCAAGAGTGATCTCCAGAAATCACCCACAGAAAGAGTGACCTTCTGCGCATTAGACCGTTCAGAAAAGATCCAAATTATTGATTTATATATATAGATATAGATATATACACACACAATAGTTTTTGAGTCTAGCCTCGTTTTCTTGCAATGAAAAGACTCGTGAGTTGACTGACATGTACACAAACAGGACGCCATTTTAGTGTCTGCTTTTTTACCCTGCACAACATAGATATGCATGGAAGGCCAATGCGCGCAGTATATTTATATCTACTTTTACAGACAAGAAAAGAAAGCAATACAAAACACACACATGCACACACTTATATATATATATATACACACAGTATAAACATAAATTCCCTTTCTTCATCCTGCACATGCATGCATGTCTATATATATATATTTATATATCTATCAGTCGTCTATGATACAGACTTACAGCGTACAGACTTACAGTCATAGTATTATACAACTGTGTATATGTATATTATATACAGTATATATATATATATATAGATCTGTTAAAAGTCAGGCGACAGTACATTTTTAGGAGCACAGAGTCTCTGAGTACAGTGTACGTGGCATTTGAAACCCTGCGTTAGAGGGAACAAACAAACAAAAACATTAGATGACAAAAATGTCCTGTGCAAGTGTGAGTGAGAGAGATCAGCGGTTTTGTGTCGATATTGTGGGCTCACACAGTGGTTCTGACAGAGACCACCAAAACCACCTTCCAAAAACCGCTGCGGCTCAACCTCCCAATTACTAGCTGGCTGATTTCATATATATACATATACATATATACATATATATATATATATATATATATATAAATGTATAAAAAATATTTATTTTATGAGTAGAAGATCATCGTAATGGCATCATAATACTATCCCATACTCAAATAAAATTATTTAAGGTTGTGGTCTCTGTATATTTTTTAAAATTTAATAAGCATAGTTTGACAACTTATCGATTCGTTTGTAACTTACTTTTTTAAAGGTTTTATATCGGTACATACTTCTTTTAATCTGTTAATTTAATCATTTTATACTAATATTTGTACGAATTTATTACATCGCGATCAATACAGCAACACAATTCATGAAACACATTCACAATATTATCATACATATGTATATAAATAAACACACTATCTATATATGTATATGTATATGTATCGTATATATACATATATACGCACACACTATCTAGGCTAATGCCTAATATTGGTGGTTGGAACTTTTAATTTATTTTTCTTTTCTTTTCTTTTTTGGCATTTTTCCTCCCTTTACGTACACTCAAGGGCATGCAAAGTTTTTACACACGCAGTTCATATAGACCATGTGTGTGATATCAAGTCGGCAAAATAAATGGACTCAACAATGTGCCTATAGAAAACGACCATTATTTGACATATTATCTCATATAATCTTATCTCATCAATATTTTTGCATCAACGTACAAGTCGATTATTCACTTCGAAAAGAATAATATATATAATTAAAAATAAAGCTCTTTTTTTTTAAAAAAAAATAATAATAATAATAAGTATTCATACACATATTCATCGCGTGACTTGTGATTCGAATCTCTTTCTTTGTTTCCTTTGAGAATCGAGAGAGATTATAGTATTGGCACCCATTGTTTTGTCTAAGTTTGATGATGGGTACGTGAAGTTGTTTAGTACATTAATTTAACCATTCATGAGGATTAGATTGATTGAATTAATCATACGACGAAAGTGCTGTGTGTAATGCATGGGTCGGGTCACCTGATTTGATTGAGAAAAGGACACGGGCTACATGTCCCTCTCTATTGTATTAATAATAAATATTTACTTTGTGCAACAATTAATTAGGACACTGAACACCCAAATATGAATTAAAAAATTATTCAATTACCCAAAAAAAAAATTTAATTAGGACACATAGACGTATTAAAAATATGCATATAGTGTAATGAAATTTCAATTGGAAACTTAATCATTTCCTTGTGGATTGAAGAAGTCCACAGAGTTAACTGGATGAGGGTAAAAGGGGAAGAATAAAGTAAAAGAAAGATAATTGAGATGAATTTATTAAAAAAATGAGTTATATTCGAACTAAGAGGCACATGTCTAAGAGATGTTTGTGCTTGCAGTTTTTATGGAGATTCCTTGTATACGTTTCACACGTGGGGTGTTTACCTAGAAGCTAGTGACTAGTTCATGTAATTAAAATTTGAGTAATTTATTGTACATTTTTGTTATAAATACCACACCGAAGTAAAATGGGCAATAGAATCAAAAAGTTAACATATACGGGTTTGATGGCAAAACTCATAAAATTAACTTTTTGATAATGTTGAGTTTGGAAAAGAAAAATTAAATCGATACTTAAAATTTAAAATTAAAGAAAATTTAACTCAAAATGTAAATTAAATTTCATTCTATTTTAATGGTAAATTACTGATTCAAAGTTACTAAAGAAAATGATTCTTCTATTGATTTATTGAAGTGAATTACCAGACTTACTTTTTTTACTTGCTCCATTTATACAATAAATAAGGGAGTGAGATCATCCACTTATTTGTATTGTACATAAACAATCAATCAAAAACTTTCGATTAAGTAATTTACTGTAACAGATCAAAACAAGTTTTCTAATATACGCCTACTTTATTTTGGTAAAGTATTTATAATCGTTTGCATCATTGATTGACAGCGTTTATATATAAAAATTTAAATCTTCTTACATATGCCCTTCTGAAAAAGAGTTTATATATGCTTAAGCATAGATAAAGTAGGATTTTTCAAAATATTTGAAATTATTATTATTATTATTATTACTTTTTGTTAGGCTGATCATTTAATAAGAAATGTTAATTTCTATTAATTTTCCCTCTCTTCACTAAGATAGCTAAATTGGAATAAAATGTAGACGCCTACGACACTGATACAGAATAAGTAATGGTGAATAATAATAATTTAGAATCCAAGCGCCATTGTTCAAATAAATATGATAATCTTATATAAACCCTAATCTCGCAATGCTAGTTAATCTTTGAATTAATATCTAATTAATCCTCCATCACAATCAATATATGAATATTCATACAATATTCTGTCATATATACAACTCATAAATTCCAAAAGGGACCAAAAAAGCTGTAGCTCGATTTGGACATGGCTCTATGTCGCAATCTTAGGGTTTATCAGTTTTTATTCCATTAGAGCTTTACCTACCAAGAAAAATGATAATAAGAACAATGTAAATAACAGTAACAACAACGACAATAGACATTTCGTTATGATAATGGTTGTAATAGGGTCATCATCACCATTATTAAAATAATTATTGGACTATATGTTAAAAAAAAATTATTGGACTATATATAGTCTTCTGCATAAAAGTGCCTCTAGGTAATATGGCCTAGTCTTATAGACCACATTGGCCAAAATTGGTGTAAAAAAATAATAATTAAGTATTGGATATGTATATATTCTTGTACTTGATAAGACATGCAGTATGAGCCACAATGGATTAATTAAAAACTTTTTTAGGTTTCAGTGAATGTGTGTGTGTGTGTGTGTGTGTGTGATTAGTATTGTTTAATTTCTGCCAGGTGCAGTGGGAATGAGATAGAGACGTCACTAGTCCTGAGTAGTGCAGAAGAAATGAATATATTAGTAATGACTAATGAGAGAGTAATTAAAATATATTTTTGTCACTAGAAATTAAAGTGGAAATTATTTTATTTTCACACTTTTGCAAATATGCCATTAGTGATGTCATTTGAGAGTTGCATCTTACTCCCAACTTGTTAAAGTGCATTAAAATAAATCTAAAAATCAAAAATTAAAAGAATATTGGTTGTAAAATGATAAAAGTTTCCTCAATGATTAAAAAGAAAAAGAAAAATAGGACTCTGTGTATAAATATACCATGCAATATGGATAACCCATTTGCATTACAGTCTATTTAAGGATTAAAAAATATTCAAGATCATTTTGATTAATAAGGAAGGGTATTGTAGAGATTTCAAGTTCAAAAATGCCCATTTTAGTCATTAATTATTGTAACGGCCCACAAATGGTAAGGGGGAATCTGCTTTTTCCTTTTAGGGGTAAATGGCATTGACAGTTCCTGAGATTGTGATCAATGTCACACGGTTAATAATTGTTTTTACATTGATATCCACTGAAGTTTAAAAAATATGCATTGACACTCTTCCAAATTTTTGAAACTATATGAGATAATCTTTTAACCCTTTGATTTATCAACAACTCCATTTAAATAATAAAATTACAAATTTAACCTCCTAACTAAATTTAATAAACCAAACTAACTTATTCATCTTTTCTATACATATAGATATGATTTATATATAATAATAGTTATTCTATCATAATCACTGCCACAATATAAAAATAAAAAAAGAAAATTAATTTTTTAAAAATAGTTAGATAATTGTACATTGCCCTAACCACCACCGCAACATAAAAATAAAAAATAAAATTATTTTTAAATAACCAGATAACTGTACATCACCATAACCACCACCGTAATATAAAAATAAAAAAAATAATTATTTTTGAAATAACCAGATAACTGCATGTACATTATCATAAGCACCACCGCAACATAACAATTAAAATGAAATTAATATTTTTTCTAAATAACTAAATAACTGTACACGACCTAGACTCACCACCATTACACCCAAACACTACAGTGGAAAAAAAAAAAAAAAAATTGAAAACAACCATGGCCAACCCATACTTATATTTGCTAAATGCCACCAGAACCACCACCACACCAAGACAACATCACCAATACACCCAGACTCTACCAAAACCATACTAGAAAAAATAAAATTTTTGAAACACCCTGATAACCTAGACACCACCACAAGCACACCACAACAACCACCACCAGAGTAGGAAAAATAAAAACAGCCATAGCCAGCTCAGACCCACCACAACGGGAAAAAAAAAAAAAAAAGAAAAAAAGAAAAAAAAAGCCATGTTTGAGATCAGGAAGAAAGAAAAGGAGTGTCGGCGGTTAGATACTAAAATGAACCCAAAAAAAAGAAGTTAAAGATTAGGGTAGAAAAACAGGCTTAATGATGAGGGTAATTTTGTCAATTAACATGACTGATATTTTGTAAATTAATTGAATTAAATAATCAGGGGCAAATATGACATTTGAAACTACAGGGGGTGTCATTGTTAAAAAAGCCGTTGACTCGCATCTGAGTGACATTGATCGAAACCTCAGGGGGTGTCAATGCAATTTATCATTTCTTTTAAATACTATAAAAGAGTTTGGGTAATTTGCACTCACACTCCTTGAGATTTGGGTCAATACCACTCAGCAGCCGGTCAACGCACTAGTTTACATTGACACCCCCTGAGGTTTCAAAAGTGTTCATACATAACCCCCTATCTGAGAAAATGACTATTTTAACCTTTGACTTGATTAACAAATACATAAAAAGTATAAAATTACTAATATAACCCTGTAAACTAAATTTTGAAGGACCAAAAATACCCTTCATTTTACATCTATCTCTAACCCTACACAATACATCTCTATCCTCAAGGTTCTGTAACAAATGCTCTAGCAGAGAATAGTGCTTGGAGGCGGCGCCGTCGAAGAGAGGTTCGACAACGGTGAGGTTGGAGGAGAGTGTGGAGGTGGCGCCGTCGAAAAAAAGGTTTTCTTATAATAAGGTTTTGGAGTAGAGCTGTGGCAGAGAATAGCGCTAGCCAACGTCCCCAAAACAAGCCACTGTTCTGAAGGAATTGCCGATTTGCTCCCCGATCTGAAGTGTTAACGTGTCGAGGATGTCTTGATCGCTATCGCCGTCGAAGAGAATAATGTGTTGCCCTTGGATGAGTTACCGTTCGACTGATTCACTCAACCAACCGCCGAAATTGATGGCGTCAAGCAATGGTGGTGCTGTTTAGTGACGTTAAGGTGTTGTGGCAACGGCGGATTTAGCGATCTTAGCTTGGTCAGAGTTAGTGACTTTCGATAATTGCTTCACCGCGAAGTATTTGGGTGAGTCTGACTTTAAGCGAGAATGGGATCATTTTGGCGGTGTGCGTGCGTGTGGGTGTGGCGGTGTATGGAGGTGGCGGTGGTGAGTGGGAGGGGATTAAGAATATTGATTAGGGTTATTTTTGTTAATTAATAGGTTTATGGGTAATATGACTTTTGAAACTTCAAGAGGTGTCAATGTAAACTAGTGGGTTGACCAGTTGCTGAGTGGTATTAACTCAAACCTCGGGGGGGTGTGAGTACAAATTACCCAAAAAGTTTTATGCAAAAATAAAAGTTTATAGGTGTTCTTTAACAAAATTGTGAAAGTTCAGTAATTTTTTTTTTTTTTTTTTAGCCCATTATTCTATGTTAAGAGTTTTGTAGTAAGAAAAGTAAAAAAAAAGCCAATAGAGATTACAAATTTCAAGCCTCAAAATCGGCATGCTTGGTTTGTAATTCTAAAAATAGTTCTTAGAAACTCAAAAATAGAGAATAGTTTTCAGAGAATTATAAAAAACTGTTCTTTGAAAAAAAACATTTTTATAACTGAATTTTTAAAAAATTGAACCAAATAAAATTTTTTGTATAGTTTTCAATTTTCCGATAACAGAAAATTCTTTCCATAGTTACAAACCAAGTTGTCTACTTCCTATTCGATTTTCAAGATTTTCAATCTTTCATACTCACACTCAAATATTAACACTCTTTTATACCCAAGTACAACAGAAATTAGAATTTGAGTCCATGACCCGTAAAACCAAAACGGGTTTCACTTCTTTTTTTTCACAACAAATATTAAGGAATGAGAAATTAAGGTGAAAATTATTCTACATTAAAGAGTTTTGGAGTAAGAAAAGTGAAGAAAGAACAAAACAGGCCCACCAACTCATTTTGAAATTGTGAGCTGAGCCAAAATATGGAGGCAAATTGGGACCCAACTCAGCTAATTTTTTCACACACACACACACACACACACGGATGGAGAGAGGGAGGGAGGGAGGGAGGGAGGGAGGTGTGTGCTTTTATATCTGTTGGTGACCAATTAATACTGCAGAAGTTTATGCATACAAAGAACCTGACAGGGTCTATATGTATGATGATAACACTCCATCCTTTTCGGTTCAGACAGAAATGTGGGTCAAAGTTTTCAGAGAATTCCAAATTAAATATTAAGTCTTGTTTGATATACCAGATTTCGGTGAAAAAGACATTAAATCACCTAGAGAGAGAAAAGAAAAAGAGATTCCATTTTAGTCTTTAGCCTCCATAGCTGCTCATAAACCACAACAAAATACGTAATACTAATAATTATAATACTCAAATTAATATTATTTAATAGATTAATACTTAAAAACAAAAAATCAAAAAGGTAACCTCCTTTATTTGTCTTCCTATATATTCTCCCACTAGCTCCCACCTTCATCTTATCAAGGTGTCTCCTTGGATGATGTGTGTGTGACTGTGTGTGAGAGAGATAGAGAGGATGGAGTGTTACAATGAGAATGGTTTCTTGGAAGAGTTACTAGCCCAAAGAAGTGATTCCTGGGAAACAAACATTCCTGCAGGAGTGAATGATTTGAACACAAATGGGTGGAGTTTTGGTGGGTTAGAAGATTACCCATATCCCACAATTCTATCAAACACCCCATCCTTCGAAGATCAATTCACCATGCCAATTGATCATCAGACGCTGAATTGCTCCCCATTCAGTGAATTCTATGAATTCTCAGCTCCGGAGATGACTGACAATTCATCCAACACCACCAACAAGCTGGATACGCCGCCGTTTCCCGCCCACCAAGAGGACTACTCATTCCCAATCTTGGAGGACAAAGAACTGGGTGGGCTCCAGAATCTGGAGGTTCTTCAAACTGCTTGTAAAATGGAGCCAATCCAAACAAGTCATGAAGTCCCTGCTTTCAACATGGGCAGTCTGTGCCAGGAGAGGAAGAGCAGCAACAGCAAAGTCAAGAAAATGGATGGGCAGCCTTCCAAGAACCTAATGGCGGAGAGGCGGCGGAGAAAGCGGTTGAACGACCGGCTTTCGATGCTCAGATCTGTTGTTCCTAAGATCAGCAAGGTAATCAACAACACCCCATTTGAAAATTTTGTGTTTTTTCATGTTTTCACAATGTATATTCCATGCCCAAATGGAGACTAATTTTTTTTTTTTCAACAACACCCATTTGATGATTTTGTGTTTTTTCATCTCCTCAGTGTATAATCCATGCCCAAATGGAGGCTAATTTATTTATTTATTTTTTTCAATAAAACCCATTTCATGATTTTGTGTTTTATCATGTCCTCAGTGTATAATCCATCCCCAAATGGAGGCTAATTTATTTATTTATTTTTTTCAATAACACCCATCTGATGATTTTGGGTTTTTTCATGTCCTCATTATATAATCCATGCCCAAATTGAGGCTAATTTGTTATTTTTTTTTTTCATGTTGTCACAACTTATAATCCAAATTCCCAAATGGAGGCTAATTTGATTTTTTATTTTTATATATATTTTTCAATATTTGTGTTAATAGATGGACAGGACATCCATACTTGGTGACACAATAGATTACATGAAAGAGCTGTTGGAGAGAATCAACAATTTGCAAGAAGAAATTGAAGTGGGTTCAAAAGAGTTGAACATAATGAGCATTTTCAAGGAAGTTAAGCCTAATGAAGTGGTGGTCAGAAATTCACCCAAGGTATGGTGGTCTCTCTACAAACACTCAATTTATTTTTATTTTTATTTTTATTTTTATGGTTTAAGCTTAAACATAATCAGTGTTTATTTTTCAAAATGTTTTCTTGGCAGTTTGATGTGGAAAGGAGAAATATGGATACCCGAATCGAGATTTGTTGTGCCGGTAAGCAGGGACTGTTGCTATCAACTGTGAGTACCTTAGAAGCATTAGGCCTTGAGATTCAACAGTGTGTTATAAGCTGTTTCAATGATTTTGCATTCCAAGCTTCTTGCTCAGAGGTACAAATTAACTCATTTAATTCTACATTTTTTCTTCAATTACATTACACATACATACATATATATATATATATATATATATGGATATATATAATTTGATCATATATTGTGATAGGAAGTGGAGCAGAGAGCAGTAATAAGTTCAGAAGACATAAAGCAGGCACTCTTTAGAAATGCAGGATATGGAGGAAGGTGCTTTTAGAGATGATGATGACATTAGAAAGGAAAAAAAAAAGGGGAAAGATTTCTGAATCTCTGTGCATTTTCAGGGGCTTTGCAAGTGAGAGAGGTTGTAGTGATTTTGTCTTCTAGAATAAAAATGGTTTCTTTTATTAAAACCATCTCAAAAACCATTTCTGTAATATTTATTTCAAGTGCAAAGTTTGTTATTTTTATTTATTAATTGTTTAAAAATAAGATCAATTGGGTAACTGGCCAAAAGACCAAAATACCCTTGCTTACATGAGTGATGGGTAGCGTTTTTTTATCTGCAGTCCCATCCCACTCCCCTAATCAACCTGGCTTAATTCCAGTCTGGATGATGCGTTTTTCTGATAATTGTGCTTTAGCCATTGTATGTCCTAGATGCCGTAGACAGAGAGAAAAACAAAATTTTGATATTATTTTATACAAAGTGACGGTTCTCATAATCAATTAGACTTTTTAGACTCGTTAGCATGAATGTTAGAAAGGGTTCAAAGAGCTCATTTTTCTTGTATAGTTATTTGTTTCCCACTTGTTCTTCTGAAAGAAACACACAAGCACCAGACTCGAAGGTATATTTATATATATATATATATATAACATACACATTTTCAATGTTTGCCAAACAATGGGGAGAGTTCAAATGCAAGGCCCTAGGACAAAGTGCATTATTGCATTGTCACTATTAACTTGCAAAAAGAACAAAAAGGAATAACTCATCGAAACCATCCGAAATAACTTCATGTAACACTCGTGCAAGATTAGACATAAAGAAAATGAAAAAAGGCAATTTTTTTTTTTTTTTTTACTTTATACCCCCATAATTAAATTGGCACTATAACACAACTTGCAATAAAATTCTGTCCTCAATTATTTCACAAAATTCCTGAATTTGCCACATGATTGTAATTCTCCCTCCGCGGCACTTGCAAAGAAAACGAGGTTGTTTTGGCTCATGCTATGGTTAATTGGAAACAGTCTCTCCGTATGCAGAAGTAAGATCGCGTAATAATCAATTTTACACTACGTCAGAAGCTGTGACAACGAATTTAGAATTCGTGGAGCTAGTATGGACAACAAAAAAACTGAGAATGATGTATGTATGAGAAAAATAGTGAGTGATAAGAAAACAAGGTTATTTTGGCTCATGCTTAGGGAGGATGGTAATTAGGAAATAGTCTCTCTATATGCATAAATAAGGCTGCGTAACGCGTAATAACCTACACTGTGTCACAAGGCGGGATAACGGATTTGGAATGCGTGGAGTGAGAGTGGATGGCTAAAAAATTGAGAATGATGTATGTATGAGAAAAATATAAATAAAGCTGCATAAAGCCTAATAACCAATAATACACTATGTCATGAGGCGGGATAGTGAATTTGGAGTGCGTGAAGTGTGTGGATGGACAGCTAAAAAATTGAGAATGATGTATGTATGAAAAAACTAGTGAGTGATAAGGAAAATGCAATGACCAAGTACACTCATGTGATAAGGAAAATACAAGGATTAGTTCACTTATTTTCTAAGTGAAAACTATTGATGTTCTTTTATATATATATATATATATATATATATATATATATATATATATATCCTCATATGGCTAGGCAAACCAGCAGAGGCTGATGGGGAAGTGTTCTGTTATGTAAGGGAAGCATATTGTGTGTACCCCTAAACCATGTGCATGTTTTGAAGCACCTAAATGTAAAAATAACAAAACCAATCTGTGGATTCACAAGAAAATAGTAAATTGGCCACTTCAACTTTTTCTTTTTTGAATTTATTTATTTGTTTATTTTGTTTTGGCAAGGTAAATGAATTTGTAATAATTAAAAATATATATACAATTATGTGTTCCCACCATGCTTTAACACAATTTTGATCTCATGGCCCATTGGGAGATTATATTGGCTCTAACATAATTAAAACATTGCTTTGCCTGGTTTGATTGTGAATCTTTTGATATGACCCTAAAAATGACCTGACTTTTAAGAAAACCAACTTGTGCTACTAAAAGCACCCAATGGCAGGAAGAAGCTTGAATATTTCCACCTAGGATCTAGGAAGATGCTGAGATATTACCACACAGGATCCACCTCAGCACTGACCGCACAAAACTTGTCTTGATCATGGCTAATTAAAATTTTGTTGTGTTTGGAGTATGGAATTCTGATAGGGAATATCTAACCAGTTAGGAACTTCAAAGGACATGGGAGTCCAAGAGATTTGATAGGCTACAAGTGATAAGGAAAAACACAATTATTCTTTCTGATGACATCCTGCTACATAACACTATCATTTAACGTTCTTATAAGAGGAGAAATCAGACAATTCAAAAGGTACGACACAAATTCCTAAAAAAGTCCTTTCACCTTCTTTCCACCCTCTTGATCTAGCACTAACCTGATCGTCAGAGGCTCTTAGACTGGTACCACACCGGTACCCCTCGATCACCTTTCTCTTCCTTTTTTAGGTACGACGTTGTTTCGGGTCGCCGCTGGTTTGGTACTCCCAAGCATAATATTATGACGTTAAAAACAGGCGCAAGTAACAAGTCTTATGCAATGGGAATAGGCAAAAATCAATCATGGCTAACCTTGTGAATTAATAGAGATTTAGCATAACTGCCAAAACCACTTGAAAAGGTGATGTTGAAGTACCGAGTTTACAAATGAAGATGGCGATGTGAGACTAGCTCATTATCTTTCAAGAGTAATGCTACTCACACCACCGAGTACATAAACCTAAACAATGTGAAGAAAAAATAATAAATATATTCACAAGGATCTCACATGATTTGTTTTTTTCTTCCTCGACGAGGCCCCACATGATGTTATATCTAGGCCACTTATGATTAAGTTTTTAGTTTTAAAATATGATTCAGACAGTTCTAATAAGATTTCAATATTGAACAAAATTTTAATTTTTAATTAATTAATTTATTTATTTCAGGTTCTGTTTGGAAGTATGAAATCCACCTTTTGGAGTTTGAGAAAAATTTATGAGCACCATTTTCCTTCCCTCAAAAAACATAGCATATGGGTTTTTTTTCCTCATGACATATGGGCTTTATTTGGGAGTGTCGGGATTATATAATATATATAGGCTTGGATAAAGGGCTTTATTTGTGAATGAATGGACCTTTTTCACAATGCAGATATAAGATTGGACTTTATTATAAAATCTATCCAAACTGAGCCTTTTCTTTTCTAGGAACTAACCATATTGGGCCTTAAACCCTATGTTGTAATGTTGTATACTTGTATGGACTTGTTTGAGCTTCGTCATTAGAAATTAATTATATGATCCCGAGCAATGTGGCACATCAATAAATGCGTTATAGATGTGTAAATTTTAATTAATTTTTTGTTGATGTGTCACATGATGATTGGTCTATACTAATAGTTCAGGGATCATGTAATAATTTATCCTTCCCTAAAGGATGGAAGTGATCTCTGAAAAAATCCATTTAAGGAGCCTTGAATTCGAGTCTGTCTCGCTTAGTTACATGAATTATGCTCAAGACTTTTTATCAAGTAGCATAGTTCAAGGGTCATGAAATGGAGTGGGTTTAATCCGAGATTCAATTCAAAGTCCATTTTAACATAATTGGAGCACCAACAGGCTTGTGACATAACGGTACAAGACTCATATTTTTTGAAGGGAGGTCAAGGATTCGAACTTCAGTGGTCGTGATTTTCGATTCAGATCACGATATGAAAACACGTATTGCTCTGAGTTAGAATAGTTTGGTTTATTTCCTATTATAGTTTTAATGCAACACCACATGAACCATTAATTCAACAAATAAAAAAATGATATAAAACAAAATGTAATTTTCTTATTTTGGGCTATATAGAATCGGAACTTGAATTGGAATTGGAGAAAAGTTTAATTCAAAGTTATAGAAAATTGAACTAATTTTTTTTTTCAATTCCACCGATTTCAAATCTAAAACTACATAATTCTATTCAGCCGAACATAATCTTTTAAGTATTTATATTATAAAAAATGACATCGATCCCATGGAGAATAAAAAACAGTATTGTGGGGAGAAGAAATAAGAATGAGATCGACCAATAGTGCTCTAAACTGTGGTACTATTCTTTGTTACATGACATAGCATAGTGTTGTTTGGATGTCCAACAGTTGAAAGAACTCAAAATATCAAATCCAGTTGGCCAATTCCAAAACTTTCACATGCCATTGTTGATCTTGATTTTTATATCACACATTCCCTCTAGTAAGCTGAAAGTGGAATTAGAGGATGCTGGCTTGATGGAGATTGAAAATGACCATAACCTAAATTTTGGAACCAAGTCCAAATGGTCCAATCGAAAAACTAGTCTAGATTGAAAATGACCATGACCTAATTATACAATCATCATGCAGGCATATCTTTTTGTTTCGGACAAGGAAATCTCTTAAATGCCCGGCTCTCGACTATTGCTATTGCGCTTATCCATAGGTGGATCTCATCACAGCTTTGTAGTGGGATCCACCAGCATTGTGGGTAGTAGTAAGAGTCAGTAACCGGGGCATGCATCATAATATATAAACTCAATCACTAGCATATCTAACGAGTGGGTGCTTATTAATTTGTTTAAAAATTTAAGTTATTAAATATTACTATATACTTATTTATTTATATTTAATTACTCTACTCTTTTATTTGGATCTGACGTGGAACAAATATCCTCTTGTAACACTTACTATCATCTCATGTTTGTCTATATAAAATGATATGATGAGACAAGTGTAGATATTGGGTGACAAGTGTTGCAAAAAATTATTGTGCTTAGTTGGCTTTGTTCGAGTCAAACTTTTAGAGTAGATATTGGGTGCGTCAAGCATACCATTTGGTATATTCCGTTAGAGTGTTTCTCAAGTTTATCATAGTGCTTTATTTGAGGTGGATAAAATCTTCAGTTGATGTAGACTTATGAAGAGATCTTTGTTCGAGGTGGAGTTATGAAGAAACACGTCAAGACGAATTTTGAGCCAAGGTGGAGATTGTTGGTGATGATATGGACTCTACAATCTAACACGGACTCTAATAGACACGGGAGCCAGGGAGTTGGATAAGTTACAAATTTTTTTTTTTTTTCCTAGTTGGGACTCATACACACTGTCCACTGAGGTTCGAACCCCTGATCTCCCTTTGGGAAGTATGAGCCTTATACCACTAGGTCACAAACCTATTGGTTTGGATAAGCTACAATTAATAAAGCGATATGGATAAATAGTGGTTCTCCGATCCGTATTGAACAAGTAAACGGAAATTAATCCCCTTGTTAAATACTACAACCTACCTTATAAAAAAGGTAGTTAGCCAATCCAAAAGGTACGCCAAATATCCCTAACAGAGTCCATTCATCTTCCTGGCCTTGTACTAACTTGATCGTCGGAGATTCTTGGGCTGGTACCGCACCGGTGCCTTTTCGACAACTTTTCCTCTTCTCTGCAGGTTATGACGTCATTCTGGGTCATGACAGAATTTTGCATCATTAATTGGTGCCATCTGTGGGAAGCGATATTAGTTTCCTAGAAAAACAATGGTTCAGTTGTGATCCGGAGTCCAACTAGGAAAAGGAGGCCAGCACCCCTCGCGTCTTGACGGTGGAAGCCATCATCAACAACATGACGGCGGAAATCAGTCTCAGCATGGTGATGGCAGTCACCATCAACAACATTAAGGCGCAAATCAATCACATGGTGATGACAGTAGCTGTCAACCACATGACAATGAGAACCAGTCGCGTCACAACGATGGTCATTAATCTCATCATGACGATAATTAACCTCATCGCAGGAATAATCGACCTCGCGCTAGTTAGTCTCATGCTAGAGAAGATCAGTCCGAGTATGTATCCTGTCAACAGAAGGCGCCCAGGCGTGTTCTAAACGATGGGAAAATTGTCGTGTTGGAGCAACAGGTTCAGAACCTTACTCAAGGTATGAATCAGTCGGTCCAGCAAAATGCGGCAATCATGCAACACCTAGTTATCCCTGCAGTACCCCCTAAAGGTAACGATGACAGTGACAAAGTAGAACATAGTAAAGTGGGAGGCCGACAGAGACACCTGCGCACTTCCACGCCTCGTTCCCGGGATATGTCTGATAATGGAGAACGCACTAAAGCAACTTACGTTGATCAGCAGATCCAAGATCTCAAATCAAAAGTGGAAGGAATTGCCCAAGCCCTAAAAGGAAAGGGTCCCGCCATAGTTGATGACCTTGTTCAAAAGACGAATCTACCTTTTAATCCTCAGATCATGGCCCTCCCATTACCAATGAAATTCAAGATTGATCGGTTGATCAACTATACATCAACCTTCGCAATAGCACGAATCATTGTAAAATAGGGCTATTGGTCGGGTAAGTCGAACCACAGGGACTGCGCTAGTCTTACGGCAACCTTAGTGTCTAGAATCTTTCTAGAATGATGAAGGGTTTATAAATGTTTTGTTGTTTGTCACTTAAGCTAAGAATATTGAAATTGCATAAATTAGAAACTTGCAAGAATTAAAAAGAAATGAAATACAAATAGAGAAAAACTAGGGAAATGAATCCGCTCCAACCCTATACAAATTCTAGATTGAGATTAAATTGGGAAAATCAACATAAATGATGGTCATGACACATAACAACCCTTGGTTGCTATACTATCCTCAAGAGGTTCATTAAATCAAAAACAAGAATAATCCATCAAAGATTCACATGCTTGAACTACCTAAACTAGGGTGTAGTCTTCAACATGCTCCCTAAGCCAAAGATTATCAAGCCCTTAATTAAATGATGAGAGCACACAAAGTTAAGAATCAAGTATAAACCATCAAAGGGCATCCTAAGCAATGATTTATCAAAGTTCTCAAACTCCATGCCATTAAAACCATTCTATGATCTAACTTCCATTGTCACTATGGAAATGCAAGCAATATGATTAGGAAGAGAAACCATCTAAGACAAGATGAATAGCTCAAAATAATCATGTATAGACATTAGAATTCATTACAACACATATGATGCTCTAGATCATAAAATCACCAACAATAATACATTGAAATCCCAAAAGTAAAATCTACACTAGAACATGCTTACAAGGGAGGGGCTTCATCACCTCCCTAGAGAAGATTTAGTTACCCATAGGAGCAATGGAAGAAGGAAGAAGCTTGAAGACCTCCTCCATTTTCGTGCTCCCTTCTTCAAGCTTGAAGAACTCTATCTCCTTGCTCTCTTCTCTCTCTTCTAATCTTGTAGAATATGGGATAATGATATGTGTGGCCTTCCTTGCCTTATCTACCACCAAAAGGTCACCAACCAACATCTCCAACCACTTCATTAAAGAGGAAAGCAAAGTGAAGAAACCAAGGTGCAAGTGGGCTGAAATGAGCCATTTCCGAAGGGCATTCTGCCCAAAATTCGAGCACTCTAAGCAAGGCCTCGAGCACTCGAATTTAGTGTAAAAATGCCCATGCTTCACTTGCTCCGCTCAGACCTACTTTGGTTAAACAGCCATAACTTTGGACTCCGAACTCCGAATGATGAACCGTTTGAAGATTTAGAAAGCTAATTCAGAGCTCTAAATATTTTATGTTTTGGTGGAGATCCAATTCTCAAGGATAGTTGGTCGAAAATGAAGATCAAGGCAGAATTTCATTGCTGCCAGGCAGTTCTGCGCGCCTCTGGTAACAAGGCCATAACTCTCTGCTCCGAGCTCCGAATGACAAACCGTTTAAAGATTTGGAAAGCTGATTCAGAGCTCTAAATCTTTCATGTTATGAGGGAAGTCCAGTTCTTGAGTTAGGAAGGTCAAAATGGCGAGCAAAGTTCAGGATCCACTGCTGCCAGAAATTCAGCCTTGTGCCTTTTGATGGCCAAAACTCCACAAAGCCTTGATTTTGCTCCTTTTTTGGCAAATGGACCTGAAAATATATACATACACACAAATGAAGATAATCTACTTAATTAAACAAACAACGGACTTAACTAATGCAATTTAGGGCGCTTAAATATACAGTATTCAGCGCTTATCACACCCCCAAACTTACATTTTGCTAGTCCCTTAGCAAAACTACAATGAAAAACTTAATGAAAAGACAACCATGGGCATGCTACTACAAAAATATCATCCATGGTAAAATGAGATAGATACATAGCTCAAATACAACTTGAAACAGACAAAAACTAGAGATGGGGTCATTGGGAAGACTACCTTGCATATATGAAGCATTGATACAAAAATTGGCTAAATACATTTCCACATACATGCATCAACATCAAAGTCTATATAAATAACTCAATTATCATCTCGTGAAAGGAAATCAACTCTAGCTTCAGTGAAAGTGAATTGGATTCTCAACATGCGGCTTTTACTTTCTTTTCCAATTCCAAAGCACAAGTTTGCAAATCATTAAATTCCCCTTTAAATGAGGTCCCTAAGGCATGATTTTATTTACAAGACAACTTTTGTTGCTTGTTGACAATTTATTGTAACTCATAAGCGAAACATAGAATGGTTGTGCAATGCTGAAATCCCTTAAGCTTTCTAACCAACCTATGTAGCAAGCGTTAGGCCAACAACTCCCAAACCAGATGGCTTTAGGGTGTTAAGTGTAGAGACACTCCATAGGGCTTAATAGCTCAAGTTGGAAAGGCTACGAACTCCAACGAACCATGTTTATTACCAGTTTATTTTTTTGAATGACCGTGCAATGTTTAAGTCCCTTAAGCTTTCTAACCAACCCCTGTAGCAAGCGTTAGGCCAACAACTCCCAAACCAGACGGTTTTAGGGTGCTAAGTGTAGAGACACTCCTAGGGCTTAATAACTCGAGTTGGAAAGGCTACGAACGTCAACTGATCATTATTTTCTTTCTTTCTAAGTGTTTTTTTTTTTTTTTTTTTTTTTTTTTTTTTTTTTTTTTTTTTTTTTTTTTTTTTTTTAGATTCATGCCAAAAGTATTCATCCATTAGGTTCATCAAATCAGATTAACTAGGGCAAGGTCATGGTCAATCAAGTTGCATGCCTCACAGTTAAGTTTCCAATGTGCATCTGTGCATTGTGAAGCTTAAAAGAGTGTCAAATCCAGCGAGAATTTAATTGAGACATTTATACAAACTAATTTGAATCTACATGATCATTTCAACTTAAATTTTTCTTTATTTTCAAAAATGTCAATTGCTTCTATACACAAGGTATTAAACATATGCTTCATCTCCAACTAGTGTCAAGTTATATTATCATTGCTTAGCAAAAATGCAAAACCAAAAATGCATAAATGCACCCCCAAACTTAAATGTCACATTGTCCTCAATGTGAGGAGACAAGTAAATCAAAATAAGAGCAAAAAAGGGGGGAAAGGAACAATAATACCAAGTGGAGTGACGACGACGTAGATGGTCAGCCATGCGAGTGTGCAAATGCGTCCCCCAAACTTGGACATGAAGACCGATCAAAACACAACTAATGTACACAGGTAAAAATCAAAACATAAATAAAAAGAAAAACAGGACTTATTTATTTATATATATATATATATATATATATATATATATATATATATATATTTTGTTATAATATTATTATTATATATATATAGGATTATGTTTTTTTTTTTTTTTTTGGAATGAATGGCATGCATGAGTTGGTGGTGAGTGAGAAGGTGAGGTGGGTGAGGGTGGATGCCGAGGGTGAAGGGGATAGAAGCCAAGGTGGGTTGGTTTGGGTTGGGTGGCTGCATGGTTGAGAGTGGGGAGCATGCATGGTTTGCATGCTTGGGTGGGGAGGTGTGGGTTGTTTGGTGGAGAATGGAGAGGTGGGGATGCCGAGAGGGTGGCATGAGAGAGTGAGGGGCATGCATGCATGGGCTTGCATGCATGCATGCAGGAGGGTTGAGGTTGGTTGGCATGGTTGAGGAATTTAAGCGAACACCTGGCGTGCACCACAAAAAGGAGAAGGTGAAAATGAGTGGGGTGGAGGAGGAAACCCAAAAAATTTGGCAAGATAACAAGCTCTAGCATAGAGCAACATCAACAACAAGCAACCCAAGCATCAACAAAATCACCGACATGCAATCCCATCCTCCTTATGATGAAATAAAGACAAGGAAAGGAGAAAAAAAGGAAGCTCCAGAATATGAAATGGGAACTGCAGAGATGTAGGGGTGGTGGCAATGTGGGTGGGCTGGTGGTGGATGAGAGATGGATTGGGTGTTGTGGGTAGAGAGAGGAGGTGGTGGCATGCATTTGGTGCATGGAGGGGTTGGTGGGTGGTGTGCCGAGAGAAAGGTGGTGTGAGGGGGTGAGGGTGTGGGAGTTTTATGGGTTGAGAGGGAGGTGGAGTGGGGAGGTTGGTTGGTTGGTGTGGGGAAAGGGAGGAGCCGAGAGAGAGGGAGGTGGTTGTGAGGTGGAAGAGGGGTTGGTGGTGGTTTTGTGGGTTGAGAGGGAGATGGAGCTGCGAGGGAGAGAATGGGTTTTAAACGAGAGAAAAGAGAGCTTGGTTCGAGCACTCGAAGGCCCACTTCGAGTGCTCGAAATTGGGGCAGAGAGTTGGGTGATGGGCTAGGGTGCTGGCATGAGGAGTTCGAGCACTCGAAGCTTGGTCTTCGAGTGCTCGAAAGTGGAGCAGTGGGTTGCCGAGAGAAGATGGGTGTGAGTTGGTTGAGGTGCAGGGCATGGTGAGGGTTGATGGTGGTTGAGGGGTGGTGAGGTTGGTTGTGAGGGTTGGTAGGAGGGTGGTGGGATGCATGCATGGGTTTGGCATGCATGCATGCAGGAGGTGAGCTGGGTGGTGAGGTGGGTGGTGAGGTGAGAGGTTTGGTGAGAGGTTTGGGAGGGATGTGGCATGCATGCATGGGCGTGCATGCATGCAAGGGTGAGAGTGGAGGGTGGTATGAGGGAAGATGGGTTTGTATGGTGGATGAGAGAGAATTGGTTTGGTGGTGCAGAGAGGAGATGATGTTGGTTAGGGTGGGAAGGTTGGTTATGCATGGTGTTGTGCATGCATGGGGGTATGCATGCATGCATGCAGGGTGGTGATGTGGTGCATGGCCGAGAGGGTAGATGGTGTTAGAGAGGGTGATGGAGGTTGAGAGGTGTGGCATGCATGCATGGGCGTGCATGCATGCATGCAGGGTGGTTGGGAAGGATGTGGTGGGTTGGTGAGTGAGTGTGGGTTTGCATGCATGCATGGGCGTGCATGCATGCATGGGAGGAGGGTTGATAGGAGGGGTGATGAGAAGTTTGGAGGTTTGGCATGCATGCATGGGCGTGCATGCATTCATGCAGTGTGATGAGCTGGGTGGTGAGGGAGGTGGGTTTGGTGTGTGGATTGGGAGTTGGCTGCGAGGATGGGAGTTGGAGCACTCGAAATGGCCTTTTCGAGTGCTCGATATTGTGGCAGAGAGTGAGGGTTGGCTGGGGCATGGAATTCGAGCACTCATACCAGAATTGAGAGTGCTCGAAATGAGGGCAGTAGGTTCGGCAGTATGGGTGGAAGAATTTGGAGCACTCAAATTGGAAGCTAGAGTGCTCCAAAAATGGGCAGTGAGCTTGGGATTGATGGTGAAGACATCTGGAGCAATCCAAATGGAATTTAGAGTGCTCCAAAATGGGTAGTAGCTCATGGAATTTTGATTAGATCATTCGAGCACTAGAATCTTGGCCCAGTGAGCATTTTGAATGGATGCAATTGCTGAAACAAATGTGTCAAACTTTGCAACATCTTGCTAATGCATGAATATAATTGGAAATTTTTTTCAAAATGTAACACATTTCCAATGTATGGATGAATTTTGAACTTTGCAAATTCATTCCATTCCAATGCATGGATGTAAAAATTTTTAAACGTGGCATGCCATTCCCATGCATGGAAAGATTTTTAAAGCTTTGCATGGCAGTTGGAAAAATATTTGAAAACTTTGCCATTCCCATGCATGGAAAATTTTAAAATTTTGCACATTATTCCAATCTAATGCATGGATGGATTTTTGAAGCTTTGCATGCATGGAAAGAAATTGAAATTTTGCATGGGACAATGCATGGGGAATTTTGAAAAATTTTCAAACATTGCAAATGCATGGAAAAAATTTTAAACAGTGCAAGAATTTCAATGCATGGATGATTTTGCGAAAATTTTCAAGAATGTATTACAAATGAGACATTATGCACATGAGTAGCATTCCCAAGATCCGATGAAATTGCTAGGAAGCGATGGAAATTTCCGGGAATGAAAATTAGAGTTGAGAAGGTCTAAGAAAAATCAAATTTTTGGCTTTTCTAAACCATTTCCCAGAAAATTTTGCAAGGCACGAGCAATTTCAAAAAGAAGGAAGCTTGGAAATTGAAAGAATTGCTTCCCTTGCTTTGCTAAATTTAATGTCGATAGCTAGACGAAGTTAGAGCAGGTACTAATCCTCAAAAATCTCGATAGCTAGACACACCGAGATCAGGTTAGTCCTCCTTACCCTATACCATGTCTCTCAAGAGATTCAAGCTTCCCCAAATAGGATAATTCTTTTAAAAGCGAAGGAGGAAGAGCTTGAAGACAAAAGTGGAAAAGAGGTAGCGGAAAGACCTCAACCCACTCTTCATCCTCAATGAAGAACTTTGGATTATGGGGCTTATTTGGATTATAGGAAGATGGAGTAGGTGAGAGTGCACCTAGCAAAGGCTTTTGAAGGGTCATATTGAGCACGGGAATGCTCGACAACTTATCCTTCAAAATTTCAACATCCTCCTCACACTTATCCGGCGGTTCGGGCTCAACAACTTGAGACAACTCAAGAGAAGGAATGAGATGAGATGCAAGCTCCCAAGAAAGAGATACATTTGATGTTGACCAAGGAAGATAATGAATAGGTGGATGAATATTAAGCAAAGAATTCACCTCTGAAATGGAATTGTCAACATTAAAATCCTCACAATTGAAATGAGCCAAACAAGCTTTTAGAGGATCCTCCATTGAAGGAGGTGCATCAAGCAAAGGATTATTTAGGGGTTGTTCTAGAGTTTTAAAGGATGCAATCTCATCATCTTTTTCCTCATTTTTAACCACAAATTCTTCCATTTTATGAGTGGCAACAATTTGATCTTCAACCACTATTTCATCATTTTCATATGTGATGACCACTTGATCATTCTCATGATGAAAGTTACTAGGAGTAATCTCATCATTCATAGAATTTTCTTTTGGATTGGCCATAAATTCAAATGAAAATGTTTCCTCCTCTTCATGATTTTTAGCATTAATCCTTTGTTGAATTTGAGATATTTGGTCATCTATCATTGCACTAACTTGGGACTGGTGATATGGTACCACTTGATTGATAGACTCTACTGTGGATTGCATGCTAGCAAGGGAGGCCAATAGTTGATTGTTGGAGTCCATCATTTGCGTGTGCATAGACTCCATCATTTGTTTGTTAGCAACAATTAGCTCATCCAATGGAGACGGTGGAAAAGGAGAAGAGGGCGGGAAAGAATGATCATTGGGTTGAAAAGGTTGCATATGAGATTGTGGGGTTGAATTTCCTATGTCATGCCACAAGAAGTTTTGTTGGTCTCCCCAACCCGAGTTGTAACCATTGAAGTATGGATTACTACCCGGTTCAAAGAAATTTTCATTTGGTTGCTCTAGATAAAAATCCGAGAATTGTCTCGTTGGAAGACAATCTCTTGTATGATGTGAATTACTAGAGCAAAAAGCACAAAACGCATGTGGTGTGTAGAATTGAGTTGGAAGATAACTACCCTCCATCTAGGACTTAAACATCAACAACACACAACATAATCAACACAACAATTCTTTATCATCAACTCCACATACAATGATCCCTTTCTCCTCAATTATCAACAAGATAGGAAATAAATGGCCACGACAAGGACCGATGCTTTGCAATATAGTAAAACAAAAATAGCCTCGACAAGGGCTTCACAAGCTAAATTAAACACATACACAATATTCACAATGCGAAACTAGAAGTCACGAGACTTACCTGGGGGCCTCTAGACTTACAATTTGCTAGCGTTCCCCACGGCGAGCTTCGCGTTCCTAGAATCTCACTTACAACACAAAAATGGTTAAACCACACAAGAAATATTCACAAAACACAGTATTCACAATCAAACTAAATTTAACCCTAGAACTTTGGTCGCTAAACCGTTTGCAGTCCCCGGCAACGGCGCCAAAAATTGATCGGTTGATCAACTATACATCAACCTTCGCAATAGCACGAATCATTGTAAAATAGGGCTATTGGTCGGGTAAGTCGAACCACAGGGACTGCGCTAGTCTTACGGCAACCTTAGTGTCTAGAATCTTTCTAGAATGATGAAGGGTTTATAAAGGTTTTGTTGTTTGTCACTTAAGCTAAGAATATTGAAATTGCATAAATTAGAAACTTGCAAGAATTAAAAAGAAATGAAATACAAATAGAGAAAAACTAGGGAAATGAATCCGCTCCAACCCTATACAAATTCTAGATTGAGATTAAATTGGGAAAATCAACATAAATGATGGTCATGACACATAACAACCCTTGGTTGCTATACTATCCTCAAGAGGTTCATTAAATCAAAAACAAGAATAATCCATCAAAGATTCACATGCTTGAACTACCTAAACTAGGGTGTAGTCTTCAACATGCTCCCTAAGCCAAAGATTATCAAGCCCTTAATTAAATGATGAGAGCACACAAAGTTAAGAATCAAGTATAAACCATCAAAGGGCATCCTAAGCAATGATTTATCAAAGTTCTCAAACTCCATGCCATTAAAACCATTCTATGATCTAACTTCCATTGTCACTATGGAAATGCAAGCAATATGATTAGGAAGAGAAACCATCTAAGACAAGATGAATAGCTCAAAATAATCATGTATAGACATTAGAATTCATTACAACACATATGATGCTCTAGATCATAAAATCACCAACAATAATACATTGAAATCCCAAAAGTAAAATCTACACTAGAACATGCTTACAAGGGAGGGGCTTCATCACCTCCCTAGAGAAGATTTAGTTACCCATAGGAGCAATGGAAGAAGGAAGAAGCTTGAAGACCTCCTCCATTTTCGTGCTCCCTTCTTCAAGCTTGAAGAACTCTATCTCCTTGCTCTCTTCTCTCTCTTCTAATCTTGTAGAATATGGGATAATGATATGTGTGGCCTTCCTTGCCTTATCTACCACCAAAAGGTCACCAACCAACATCTCCAACCACTTCATTAAAGAGGAAAGCAAAGTGAAGAAACCAAGGTGCAAGTGGGCTGAAATAAGCCATTTCCGAAGGGCATTCTGCCCAAAATTCGAGCACTCTAAGCAAGGCCTCGAGCACTCGAATTTAGTGTAAAAATGCCCATGCTTCACTTGCTCCGCCCAGACCTACTTTGGTTAAACAGCCATAACTTTGGACTCCGAACTCCGAATGATGAACCGTTTGAAGATTTAGAAAGCTAATTCAGAGCTCTAAATATTTTATGTTCTGGTGGAGATCCAATTCTCAAGGATAGTTGGTCGAAAATGAAGATCAAGGCAGAATTTCATTGCTGCCAGGCAGTTCTGCGCGCCTCTGGTAACAAGGCCATAACTCTCTGCTCCGAGCTCCGAATGACAAACCGTTTGAAGATTTGGAAAGCTGATTCAGAGCTCTAAATCTTTCATGTTATGAGGGAAGTCCAGTTCTTGAGTTAGGAAGGTCAAAATGGCGAGCAAAGTTCAGGATCCACTGCTGCCAGAAATTCAGCCTTGTGCCTTTTGATGGCCAAAACTCCACAAAGCCTTGATTTTGCTCCTTTTTTGGCAAATGGACCTGAAAATATATACATACACACAAATGAAGATAATCTACTTAATTAAACAAACAACGGACTTAACTAATGCAATTTAGGGCGCTTAAATATACAGTATTCAGCGCTTATCAAAGATGCCTCATCTTGACAGTTTTAACGGAACTCGCGACCCCCTCTACCACTTAGAAACTTTTAAGTCCCTCATGAACTTGCAAGCCATTCTAAATGAGATCATGTGCAGGGCTTTCCTTACAACACCCAAAGGGTCAGCCCGGGTTTGGTTTAATAAATTGAAGCCAGGATATATCAACGACTTTGATGAACTCAGTAAGTAGTTCATAAGGCATTTTATTACAGGGAGGAGACATCAAAAGCCAACTACTTATCTGTTGAATGTTAAGCAAGACAAATAGGAGTCGTTGCATGATTATATTGGCCAGTTTAATACGAAAATGTTACAAGTTGATGAGGTGGATGATAAGGTTGCCCTTACAGCCTTTATGGGAGGGTTACAATCCTCTAAGTTCCTATTTTCCTTGTCAAAAGACCCACCAAACAACATGACAGAGTTATTAATAAAGGTCCAGAAACATATGAATGCTGAAGATGCCATGAATTTAAGAAAAGGCAAATGAGTCGACGACAAGAAAGAAGACAAGAAAATTCCAGCTGCTAGCTCCAAAGACTAGAGAGACACTAAGTTCAGAAAGCCTACCAATGATAAGCCCCTTAGGGTACCCAGGGGGTAAGATAGCTATAAAAACTTCACTCCCTTGAACACACCGATCAGCCAGATCCTCTTGCAGATCCAAGATGACCCAAGTTAAAATCAAATCCAACAAGGAGATCTAGGGACAAATATTACCAGTTCTATAGAGACTATGGACACAATACTGATGATTGCTTCGACTTGAAGAACCAAATAGAAAGCCTAATTTAACGGAGGCAGTTGCACATATATACCACTGACCGTAAAAAAGGTGCAACTCAACTTACCTGTGAGAACAGAAAAACAACCCTCCTGGCCGCCCGTTGGGAAAAATAAATGTGATTTCGGGAGGATATGCGTGTGGGGGAGAATCAAGCTCAGCGCGAAAAGCCCATGTTAGGGGAATTCGGAGCTCCACAGGAGTCAATAAAGTTGAGATTCATGAACCCCCAGCGAAGTCTCCTAGAGTGGAAGGCCAAGACATTACCTTTTCGGAACAGGATGCTAAGGGAATCCAGCAGCCCATGATGATCCTTTAGTAGTGACAGTAGTCATGGCCAACTACGCAATCCATCGCGTACTAATAGACAATGGTAGTTCTGTCGACTTGTTATTTATTGAAGCATTTGCACGATATGTATTGGCTGGGAAAGGTTAAGGCTAACGAAGTCCCCCCTTGTTGGTTTTTCTGGAGAAAAATTTTTCCCTTTAGGTGTAGTCACACTTTCGTTGACAACCGGGACCAGTCCGAAACAAGTAACCGTGATGGTAGATTTTCTGGTAGTGGACTGTCCGTCTACGTATAATATAATCTTGTGGAAAACGACTTTGAATGTAATGAGAGCCGTCACTTCCACGTACCACCTATTGATGCGGTTCCCTGTAGAACAAGGCATTGGTGAGTTAAGAGGTGACCAAGTAACAGCAATGGAGTGTTATGTCGTCGTTTTAAGAACAAAAAAGTTGCAGGAAACATTGGCCATTGAGAAACCGTAAGGGGTAACTGAGAAGGAACCCACTCAAAGGGCGGAACTAGTGGACGACCTCGTAGAGATAGATTTGGATGAACAAAGAACCGGAAAAAAAGTGAGCATAGGGTCACTACTCAACCCACTCATCCGAGATTCACTTGTTCAGCTTCTCAGAGACAACAAAGGTGTGTTTGCATGGACACATGATGATATGCCTAGCATAAACCCTTTCATTGTGCAACATCGACTTAATGTGGATCCATCTTTTAAGCTAGTTAGACAGAAAAGGGGGGTGTTTGCTTGTGATACCCCTCGATTCTAGAGCCACGGGTAATCAAGTCCGAGCACAGAATACAAGGGATATCAAACAATTAATATTTAAATAAGCATTTGAATATAAAAAAATAAATAATTAAGAATTAAATAAACAATAAGCTGAAGGAAAACTAAATAATAAATCCCTATTTTAAAATTCTCAAATAAATAATAATTAAAAATCCAATAATAAAATCCTCCAATCCTCGAATACTAGTAATTAATTAAACTACAACTCGGGAATCCATATTGTGGACCCTTAATAATATCCTAACTGAAATAACTGAACTGAAATAAAACTAATAATTAAACCATGAAGAAGAGTTCTATGTAGAGTCGGAAGAGTGAATGACTGTCTCTGCTCGGCACGAACAATCTCTAAGGCTGGAACTGACGAACACCTGAAAAATAATGGTGGGTCAGGCCCACATACAAGTTCTAATCTACTACATCCCAAACAGAGACCCGATACACGTACATATCCTAATTAATTCAACAATAACTAAATAGTCCATAAATAGATATATACACACTAAAGAAACCTCATTAGATTATAGAGTTGTCTCAACCTGAATAGTAGGCAACATGCAAAACGCACATACAATGGGCATAAGTACTTAGACCTACCGGGGTACACAACTACACTATATCTAGCTACACATCCCTGGCAATATACGCACCCTAACCACTGATCCTGAGACTCAAGCTCATATCATGGTGTATAATTCTATATGTAAAATCCGTCCTATCCAACCATCAAAATAACCTTTCCAATTAATATTTCAATAATATGTCATCCAACTATTCCGTTGACCTGATACGAATAAGTAGGACTTAACACTATGGTTAATCCGTTCCCTTATTTAAAATAGGTAGGACTTAACTCTTAAGTTAATCCGTCCTTAATATGCCCCCATCCCATAATGGTGCATTAATCCATATCATAATCAAATAAAAGTTTCAAATCCAAGGATAATGTCAATAATGTTTACATATAACAATCCAAATAAATATGATATAAATCATATACACATCATTTGCATTTACTTGAGCAAAAATATAAATTCCAAATAGCATGCATTTAATTTACATCACAAGAAATTAACATGCATCTCAACTAAATTGTACATCTCTATGTTCTGATTAAATTAATTTAAATCTAACAATTGATTAAAATAATTAAATCCAAGAATATTTAATTGATTAAAATAATTTAATCCAAGAATATTTAATTAATTTATCTCTTTTAAAATTAATTAAATTCCATACTTAGCATGTAAACTTAAATCATGCATTCTAATTCTTAATGAATTTATTAAATAAATATTTAATACTAATCCATCAATCAAAAATAATAATATCAGTTTAATATCACAATATTAATTAATCTAACTTTTAAAATATTTAGCGCATAACTAACATTTTTTTTATATACCAAATTCCTTTCTAATAATTTGAAACAATATCAAATTATTATAAGTTGAATTTTCATTATGGCTTACGTAGAAATTGAAATCTCAATTGCAAACTCAATGTAACAAACTGAAGATTCCTAAAACTATTCTTTCTCATTCGGCGTGCATAGAAAAAAATAAAATCTCATTATCATTTAAATCACATTCTGGATTTTCTTTATTAAATCAATTATCAATAGTTTCCTCGTTCGGCGTGCACAGATTTATAAAGAATGCCTTATGACTGCACCCACATATGCATAAACTGATTCATGCATCAATTAAATAACATAAATTAAGTTAAAATCAAGGCCACCAACAGCGTAGGCAGAAGAAAACAAATAATTAAAATCCATTATTGAAATATGAACTGAAATTCCTAAATCAATTCATATAATTAGATTCCAATTAATTTATTTAAAGAATCTAGAATTAATCTAGCATGCATAGAGTATGAATCAAAGGAGAAGAGAAGAATTAGAACTTGCCTTTAGAGATTTGATAAAAACCCTAGCCTCCTTATTCCTCTTTCTCTTCCTTCTTTATCTCTCTAAAATATATTTCGTGATTTATTTTCTAACCCCTTTTACTAACCTATAGTTATATATTTATAGGCTAAATAAAATAACCTAATCATTTTTTCCAATCCAAGTTAAACTAATAATAAAATAAAAATAAAATTTCAATACTAAAAAGGTAATTAAAATATATTTTATGTACAATCTATGTGTAATCCTTTTTATATATAACATATAAATATACACATCAGATTATTACTAAAGAACTTTCCTTATATATATATATATATATATATATATTATATATACATATCTAACCGTCCATGGATACTTATCCATACCCGTCAAATCCCTTATCCAAGTAGTCCATGGAACCCAATTGGTTGATCCATTACTACAATCCATATCCAATTCCTTAAAAAAATATAAAAAATAAAAATAAAAATAAAACAATTAAATTCCTAAACACACAATTTCATTTAAACAAATAAATCAATTAACACATTTAAACAAATAATTAAATCAATTAAACAAGTAAATAATTAGCTAAGAAATCAACTAAATAATTAACTGCAATTAAAAATAATTTTAAAAAAAATTACCGAGACTATCCTTTTAAAATCAGGGGTATTACATTGCTCCAGAAAAATTCCTCGCTAAATTAGAAGAGGTCGAGAAGCTCCTAAAAGCCGACTTTATCCGAGAGGTACAATACATTGGCTGTCAAATGTGGTCCTGGTCAAGAAGGCAAATGGCAAGTGGAGGCCTTGTGTTGATTACACAGATCTAAATAAGGCTTACCCAAAGGATAATTTTCCTTTGCCGAGGATCGATATGTTGGTTGAAGGAATAACAGGACATGAGTTACTGAGCTTCATGGATACTTACTCCAGATACAACCAGATCCCTATATATGCTCCTGATAGTGAAAAAACTTCTTTTATCATTGACAGAGGTATATATTGCTACAAGGTGATGCCATTCGGGTAGAAGAATGCTGGTGCCACCTATCAGAGACTGGTTAACACAATGTTCAAGCAACTGATAGGGAGAAACATGGAAGTATATGTAGATGACATGTTGGTAAAGAGCCTGAAGGCTGAAGACCACATAACTGATTTACAGGAATCTTTTGATGTGCTTAGGGCCCATAATATGCGGTTGAATCCAAGCAAGTGCGCATTTAGGGTATCCTCAAGAAAATTTCTGGGGTATATGGTAAGCCAAAGGGGAATTAAAGCAAACCCTGAGAAGATTCGGGTAATACTAGATATGAGATCACTTAAATCAACTAAAGAAGTTTAGAGGCTAGCGGGAAAGGTAGCAGCTTTGAACAGGTTAATCTCCCAAGCCACTAACAAGTGCCTTCCTTTTTTTAAGATACTAAGAAAGCCTTCGAGTGGACCCCAAAGTGCGAGCAAGCATTCATTGGACTCAAAGACTATCTTAACGTACCACCATTGTTGTCCCGAGCAATTTTAGGAGAAAAATTATACTTTTACCTACTAATTTCCCCTACAGCGGTAAGCTCAGCATTGGTCAGGGAAGAAAACGGTATTAAAAAACCGGTATATTATACTAGCCGAGTACTTCGGGGAGCAGAAGAAAGGTACCCGGTAATAGAGAAACTAGTGTTTGCACTGGTTGTGGTTGCAAGGAAACTCAGACCATACTTCCAAGCACATACCATAATAGTGCTGACTACCAACCACTAAGGCAGGTCCTCTACAAGCCAGAGACATTCGGATGCCTTATGAAATAGTTAGTAGAGCTCGGTGAGTTCGATATCCAATACAAGCCAAGGGTACCAATAAAAGGCCAAACACTTGCTGATTTTGTGGTTGAGTTTTCTTCCTCTCTAGAAAAAGATGGGGTCATAGCCCCAGCTGAAATTGATCCTGAGAATCAAATGCATTTGGAGGATATTTGGTGATTTTATGTTGACGGTTCATCCAACGCCCGAGCCTGTGGGGCAGGATTGGTGATTATATCACCAGAGGGAGAGAATCTGAAATATGCACTTCGATTTGGTTTTAGAGCTACCAATAATGAAGCAGAGTACGAGGCTTTGATAGCAGGATTAAAGTTAGCAGAAGCTCTCAGAGTGTAGCAATTAAAGGTGTTTACTGATTCTCAGTTGATTGCAGGGCAAGTTGGTGAAGAATATGAAGCCAAAGATGACAAGATAAAATTGTACTTACATAAGGTAAGGGGCCTAATTAGTCACTTTAAGAAGTTCACAATCCAGCAAATACCCGGAATTGAGAACGAGAATGCAGATGCATTGGCTCGACTAGCAACCGCAGTGGAGCTTGGGAGTATTAAGCTATACCACTTGAGTACTTGGAAAAGCCTAATGTATCCAAAAAGCACAAGGAAGTAAACCAGTTGGCACTAGGCTAGAGTGGGCAGACTCAATAGTCAAGTACCTTAAGGATGGGGAGCTACCATAAAACCCGGTGGAAGCTCAAAAGGTACGGATCCGAGTGCCCATGTATACGCTTATCGATGGAGTTCTCTACAAAAATTTTCGTTGCCCTTTTTACGTTGTGTCTCAGCAGAGGAAGCTCGTTATATTATGAAAGAGATACACGAAGGCGCTTGCGGAAATCATGCAGGGGGCAAATCCTTGGCTTACAAGGCAGTTCATCAAGGCTATTATTGGCCCACTATGTAGAGAAATGCACTGAAATTTGTAAGGAAGTGTGATAAATGTCAACGATTCACCAATTTCCCTAGACAACCACCAGAGGAGCTAGTGCCGATGTCAAGTCCATGGCCCTTTGCTCAATGGGGAATGGGCCTGATTGATCCACTGGCTACAGGGAAAGGGCAAACCAAGTATGTTGTTGTAGCAATTGACTATTTCACAAAGTGGGTAGAAGCTTAACCACTGGCCACCATCACTACAAACAATGTCAAGGACTTTGCTTAGAAGTCTATAGTATGCAGGCTTGGAGTTCCTTAAGTCATTGTGTCAGACAACGGGAAGCAGTTCAACTGTGTTGTCTTCAAAGATTTTTGTTCCCAGTTAGGAATAAAAAATCATTTCTCATCACCAGGGCATCCGCAAGCCAATGGGTAAGTGGAAGTGGGCAACAGAACAGGACTCAGTTTAATTAGGAAGCGACTTGAGAAGGCGAAAGAGGGGTGGCCAGAAGAGCTGCCTGGTGTATTGTGTGGCTTACAGAACTACATCAAAAACCCCAACAGGTGAAACTCCGTTTCTTTTAGCCTTTGGGAGCGAAGCTGTAATTCCAGTGGAAACTGGTGTAACAAGTTTCGGAACCAAACACTACAATACACTCCAAAATGAAAGAGAACTGGCTGTCAACTTGGACTTAATCGAAGAGAGAAGGGAACAAGCTCAAATCAGAGTTGCAGCCTATGAACAAATGATGTCTCAATATTATAACTCTCGTGTAAAGAAAATGAGGTTTCAACCCGAAGACCTCGTCCTATGTGGAGTGACTAAGGCAACTAAGGAACCCAACGAAGACAAACTTGCCCCTAATTGGGAAGGCCCTTATAGGGTTATTTATACAAAAAGACAAGACACTTATTAACTAGAAACATTAGGGGAAGGCAACTTAACCACCCTTGGAATGCAGAGCACCTGAGGAAATACTATCAGTAAAGTTATAATTCAATATTAATGTTAGTTTCTAGTTCTTGTGATGTTTAGTGTTAGTTCTGTTAGTTTTGTATCAATTCATGACTTAGTCTTTTATTTTCAATAAGCCTCAAGGCAAATGATGGTTTTAATAAAATTCATTTTAGGTACATCAACTCTTGATCAATGATCTTCATTTTTATTTTTATTTTTATTTTTTACTAGCAACGTCCCCGTATTACAAGGGATGATAAGAAGTGTCTTGTATTACAAGGACCCAGGCTGAATGAATCCCGTAATCAACGTCCCGGTATTACATGGGATGATAAAAAGTGTCTTGTATTATACGGACCCGAGCTAAATGAATCCCGTAATCAATGTCCCGGTACTACAAGGGATGGTAAAAAGTGTCCTATATTATAAGGACTCGGACTGAATGAATTCCGTAATCAACGTCCCCGTACCATAAGGATAGCGATAAGTGTCCCGCATTACAAGGGCTGGGTTAAATAAAACTTAAAGCCAATATCACGTATGATATGGAATCTTAATAAAGTTTCCCACAATGCTTAAACCCTACATAATGGGAGTTTGATATGATATTTGAAAAGGAAATATTCGATATTACAGCAACGGAAGGATTGAAATTGCATAAAGGGTGGAGCCTAAAACATAAAGCTACTCTTCGTCCTCTTCTTCCTCATCCTCTCACCTATGGTGTACTGTGGGGAAGTTACCGGGAAAGCCTTAAAGATATCAAAATCCTTGTCTGAATATTCTTCACAAGTAAGGGATCGAAAACGCTCAAAACCGTTGTTAAAGCTCTGTGCTTCATAAAATGCATATTCCGCAGAGTCTTTGAACCTTGCAACGGTACATCCTCCCTCAACCATAAGTTTGGTGGACATTTCAGCGTTAAGTTCTGCCACACGTAAGTCAAGACCTGTCTGTGCTTCTTTCAACTTTTGAGTTAGGCTTTTTTTAGCAGCCTCTGCTCGAACTCGGAGCTCCCTCTCTTTTGAAGTTTCAACCAAGCTCTATGCGTAAGCTGAATTGAAAGAATGAATTTCGGAGGTATAGTGAGCCTTTGCTCTTTCCAGTACCGTTTCAGCGGTAACAACTCGGTGTGCAACATCTATAAACATGGTAGCGCACTACAATATAAAACAAGAGAAAGTGAGATTGTGAATATGAAAGATAAAGTTATATAAGACACATATAAAGTACTCACTCGACCCAATTCATGCATTCTATGTTGCAAGACAATTGGAATGGGAAAAGCGTCCAAAGTATGTAAGTTTTCAGGCAATACGAATTGGTCCATCCTGTCTGCGGCAAAACCAGGATCTCTAAGGATTGACATTGGGGCATGAGGCAAGACTGTGATGCTACCGAATTAAATTGTACCATTGGAAAGGTCGGTCGTACATCTACAAAAGTTGTCTGGCTCCCTGACGGTTGTGCATCTACAAAAGTTGTTCGGCTCCTAGACGGACCTCCTTGAGCAAGAAGAGACTAAAAGGGGTTACAAAAGGGATTTCCCCCTGTCATTGGCTGAAATAGTGCTTGCGTGGGAACCCCAGAAGGAAAGGCGAGAATAGTCAGTTGAGGCTCCATCTGCAAAGAAAAAGTTTTGTCGGTGACCCATTGTCCCGTGTTATTCCTTTTCCTCCTGCTACTAGGTGATGATAAAGGGCTAACACCCTGGCCAAGTGACGCTGGTATGCCTACGAGACCAAAGAGTATTGAAAGAATAAGTTATGTAGAATATATATGCCAATCGTGAAAAAGAAAATAAATTACCTCTCTCTGTTAAGCATGGTGGTGGAACGCCATGATCTATGGATGCGAAAAGCGCAAGGGTCTCAGAATTTACCACTTGGCTACAACTTTTGCTATAATAGTTGAGGGCCTTCTGCATACGAGCATTCTCAACTTCGCTAAGGGCGTCCTTATCTTTCAACCCTACCAGTAAAATATAAATAAGCCAATAAAGGACTAACAAGAAGTTGTTATAAGAGTAAATAAGTCAGCTTACCAGTGAAGTCAATTTTACCCCATTTCGTATCACCCTCGACTGTTTTTCTTCTTCACTGGCATTTGGGTAAAATTCCCACACGTCGCCTGATGTAAAGAAAAATTTCAACTATCAGTTTCTATCATACTGCGGAAAATCAAGGAGCAAAACCCCTCTCTTTTCGTCATGTGCAAAGTTAATCCAGTATGCTCACCATTGCGTCCTAGGGTGATAACAAGATAAGAACTTTTTCAGTGTCAAAGGTGGATTCCCACACAGGTACCAAAGAATTATGCACCCGGTCACTGTCCTCCATGCATTGGGGGTAAGTTGACAAGGAGCGATAGAGAAAAATTGAAGTATTTCTTTGCAAATATGAATAAAGGGAAGTGCAGGCCACATTCAAAGGCAGTCTCGAAAAAACAAGTCTCCATGCCTTGAGGGGCATCGCAAGACCTTTTGTGAGGCTCTGCATGGTGGAGGACAATGTTTTCCGAAAAAGAATGTCTGAGTTTTAAGCGGGCAATGCTTTCACTAGTCATGATAGAAATTTCCATCTCTGGTCTGACTGGAAGAGTTTTGCTGTTGATATCACGCTCAATAACATTTTGTTGAACAGGGGGTTGCACACCATCTAATCGAACAAGGGTGTCCATATTACCAGAAGATCAACAAATAAAAAGAGAAGAAAGAAAAGGTCAGGACAAGATAAAAAAAAAAAAAAAAAAAAAGGTGACTTGTTGATTCTTTGAAGATAATCAACTGCCTTATTTATAGAGAAAATTGAATGTTGCAACGGATGGAAATATGAACGTTAGAAAAGAATATTCTCATCTCTTGTTGACTTTGTGCTGTGCCATCAGACAGACAAACAAAACAAAAAAGCAAGTTGTTTTTGTTGTGCAATCAGATAGACCAACAAGACAATGTAATAGACTCTTGTTTTATAAGGTGTGTAATCAATGTAATGCAAGGAGCAAGGTTGTGGCTGTTACAAATAGCAGTGCAGTTATCTACAAACAAACAAGTAGCAATAAGTTCAAACGATTATTTATTATTAGTACAAGCCAACAACAGGCTTGTTCCTGCAAGTTACAAGAAGGGGTTACAGGTCTACAATCTGCAAGCTATCTACAAGTACCTACACTTTACAAAGCTGAATTTTATAAGCTTGAAAAAAAGAAAGAAAAGAAAAGAAAATAAGGTTTGTCACATGAGACGTACAATTACAAGCGTGGCAGCTAACTACAATGCTTATTAGTGTACAACAGTGTACTTATTTTTTTTCCTGTGGAAGCAATAACATAGGCGCGCTACAAATCACGTATTAATACAATGCACGTGCATACGCGCACTTGTTAATGCCACTTGGTTTTTTTGTCCTGCTGCATGCGCCTGTATTATTACAACGAAAGAATGGTTCTCCGATCCGTATTGAACAAGTAAAGGAAAATTAATCTCCTTGTTAAATACTACAACCTACCCTATAAAAAGGGTAGTCAGTCAATCCAAAAGGTACGCCAAATATCCCTAACAGAGTCCATTCATCTTCCTGATCTTGTACTAACTTGACCGTCGAAGACTCTTGGTCGGTACCGCACCGGTGCCTTTCTGACAACTTTTTCTCTTCTTTACATGTTACAACGTCGTTCCAGGTCGTGACAGAATTTTGCATCATTAGTTAGGTTTGTGGCTCAAATTTGTATGCGGAAAATTAGTTTCCTTTTTCGTTTTGGAAGGTTGAAATTTTTTGTTAAATCAATTGACTGAGAAATTATTGGAGATGATCAGACCTTCTCAAGCATGATGATAATGAAACACTAATGTTCAACATGATAATCCAAACAAAAATACAGACTTTTAGGCATGTATTCACTTTCCTTAAAGTATTATTTGTCCCTACTCAAATTGAGTTTGCTAACGGGTTCTGGAGCAAAACACTCCCAGGATATAACGAAGCCTAAATTCCTGTAGTTAGCAATACTAAAGGAATTTCCTGAACACTCATTGAAACTGTTATGACTAGATACAAGAAAGAGAACAGAAAAAAGTGATTTTAGAATGTTCTACACCATCGCTATTTATAGACTTCCAAAAAATGCAAACCAGAAGTCACGTATCATCTAAATAGTTGCAACCTATTCAGAAGGTGCAAAACAAAAGTCATATATCATCTGAATAGTTGCAACCTATTCAGAAGGTGCAAACCAAAAGTCACGTCTATATATATATATATATATGTTACAATATATTCAACAATTCCCCACTATATTGTAATATATTAAGTATCCAGTCGATGTGATATTATCACGCATACGAGAAGGTATCTTTCGATTTAAACCTTCAATTAATGTACGTATTTCAAAGTTTTAATGAAGAATAATAGTGGCCTTAGCTTAAACCAAGTCTTCTTTTTTATTAAAACCGGAAATACCACACATATGATTCTATCCAGTTTCTAGGAGATGTTCATATTTTCTTTAGCACTATTATGGCGATACGCTCATCCTGGTTTCATGAACATTTACAATAGTAAACCCTAATAACCCTTACTAGAAGCGGCACCACTTTTATGCTCACATAAGAGAAGTACCAATATGTGTCCCTACTACTTTAGACACTTCACGTAATTTGAACTTCTTTAAGAATATATAACTCATCCTTAAATTGTAGTAGTCTACACTGAACATCCTCGAAGGGGCAGTTTATAATTATTATTATTATTATTATTTTCAGTGCTTATACAACCACATATCTATAACTTGTTATTACCCATTAAACTTTGGCAGAGTTGTGATTTTCCATCAGAACTTCTTGATCATCCACAGATTCATAAGTCTTGTAATGTGATTTATCATTACAAACATGGATAGTAGCCCCAGAATCAAGCCACCAATATAAAGACTTAGTTGCTGTTGCCATGTTCAATTCAGTTATCATACCAATTTGCATTGCAGACACCAAAGCAACAAGATTGAAAATCTTCTCTTCCATTACATTAGCGCTATTTGAATTGTGGACTTTCTCTTTCTTTTCATACTTTTTGTACTTGCAATCACGAATAAAATTTCCTTTCTTTCCACAATAGAAACATGGTCCAGGAGAATTTTTATTCTTATAAGGATGACTCGTTTTGAAAGTTCCTTTATTTTGCAACTTGAGACTTTTCTAATATTTATTTGATTTGCCTCCATCTATATAATTTATGTTGGAAGAATCTTCAACATAATATTTCTTATCACAAATTCGAGTTTCTTCTTCAATTCACAAATGCTTCTGTATTTCTTCCAAAGTAAATTTCTTAGTCTTATGTAGAAGTTTCTTTCTATAATCATTCCAACTAGGAGGCAACTTTGAAATGATAGCCCCTATTTGAAAGGATTCTAGAAGTACAATTTTCACTTCATGAAGCTTTGTGACTAGAACTTGTAATTCATGAACTTGATCTAAAACTGAAAAATTATCAACCATTGAGAATTCAAAGTACTTAAATATTAAAAATTTATCTGTACCTAGTTTCTCAGTTTTGTACTTAAATTTTAGTGCATTCCAAATTTCCCAAAGAGACTTCATAGGAGTATAGAGATCGTAGAGTCGGTCTGAAAGTGTGTTCAGAATGTGACCTCTGCAGACCAATTCATCTTCCTCTCGTTTCTTCCTATCTTTAATCATTTTCTCTATATTTTTATCAGTTGACTCTGGGAATGGTTAGAGATTTGGATCCAGAACATATGAGATTTTAAGAACAGTGAGTAGGAACATTAATTTATCCTTCAAATGGGTAAAGTTAAATCCATCAAATCGATATAACTTCACAAACTCTTGATTCATAACCTTGAACGTAGTATTGTCTGATATAATCTCCATCCAAATAACATTTTAAGATTATTAAATCAATTGATCGAGAAATTATTGGAGATGATCAGACCTTCTCAAGCGTGATGATAATGAAACACTGATGTTCAATGTGATAACCCAAACAAAAATACAGACCTTGAGGCATGTATTCACTTTCCTTAAAGTATTATTTGCCCCCACTTAAATTGAGTTTGCTAACGGGTTCTATAGCAAAACACTACCAGGATACAACAAAGCCTGAATTCCTACAGTTAGTAATACTGAAGGAATTCCCTAAACACTCATTGAAACTGTGTTATGACTAGATATAAGAAAGAGAATAGAAAAAAGTGATTTTAGAATGTGCTACACCATCGCTGTTTATAGACTTCCAAAAAGTGCAAATCAGAAGTCACGTATCATCTGAATAGTTGTAACTTATTCAGAATGTGCAAACCAAAAGTCACGTAGCATCTGAATAGTTACAACTTATTCAGAAAGTGCAAACCAAATGTCACGTCTATATATATATATATATATATATATATATATATATATATTACAATATATTCAACATTTATAGAGGAAAGTATATCCCATTATGTATCTATTTTAGAGTTTTGATCATTATCGTAACTTCTTGTAGGCAAGTTGAAAATACTTGTCCAACAAGGAATTGGATTTGAAGATTCTATAAATAGGATGGGTATGAGAGGTTTGAGAGAGAGGAGAGAGAAAAGATGTAAGGGGTTTAAGGGTAAGTGTTGTGAAGAGAGGAGAGTGTATACATGTAGCCTCAAAAGAGATAACGAGTAAGTGAGTGGAATTTTGACATGTGGTTGTATATTCTTTTCCTTGATTCATAATAGTGAAATCTTTCTCTCCCATGGACGTAACCCTAAAGTTGGGTGAACCATGTAAAATATTGTGTTGTGCATTGATGTGTGTGATTGTTATCTCCATATATGCTTGTGTTGATGTCACGTAATGGGACGATGCTTCCACTATGTGTAATGAATGAGGAATTTAACTTTCAACAACAGCAAACCATTGAGTGGGTTGGAGGGAGTTAATTATCCCCAACATACTTGACCAATGAAAATTATTATAGCAGTTAGTTGAGAGCAATTTTTTAAAATAAGTGTAACCAATTTCATAAAATTGTATATTTTCATTGGTCAAACATATCAGAGACTTTGTATGTCTGGCGCATTGAATATCTTTCCGTTTGTGCCTTTGTTCCTCCCCCTTATTGGGCTAGCCCTATCTTGGGTATACTTAACAATATACATCATTTACCTTACGGAAGAAAGAAAAAAAGAAAAAGAAAAAAAAAAGTGTTGAAAATTAACTGAAAAAAGAATAGGGGTGGCCACAAATCGGATCATTCTAATTCGATTAGCTCCCAACGGATTAGAAAAATCTTAATTGCCACCGATTTGTGGGATAACGGATCTGATCAGATCTGTGGGATGACAGATCGGATCGGATTCGCGGATTGGAGTTTTTATTAAATTGTCCAATATTGTTTGTTTTTTAATAGCCCAATAGATAAAATTTCAATTTATCAACATTAATTCATATATGTAATGATCATTAAGTAATACATTATTTGAATATATATATCTTGTGAATCGGATCGGATCGGATCGGATTCGCAGGTTGGAGTTCTTCTTAAATTATCCAATATTGTTTGTTTTTTAATAGCCCAACAGATAAAATTTCAATTTATCAACATTAATTCATATATGTAATAGATCATTAAGTAATATATTCTTTGAATATATACATATATATATATATATATATATCTATCTTGTAGGTCGGATCGGATTTTAACTGCCCAATTCATGATTAGATCCGTGAGCTATATATTTAATTTTTTTTAATCTCCACCGATCCGTGAATTTGAGATCCGATCTGTACGGATCTGATCAGATTCGCGGATTCTCGAATTATTTGCCCACCCCTAAAAAGAACATAAGCAAAAAATCACACACATTTATATGGTTCACCAATTCACTTAAAACTTGAGTTACATTCACTGAGTTGCAACGATTTCAGTGTAACAATACAGAGAGTTTATAATGAATTTATATTACAAGTCCTATTAGAATTAGGGCTATATAATAAATGGAAAAACATAATAATACTCTCCAAAAAATTTTTGAAGGGGGACAAGCCATTGAACCCTCCTTATGGCAGGGACTCTATGTTTGAAATTTTTAAATATATAAATAATAAAAATTAGTTATGGTCCTATGCATTACGTTTTCTAAAATAGGATTGTAATGTAATTATTGATACTTGATGGATTGGATTGTACTTTCTAATTTGGTGGTCTAATTAGGAGTATGGTTTTATACAGTTGGATTGTGGTTTTCTAACTTATTTTGTATGATTTAATTCTACTTATTTATAGTTTAGTTTCCATGATAGGAAGGGAGACTTAGGTATGTTTATTTGTAAAGAAGTCGTCCCCCCCTATTGTTGTTATATATAAGGGTTTTAAATCCTTGTTCAGCCCTATCGAATGACAACTCTCAGAAGAGGGTAAATCACTCTAATTTTTTATAGGATCACAAAGAATTCTAAGGCTATCCTCCAAAATCTAAAGGTATATGTGCGTTAATCATCAATCAGGTATAAGACTAAATTATCTCTTTAATTAATAGTAGTAATATTGATTTCTACATATAGATTATTTGATTAAAACTCAACAATTGGTATCAGAGCTAGGTTAGAATAAAGGGTTTTATTGTAAAAATCAAAGGGTAAAGAATTTAATATACATACAATATAGTTGCACGAGTGTTTCGCTATTTTCAATTTATCGAATTAAAATTTATATATTTGTTCCGAATAATCATCGATCTGAATAAATGGTTATATATATACACACATAACAGTGAAAATAAAAAATTGATTCATTAAGGGTTATGACATTATGATAATATGATAGTTTGTTTCTCGATTTTCGATCATAAATTGTTTTATGTAGTGATTACTTTTCGGAGTATATACACCCATGATTGTATATATGTATACTTGATGAATTGCATAAAATTAGAAAAGTTGCAAACCTACTAACATAAAGATCTAAATATATCCATTGCATTGAATATTTTATTGATTTGAATGCTAATGAGACAAAGGTTAAACTGAATGAATTTCTTTAAACAATATATTTTGTATTGTTGGAATGCAATATTCCATTACATGAAGATAAATATTAATGAATACATGAACAGAGTACATTGGGTGCTTAATTGTTTATGTTTACAGGATACAAAATATGTTTCTTGTTTTGAAAAGTTTATTCATTCATTTTTTTCATGTAATTATTTGTCAAGTAATTTATGTATAAAGAGAACAATTGATTAATTCAAGCTTTTGGTGTATTAAAATAATATTTTTTTATTACATACATCAATATTGTGATATATATATATATATATATATATATATATATCAGCACATCATGAGATTTTAAATCTCAATTTTTGTGCGCAATTCATCAGAATGCATATATTTTAGTTGTTTATCCTTTATGCATAAATTATAGACTATGGTTGACTGTTAAACCTTTGGAGCTTAGAATATATATATATGGTGAATAGAGTTCTTCTATGAGGTTTTTACTTCCAATAGAAGCAAATAAGAGAATTGAATTTGAAAGCTTTTAATAGTTTTTGTTTGTTGTTTTGAGAATTCAATACCCACTCGTGTAACCATTCCGACAAATACACATATAGCTACCGTGATGATGATACACCGTATGTCACTACCATGTTTTTGGTAAATGCTTTAAAAAATTTATTATATTATTGTTTATTAAATAATACTATAATATTACATATCATATTATATAGGGCTTTGGATGTTTTAAACCTCGTTGTTGATATTTATGCTACATGTATCGATATAAGGTATATATCTTGAATTACATGTACAAGTAAACTTTTAGTTTAACATGAAGTTGTGTGGCCATTTAACCATGCTCTATGTCCAGTACTTTTATTAAGTAATTCATGATACTTGTTCAATTCTAAGTTGAAAAACTTATGGGGGTTTGCTTATGTATTATTGATATGATTGATTTAAATATTCAAGTACTTTAAATTATTTATTGGATGTATAATATACATGCATCAAATTTATTATTGTTTTCTTTTAAATAAAGTATAGAAAGAACTAAGATTTTTTTAAATCTTGATTGATGTACATGTTATTATATTGTTCACTGTAATTTCTTGATTTATGTATGAGGAGGCTTGATTTTATTTTTGTTAAAGCCGTTTATTTAACAGTGAAATCCAATGTTCCATAATATTTGGGTTTAGTTTATGTGCATTATACAGAATTGTTGAACTTAAATAAATGAAACTTCTGCAACATAGGTTCTTCCCTGGGGATTAGGAAGACCTGACCGTTTCAGAGGTGGTAGCCAAAGTGGGTGATGTCTGCTAAAAGGTGACATACTCATGGAGGTTATTATTCTTTGGAATTTTAAGGTATAGGTCTTATTGAGGTCTCATAGGGAGCTTACCTACAATAAGACATTAGTTCTGCCAAAAGGTGATCAATGTCTTAGTGTGGACAAAATAAGTAGAATAATTGAGAGTGTTTGTATTAAAACTGAATAACCCTCTTGCCAAAAAGTAGTGAAAGTGTTTAGCAATAATTCAAGTATAATCAACTAGGTCTATGTGCGATTTGATCGTAGGTTTGGGGGTAAAGTAAAATCTAAATTTCTGCCAAAAGATGACTTTTTGATGCTATTTTATCTGTTCCCAGAGAGTGGATGGTTTTTGCACATAGTAAAATACCCTCAGAAATTTGGCTTAAAACCCTAAGCACGAATTAAAGTAATAATCCCTAAAATTATGACATATTATTTTATATGTTGTTTATGTGGTGTTATTCAATATAACATTTATTCAGGTTACAGATGCTTCCACAATTTAAAGATAGCTCATAGGGATTGAACCATTGAATGGTTAAAATTATATTGCCTAGAAGACAGGTTTTGATATTATATTGGGTTTCTTGGACTACGAGTCTGTGTTTTTTTTTAGAAGGAAACCTATATGCCTAATGCATAGTCTTCTTAAGTAGAAAAATTGTTGCATTTTTATGTGGTCTAAAGGTACTACCATGCCATTAGGTTAATTTATGCTTCTATTAGTGATACTATTTAGGATAGTATTATGGTTTTTGATACTACCAATGAACTTCTTGATTTTATCAAGAAAGAGTTAATGGGCATTAAGAAGCAACTATAATACTATTATCTGACATGGTTTATGTTACTTAGATATGATGGCAATGATTCAGTGAGGGAGTGTAATACCCCTAATTTCAAAGGGATAGTCCTGGTATTTATTTTATTGTTTAAATTTCAATTTTTTATTGTTTAAGTGTATATGTGTTTGTTTCTTTGATTTAATTGTGGTTGTTTTAGTTAATTGTTTTAATTATTACTTTCATTGTATTTTTAATTGTATTAATTACTTAATTGTTTTGTTCTAATTAATTGATTGTTTTAATTATTCGTTTAATTATATTAGGTACAAACTTATTTAAGTGAATTTTGTTTTATAAAATTTAATTAGTTTCTAATGTATATTAGTTTCTGTCTTAACGTGACTGTAGGGAAGGTTGCACACAGATAGTTATACATTATGGTTATAGTTCACAGCCTACATTGAATTTAACCTAGTTTTCTCTATGGGCCGAGTAAATCCAATTAGGGTTTAAGGGAGCCTAGGATTAGTGTGGCCTATAAATACTCATCTACGGTGTCTGCCTAGGGTTTTAGAAGTATATTACGCCATAGTAAGACACAGAAAGTTTGGAGACGTCTGGGGAAACAACCAAGTGAAAAAACAGAGGATTCGCCGGAGATTATAGACGGACGTCAGTGTAAGGCAAGTTCTATCCTTACTCTCTCCCTTAGGCTTCGTGTTCTTTGCATTCTTAAACAGTTTTAGGATAATGGAATCAATTTAAAACATTCTCTGTCCGTGCTTAAACTGTAATTTATCAATATGTTTTTATGCTTTGTAAAACTGTTAAAAACATGATGGTTGTGTGTATGAATATTTATTTAAAGCCATGTATGTAATGTAAACTAGACTTAAGCATAGACTGGGAACATACTGGGATTGGGTTATAGCCTCTGGAAGTCATGGCGGTGAAGTAGCAGAGGTGTAAAACGGAGACAAAGGCGAAGAGACGAGGCAGAGAGGGGGAGAGCCGGCTCTCCCTTGGAAAGAGCCGGCTCCCTTTGATGGGAGGCAGCTCCCAAGGATGTGGGAGTCGGCTCCAAGGGCAAAGAGCCAGCTCCACACTTGTTTGGAGCAGGCTCTTGCTCCAGTTTTGCCTTTTAGTTCGTTTTCTGTAAGTTTTCAAGCAGTGTATTGATTTCTGAAATTTTCAGATGAGTTTAGGACTGAATGTGAAGGGTTTAAATGAGGCTCATGTCTGTATTAAGGTTTCAGGAGGAGTGTTCATTAATCTAATCACTTGGAATAGCTTGGATAGTAGAGAACTTAATCAGACAAGCACACTGTATTTAGTGTTGGAAGACTTGTAATACTTTATTCTCTGCATGAGTAATGTTCTGAGATGGATACTGAGATTAAAACATGTTTCACCATATACCATGATTATGTATCTGACTTATACTTGTTTAGGATGTGTTGGTGTTAAGTGATACAAAAACTTAAACTTAGCACTGTACTGGATTTTGGTGAAACAACCTAAACTAAGCATGTTTATGTATATACTGTGGTTTTGTTTTTAATGATAACATGATTACTGCTAGTATAAATTGTGGGAAGGATGAACTTAGTTGATGTTTACCTTAATTGACTGTAATACCAACTGCTGGATGTTGAATGCTACAAAGATTTAAACTTAGCTTTGCACCGGATGCTATGAAACACTACAAATTGAGAATGTTTTTTAATATACTTTAATTCTGTTTTGATACTTTCATTAACACTATTAGTATCAATTGTTGGAAGCATGGATTTAGTTGATATTTACCTTAAGTGTATGTTTTATCAACTGCTGGATGGTTGGAGTATACACCCGTATGGGACGGTGGCATACTAGGGACGGTTTGGATTCAAAATACCAAAACCTACATACTCTGGATTTGGAAATGGATTAACTAAAAGTTAAGTCCTATTAAATTGTAGTGTCATGGCAACGACTAGTTGAGCGGCACCACTAGGGATTCTGGACGAATTTTATATATATTGTTATGGTACCTCGATATGAGCTTGAGTCTCAGGATCGATGGTTGGAGGTGTACCCTGTTTAGGTTTAGGTACACATGCCCACTTCGTGTGTGTTTTAACATGTTACCTCTATTTAGGTTGAGACCGGCCTGTAGTCCAGTAAGAGTCCTTTAGTGTGACTATATATATATTTACGGACTATTAGCTATTGTGGAATTGTTTAGGATGTACATGCATATCGGGCTTCTGTTTGGATTGTAGTAGTATAGAACTTGCGCGTGGGCCTGACCCACTTCTATTTTTCAGGTACACGACAGTTTCAGACTTAGACGTGTTTGTGCTGAGCAGAGGTTTCTACTCACTCTACCGATAACGTAGGATTTCTCTCCATAACTTATATCAGGATGTTCTTGCAGTTGTTTTAGTCCAGTTTGGATTTTTATTAGGGGTCCATTAGAGATGGATTCCCGAGTTGTTAAACTTATGGAGTTTTGGATTGTCAGATTTTCAGTATTCAATTTTTTTTAAAGGACTTATATTTTGTTTCTTCCAGCTTAAATTTTGTTTCTTAATTTAATTTGTATTCTGTGTTCATTATAAAATATTAATTGTTTGATATTTCCCTCGGGTTTGGGCCTGGGCCTGATCAACCCGTATCTCGGATCCGAGGGGTATCACAGGGAGTACATCTATATGATGTGCAAGCTGGTTAATGATCTGAGGTAATAGGAATCATATTTGATGATAAGTTATTAGTCCACATGGTGATCTATTCTCTACTTAGGTTTTGCAGCTTTTTCAAAGTGAATTATAATTCACAAGAAGTTAAATGTGGCATTAACCAACTGTTAGCACTTTGTGTGATTGAAGGGGAACAACTTAAAGGTGTTAAAATCGAGTCAGCTTATTTTGCCGTGACAGTAAGAATAGTTTCAAAAAGAAACTAGGCGGTAAGAAAGTGTATAAGGCTAAACAGAATAAAGAAAGACAGAACAATACATGAAAAGATATTGATCATCGAATGATAAATGTTGGTTCTGTAGAAAATAAAAATACATAAAAAGAAAAGGTTATTGTGGTGAAAAAGAAAAACAAAGTACGAAAGAAAATTACTATGTTAATATTTAAGCCTAACTTGGCAAAAGTATAGGTATAGACATGGTTGATGGATTCGGGTATGATCATACCCGCTTCTTGTTTTTCTATAGATGCCTTCCGAATTAAAACATGCTTGAGTTAGAGAGGATTTATCTATACTATGCATAGGAAATTAGGGAATGTTTCTTAAAAGAAACTTGAATGCTTGGTTAAGGATGGTATTATTGGACCACCAAATTTTTCAGATTATGATTAATGTGTTAACTGTGTCGATGGGAAGATATAGAAGAAACACAATTTTGAGGTTAGTCGGTCATTTAGTCTTTTAGACTATATTTATACGAAAATTTGTGGTCCATTTACTATTGTAGGTCGAGTGTGGTAAAGGTATTTCATTGTCTTCATTGATGGGTTTTCAAGGTATGATTGTGTATTTAATCCACCGGAAGTCCGAAGCACTTGATGTATGTAAAATATACCAAACTAAAGTTGAAAGTAGTTGGGTATAGTGATTATGGTTTTAAGATCAGACTAAGGTGGTGAGTTTTATTGGGAGAATGGTAAGGAAGGTGTAAATCATAGTACTTTCAGTGCATACTTAAAGAGTAGGGTATTGTGCCACAGTACACCATTCCTAGTTTTCCTAAAATGTATATAATAAAGTTGCAGAAAAGAAAAAGTATAGGGATGTCTTATAGAGACAGAGTTATATAATGCAGATATCAAGGAGCTTGATACTCATACTATCAATGATTAATTTATTGAGCATAGTGAAAGATTAAAGGATTGAATATTTTTACTGTCCAGTATACCTATGAAGATAATTGATATATATCATACAAATTTGATGAGAGTGGCGAATCCAATGGGAGTTTAGAATGCTGTAATTTCTTTTTGCAGATGAGCAACTTTCAGTATCTATTCCATTTATTTCAGACTTCATTCCACTTTCTTTAGTGGTTTTATTTATAGTTCTTATTCTCACTCTTTCAGGTTTTTCAGCTAATCTCACTCATTTAGTTATTTCTCAGTTATAGTCTCTTCTTTCAGTTTCCAATCTAGTTTCTAAGCCTGCTTAGCTTAGGAGATCTTCTAGAGCTTGAAAGTATGCTGTAGTTAGTGATTTTGAGGTGTATGATAGATATAAGACAAGATTGATGACCAAGTGATTAAGCGAAAGTTAAGTGTTTATTTCTTTTAGATTTTTCTCCAGATTCATTAAAGGACTCTTTAAGAGTCATTCTTTCATTATCGCTCATTTATGGCTTAAGCAAGTTTTACACAAGTGGTATCTGAATTTTGATACAGTGATTACTAATTGTAGGTTCAAAGAGAATGTTATGGATAAATGCATATACCTCAAGTTCAGTGGGAGTCATTTTTTGTTTTCTTTGTCCTCTATGTTGATGATATTTTACAAGGTAGCAATGATATTCATGTGATACATGATATTAAAAAATTTATGTAAAGTTTTTGACATGAAGGACATGGGTATGCAAAGTATGTCCTTGGCATTATGATCCATAAAGATCACGCTACTGGAATACTTGGACTTTCTCTAAAGGCTTCTATTAATTAAGTATATGGAAACCATTTAAGGGTGACCAAGCGTAGTAAGCCCATTGACATAAAGTACATTTTCAAGCGTGAGAAGGTTAAGGTTTAAGTGCTATTAAGATTTCCCCATATGGTTACAGAAAGATTGTTGCAAATCCTCTTACTAAAGGTCTTCAGCCGAAGATAATACAGTATTTATAAAGTACGTGATTCGGATAGGTGTTTGAGAATCATTATGTTATGATGTCCGGTATTTCTTTTATATATGCTTACGCCTTGTGGTGATAGTAATTTTTTCTCCAATTTACACCTTATGGTAACAGTTATTTGTATGAAAAATAAAGTTATGAAGCATCATTATCATTATCTTAATATATGTGGTTTATGCACGTACTATTATGTTTGCCTAGGAGTGGTATTTCACTCATGAGGTTATTTGGGTTAGATGTGAGATTGGTACTACATCGGTAAATCCAAAATAACTATTAAAGGTTGTCTGAGAGTGATATTTCACTCATACAGTTGTTTGGGATAGATATGAGATTGACACCATATCGGTAAATCCAAATATAAGATTTTGTCTAGGAGTGATATTTCACTCATGAGGTTGTTTGGACTAGATGTGAGACTGACACCACATTTGTAAATCCAAACATAAATATTAAAGTTTGCCTGTGGGAGTATTTCACACTTCATGAGGATAGCTTGGGCTAGATATGGGATTGGCTCCATATCAGTAAACCCTCATACTGAACAAAAGGTTGACAGTTTGCTGTAATATGTTCAAGTAACATACCGCGATAGTATGAAGCAGGACGGATAGTGAGGTGTGCATTTAGACCACATGCAGTTTACACATCTCATTAAATACAGTAAAAACTACTTTATTTACTTGAATCCTAGATGGAATTAATTTTTAGATCATGGAACTGTTTAGACTAATATATTATTTTTCTACGTATTCATGATCCACTATTGAGGAAGTCTATGGAGGAGAGTGTTCTAAAGTTTCAATCCATTTATTTCGATAATTGTATTTTTATAAAACAAATTGAGTGGCCAATCGTCTTTTCTAAAGTGTGTTGCAATCCATAGTGTCATTTTTTTATATAAAACTTGGAGTACATGGACCAAGTGGGAGATTGTTGAAAATTTTTATATATATAAATAATAAAAATTATTTATGGTCCTATGCACTACGTTCTCTAAAATATGATTACAATGTGATTATTGATATTGATGGATTGGGTTGTACTTTCCAATTTAGTGGTCTAATTGGGAGTATAGTTTTATACGGTTGGATTGTGGTTTTCCAACTTATTTGGTATGATTTAATTTTAATCATTTATATCTAAGTTTTCATGATAGGAAGGGAGATTTATGTATGTTTATTTGTACAGAAGCCGTCTCTCCATATTGTTGTTATATATAAGGGTTTAGAATCCTTATTCAGCTCTATCGAAGAACAACTCTCAAAAGGAGATAAAGCACTCTAATGTTTTGCAGGATCACAAAGAATTCTAAGGCTATCCTCCAAAATCTAAAGATATATGTGCGTTAATCATCAATCAGGAACAAGACTAAATTATCTCTTTAATTAATTATACTATTCTTAATTTCTACATGCAGATTATTTGATTAAAACCCAACACTCAATCCCTACAATCCTCCCCTCTAACTTATCATAAAACAGGGTTTAGGTATACAATTTTATTAAAAAGCATCATTATGCTGTATTTTTCAATGGTCTCATAATTTGATCTGGGCTCGCTTTGTGCATGATAAGCTGGATAAGTGGCCGTGCATTACAGTATGATTATAAGACAAGAAAATTGGTTTGAATGTGACAAGCACTTGATATGTATGTGATTGTCATGGTATAATAAGTCAAGATCCCAGTTCTTGGTGGTGCTAATGGTGGAATGAGAATGAAAATACAGTGAAGTTAGGACAAAAGTTGTTGAAAAAAGAGCAGGCTATACTATGTAAAAAACGTGTGTGTGTGTGTGTGTGAGAGAGAGAGAGAGAGAGAGGTTGTTATATTCATTCCAGATTTATTTGCCTCATATTCTCAACAATATTAGCATATGATTCATTTCAAGGGACTGCTAGGTAGTGGTAACCAACCATCTGGCCCTTGTTTTGAATTATTCACTGTATGAACATTGCATGACTTGCATAAATACAAATAATGGAACAACCAATTCCTTGGGGCCACATAATTTGAGCTTCACCTGCGTGCGTGGGGGGGTGTTCAATGGTAGGAGTCTCGTACACCAGACTAATTTAAGTTAGTTAATGATCTAACGTGTCTAACCCCGCGCCCGGGGGGTGTGTCTTATGTGAGGGTATGTTACCCTCTCCGGATTTTCAATGGTAGGAGTCTCGTACACCAGATTAATTTAAGTTAATTAACGATCTAACGTGTCTAACCCTCTTTAGACTTCCAATAATATGACTCTCGTAGTACACTAGACTAGACTAATCTGGTCTAGCTAGTTAAGTATAACACATTTCAAGAAAAGGAACATAGCCAGTTGTTAACTAGCAAGAACAAAATCTAATTAGCAGAGAATTTCAACTAATCCTAAAGCTTATTTCAAGTGGTTTAAATGATAAGTCATTGACCAGACTCTAAAAAGAAACTTATTATATAAAAAGTGAGCAGTACTGTCTCTTACAACTGAGAAAAGGTGTACAAAGCACCTAATTAAAGAAGCATTAAAATACTTACTAATTATCATCATTAGCATTAATTAATTAGCAATGGCAATGTTCAATTCTCAACCAGAAAAAAGGAATTTAAAAATAATAAAAAAAAAAAGAGAGAAAAAAGTTTGTAATAAAATACTATATATGACCGGCCCTAATTGAATTTAAGAGTATATATTTACATCTTGCTATGGCTCCCAAGTCATGTTCTCTCAATTGATCTACTTTTTAATGCAATGCCTATTTTGCAGATTAGGAACTAGGAATTCAAGATTTTCATGATCTCCAAACAAGCACAATATTGATTCACAAAAATTCATATTGCACTTGTATATATACTATGAATCCACCAAATAAACATCCTCACCAGTCCACTATTACAAGAACTTCTAATTTTGGGCACACTTGGTAATCTATGTGCATGGTTAAAAATGAATGTCAACAAGGCCTCTCAAGTGAGCCACAAAAAATTGACAAGCCAAGAATGGGCAGCCTCCACATTGCAACTACTAACTCTCAATATTTTTGAGTGCACGCTTTTTATGTCAACGCGTCACATGATCAGTTTAAATTACTTACCCACAATTTCGTATAAATTTCGTGTAGTAATCAACTACGCAAGAACGTAATAATCACTCAATGGGTCATAATCTTTTCGGTATTGATGTGACAATATTATTGTGACGCATCCTAATATTCTGAATGGGTATGTCTCCCTAGAAAATAGCTAGCCAGCCATGTCCCCCATCTTTAGCACAGTAAAATGTAAATACATTCCATCAAATATTGCCATGAGAGCATCATGCACCATGAAAGTGGGATCCACACACCCCAAACAAAGGTGTACGGCAGGATGTACTGGTCAAGTGACCAGCTCATCATACTCACTGTCTAAATTGTCAAATTAGAATCTTTGATCATCAATAGATATGTATATACAGACATATACACACACACACACATATATATATATATAATAAAAAGCACTCACACCACCACTTCAAAAAGTCATCTTCATACCTCACTGATCAGAGAAAAAAGGGTTTCTTATGGGGGATGAAGATGGATCATCTCGGCCATCCTTAGGGTTCCCTCTAGGTCTAGCTCTTCTATTGCTCGTATTGGTCTGCATGAGTGGCTTCTTCTCCTGCTGCTTCTATTGGGACAAGCTTAGATCTCTCTTGCAACTTCCTGCTGATGAAACAAACGAAACCGAATCCGAAACCGCTCAATATTCATCTCCAAAAACAACCATGGTTAGTTTAATTATTTTATTTTTAGAATATTTAGTTATTAGCATGGTATATGTTCTATTTTTTTGTTTTTCTTGCTCATATTTTGTTCTTCCTATTAATTATCTCTTTGGAGGAGAATATTATGTCTTACTTGTACTTTTTAACTGCCAACAGATAAAAAGTGTTCCTTCCTTATTTTTTTTACAATATTCATATACATATATATTGTTGAAGCTAGCTTAATATATAGTATTAATTACTATGATTAATTATATCTTTTATATATATATATATCTCTTATGTTTATTATTATTATTTTTTTTAGAAGCCAGAGAAGAATCATGACGAGAGCTTCACGGTATTGATGCCTGGAGATCATGTACCCAAGTTTGTAGCATTGCCTAGCCCACGTGAACCCCAACACTTGGAAGAAATCGTAGTGAAGAAAATCTGAAGCTCTCAAGTAAATTTTTTTTTTTTGGGGTCCAAATTAGCACCCAGGTCATGTTCAGTGTATATATACCATTGAAATAGTGAATTATTCTGCAATTTTTCGAGGAATTGGTTTTCGGGCTTGTGCCATAAAATCCATTCTTTTTCACTCAGATATAAAGAAAATTATTATTATTATTATTATTATTATTATTATTATTTTAACGAAGAATTAATTCAATCATTAGTCACTTCGAACTCTCTCGAATGATTGAAATTTTCATTCGCATGCAAGAAATTAAAGTAAAAATGACTGAATTCATCTCATGAAGTCCAAGAGTGTTGTAACAAAAGCTATATATACATATATATATATATATATGGGAAATTTTTTATAATTTTGTGTGCATGTCCAAGTTTTCTAATTAATTAGTGTAGATGTTGTTATTTTATTTTATATTTATCTTTCACTTGAAGACTCATAAACCCACCAACTAACAAAGCCTTGGCCTACATATTTTTAAAAATGAATAATTGTCAACAGCCAATAGGGGGCCTCTTAAAGGAATGACAAGGCCAAGAATTGATAACCTACTCAATGCTGAAGAGACTCCAATTCCTTCGAGTGCTTTTCGTGTAATATATATTATCATCATGTTGCACCAATGAGAAATGTGAAAGATTAGGTTACGGAAGCGTTGATACATTTCTTTATTTTGATTTGACTAAATGGGGCCTAGCTCACCAGAGTGTGTCCGTGTTCAATTTTTTTTGACTTATTTTCAATTGGTAAAAAAAAAAAATTTTTGATTAAATAATAATTAAAAAAAAGTATTCAAAAGGCAAAGTAGATGTTTCAAAATTCGTTGACCATCATAAACTTAAGGGTAATAATTTCAAACGGTGAAAATTTAACTTTCTTTAACGCAAAGTAGACGTGTCATGTGTACATGAGTTTTTTGGCCTAGTGTATCATTGAATGATGTAAAAAAATTGAATTTAGTTTATATCAAACTTCATAATTGCAAACCTAATAATACTATTTTATAATCCATTTAGTTCGATAATCCGACTGATTATTTGAGCGTGTCCAGTTTATTAATGGTCATATATTCGGCTCAATAAGTACAGTGTAATTTTGTGTTAAAAAAAATCAATGTCAAAAGAGATCACCATTGAGAGAGAGAGAGAGAGAGCAAAAAAAAAAAAAAAAATGAAGAGAATTAAGTACTTGACTTTAAAATAAAATATATTTTAGGTCTTTCAACCTTAATTGCCGACTCTTCCTTCGAATACAACGTAGTTGGATCCCGTTAAAACTCTTAAAAAATTTCCCGTAAATATCTATTTATCTTCAACTCATTCCGAATCACATTATATTCGGAGTAGTAGTCGGCAACTGAGGTCGGAAGATCTATCACTTTTTTTATATAAAATAAGAAAGAATAGAGTAAGGGAGGGAAAAGGAAAAATAATGCTAAAAACATTTCGGCTATGTAATTAGTTCATATTATAGATAAGGTAATGATGTATTTACAACATATTATATATTATAGGGTAAAGTAGTGTAAAAACAAATCCTAAACTATTGCCTATTTGCATATAACTCCCCTGAATTTCAAATTGTCTCTCTGAACTATTGATTTGTTACAATTAAAGACAAATTCATCACAAAAGACTATTTTACTCTTTCTCATTAAATTTATCATTTCTTATTAAATTATTTTATATCTTTTCGCTTATCTAAAAATTAATTAACCTTTTACCTTAATTTTATTATTAGTATCAATTTATCATAAAAGTAGAAAAAATAAATAAATTTATAACTACTATTTTCTAAAATGATTAACTTATTATCAAAACTTAACAATTATAATAAACCTTATTAAACTTAGTTGACACTTTTTGACCTTAAAGTTTTTTTTTTCTTTCATACAATATATAATATATTAATGAAAATTTAATAAATTAATAAAATAAAAAATACCTCATTTGTTATGCAATACATTAATGAAAAATTAAAAGAATATAGTTTTAAAAATTTCTTGTAACGACCCAAACCCGAGGGTCTGAATCGCTAACTAGGTCCTTACCCGAACCCGAGGTCATCTAAGGTCATTACCGTCATTTCAAATATCAAGACATGATTTGTACCTCATTTCAAGTCTGATAGTGTCCCATAGCATCATCAAGTAGGTTGAAATTGGCCACAGTAGAAGAAAAAAGCCAAACAAATGAGGACTTGAAATCGGTCGACGTGAAGAGGTACACGTCGACTAGTTTGGCTAAACCGGTCAACGCGTACCAACTTCACGTTGACTAGTTTAGCATTCCCAAGCCAAAAACCTCACTGGAAGATACCGGTCAACGTGAAATCCCTAGACGTCAACCGGTTTGCCCTGCTAAGGCCTGTTTAGCCTATACATGCTGGTTTGAAGTCCTGACACTCCTTTGGTCCATTTAAGACCTCAAATACAGTCTAAACCTGCATGTCCCGAAAACATACATTTGACGGTATAAAACATAATTAAACATTCATACATTTAGTTAAACCGAAAATGAGTTCAATGCATCAAAAGATGGCCTTAAGCCTTACATGTACAACCTTAAAACAAAATGAATTTCCATCTATAGCATACATCTCTGATAATACATTTATACATGTCCAATAAACATAATTGAAATTACAAATCCGCAAAATATACAAGGCTTATACATGTCTAGGTCAAGGCTACACAAAAAAATGAGATCGTAGCTACAAAAGATATCAAAACAGTCTACTAATCCATTCTAACTTGTGAATGAGCATCGTTAACCACTTTCTTCCCATGACCTGAAAATAATAATGAAGAGGTGAGCGCGGAGGCTCAGTAAAAGTTGCCTAAGGCGTCAACTTTGGACTCTCGTGAGTTACACGTCACACAATCGAGATAAAGGAAGACCGAGATCATGCTTGGGGATTTCATAACATTTAATTCACAAATCAATCTCAACAATAACTTTTAGGCATTTTTTGAACACAAGTATACACAAGATGCAATACAATGCCCACATATCCCACTCTTGGTCTCAACTGACCCCAACCCAGCCTCTACTGGCCTTAATTTGGTCTCTACCGACCCCAAACCAACATTTTGAAAATCGTTAACCGACTTTACCGAGACGAGATTGATAGTTATACCTGATTTCAAATTCGGCAACCATTTGGGGCCTAGTATCAACTTTTTCACGCCCTACACCAGGCCGCGCTCCCTTTAGGTCAAGTTAGCACCGAACTCACAAAATTCGGTTCAATTTCATAAAAAAAAAAATTATTTCAAATTCCCTTTTATCATTCCCCTTTTCCCACCATGCAATGCAAATGCACCATCTCATATCAATATAACCTCAATTCCATTTGTATAATAATGACAACATTAACATGGCATTCATAATATAAAAGTTGTGATCATGGTATCTTTTCAATATTCAATCATAAGCATGTTTTTTATATAACTGAGTACCACATAATCATGCTAGCACTTAACTTCAACGTAAAATGACACAATTAATCATATAAGCATGCTTTTAGGCACTTAAACACACCATTAACATTCACATAATAACAATTTCATTTTAGTTTTTAAATCTCAAAATTTAAGGAAAAAAAAGGTAGAATTGCTCAATAAAAGATAAAGTTCGAAACATTAGGAGAACCCCTACCTCAAGAGAAGAGCAAAACCAAGAAAACCCCCAAATTCAGCCCAAATCTCAAAAATCCAAGGTGCTTAAAATCGGACTTTGCTCCGAACAAATCTAGATGGAAAGGTGTAGATCCAAGCTTAATTGGGAGGAAGAAAAAGAAAAAGAAAAGTTATAGGGAGAGGGGAAGAGAATCACATAGAGAGAAGAGGAAAAAATGGTCAGGAAGTGACCATGAGGCCATATATGATAACCATTGCCAATGGTGGGTCCTACGAAAATCCAAAATATCTCTTTTGTCTTATATATATATACACACACACACAAACATACACTAAACACATAGCCACATAAATATGAACTAAACAATGATATATGAAATACAACGACCTCGAAAAATAATTTTCGTGCATGACAAATTCGATTACAGGTCCCGCCCAAGACCTCCCGACCCGAAAGACTAAAAAATACTAGCACGGCTAACAATGCATTTTTAAGAGTCCCGAACTCGAACAAATGCCCCCAACAACTCTCGGGACTCACTCGGCACACCCTACTGTGTCCAACACGCAAAACAAGACAATAAAAATAAAATAATCCGAAAAATGAAAAATAAGAAAAATGAGAAACATTACATTTCTACTTAAGATTTTTATTTAAACAATTATTATTTTTTTCCTAAATATTAAACAATTTGTGCAAAATTTTTTCCTAAAAATTAAACAATTAATTTTAAAAAGTAAAGGTAATTTTTTGCAAATTTAATAAAGAGTATGTCATCAAAATAGTATTTTTAAAAAAAATAGATTAAGTGTAATTCAATAAAAAGGGCAATATGGTCATTTAATAAAAAATACTCAAAGCATTAGGGCATTTTGTAACTAAATATGATAGCTCAAGTGGTATTATGTGCAAAATATAGTTCAAATAAATTATTAGCAAATTCGAACATAGTTCAAGGGAGTTTTTTGCACCTTACCTTATATTATATTATGTCAAATTAAATTAACATCAAATGATAGGTCACATTCAATTTATTTAGCTCAAAGCATCTCCAATGGTTGTCTATATATATATATATACATGAAGGCTCTCATACGGTCCAAAATAACGCACTTTTCAATGAACCAAAAGTCAATTAGAAAAATTACACTTTATTACTTTATCAAATCTAACCATAGTTAATTTACCATAATTAGCCAATACTTTTATTCAATCTTTCTCTCCTTGATCTCTTCCATTGTCCTTGCAGTCTCAACTACTACCGCCATAATCACACTATCTCCACCACTACAGCCACAACACAACTACCATATTCATTCTCCAAAATCGGATCCAGGTTCACAACTATTAAACGCAAGTACTTCTATATCTAGAGCCAATAAATTGCCAAAATTTGGAGATTTTTTTATTTCTGTCTCAGTATTGAGCTATGGAGTTCTAGAAAACTCAAATTTAGAGACCTTTTATTGTTTCCATGGCAGGATTAAGCAATATATGCTTTCTGTTTGAGACTTCATTATTAGAGGTTGTGCTTATTCACGAATCCTAAAAAATTGGTATCCTTTGAACCCGAAAAAAAAAAGCTTATTCACGAAGTGTGGATTAATAGGTCGACGAAAAAATAAAAAATAAAAAATAAATAAGAGAGTAACAATCAAGCCATGAAGGGGGAAAAAAATAAAAAATAAAAAATAAAAAATAAATAAATCAAAGTGCAAAAAGAAGAAAGAGAAAGAGAAAGAGACCTGGATCCGATTTTAGAGAATAAATATGGTAGTTGTGTTGTGGTTGTAGTGATGAAGATGGTGGTTGTGATGGTGTGGATATGACGGTAGTGGTTGAGATTGCAAGAACGATGGAAGCGATTAAGGAAAGAGATTAAATAAATGTATTGGCTAATCATGGTAAATTAATTATGGTTAGGTCTAATAAAGTTTAATTTTCCTAATTGACTTTTGATCCGTTGAAAGCCTTCCCATATATATATATATATATATATATATATTCTGTTTCATTAGGGAATTTGTCAGCAAATTTGATGGATCTATTGATTAGGATGACAGTTCCCTAGTAGATCTGAAAACTTAGGAACCTGATCCTGGTCTGAAACAAGGTTAGCTTTGATAAAGAAAGGACTAATCCATTATGCTTGATGGTTTGAGCAAATATATTGAGATGTTTCCAATGTGCATCTATGGTATCAGAGCCAACAGATGGTGATTAAGCCCATTTAACCTTTCTACATTTCTGTTTCCGGACCTGGATCCTGTTTAGGCTAGGTATGCCACTTTGGGTTAGTCGGACGAATGGTCATTTAGGTAAGGTTCAATGAGTTTTTTCAACCGAAGCATCTCTTTGGCATCGTCAGCTCCTCTAGGAGGTAGAATGATAGTTAACTAAGAAGAACAGTATATTGATAGTGGTCAGAATGATCAATGGGATACTTGGAATATACCCAAGGTTCCCATTAGGAATATTTACAAATCCTCGACTTTCAACCTCAAAATAGGATACTTCATCAAAACTGTTGAACAAACTCTTTCTCTCAAAAGCCCTTTTGAAGTCATCCAACTTTTGCAAAAAAGAGCCACAGTAGAACATAAGAAGAAATACAAATTCCTACATATAGGGCTTGTCCAAATTGCAATTAAACCTCTTATCTCGAGAGGACTTAACACTGCCATCATGCTTACTCTCAGGGATTGTAGGCATCTCAATTTTAAAACCTCTTTGTTAGGAGTTTGCCAAATTAGCCTTTTTGATGGCCCACAATACTTCAACTGTTTTCCAAATTACTCAGTAGCTCTTGATGACCCAACAATCCTCCATACTTTAACCCTCGATGTCTCAAGTAGTGGTTATAAAATGATGGATGGAGCCATACATTTCAATGTTGTTTATAGAGTCCATTACAAAGTCTATACTACTCAAGTTTGCCCCCATGCTCTTCGTGAATCTCCCAAAGGCGAAACCCTACTTCTCCATGCTAGTGACGAAAATTCCCACACTTATGTTCGAAAAACCATCACTTGGAATGAAGTCACCTTCCCGGAAGAATAGACTCTTGAGCATGCAGCTCCTCCTTTAAAGATTGAGAATAAAAGGTTGGAACAAATATCTCAATTTTCTGATGGAACGGTAAAGGTTAGATTTAATTCTAACAGGCCCAATAGACTTTCTATGCAAGTAATAGAAAGACCTAGATCATCTTTTTCTCATGCTTCTTTCACTCACAAAAACTATTCAAAATCCCTTTCCAGAAAATCATTTTCAGGGACACCTACAAGATATCCAAACCTTGTTGGAGTTAAAAACAAAGAAGTTGCGAACCTAGTTTACCAGGACAATGTTAACATACAGACTGAAGAAGAAGACATCCCTCCTCTTCGCCACAATCCTTTACCTACCAAAATTGGTCCTCAAAACAAAGATCTTCAAGACCCTCCTCTAACCGAAGATCATCAAGATTCTCCTCCATCCCCAAACCATTCTCAGTTTGAAGATTCAGATAATCAGATTCATCAGCTCTATATGATATAAAAGGTTTATGAGATCTATAAAAATTTCCTGCGCAAAGACTTCTATTCTACGATCAATAATTCCGAGAAACAATGGTATCTTGAAACCTTTTCTGTTCAAAAAACCCTCCTTATTAAAGAAGAATGGTATGTTTTCTATATACACCACAAATTCTCTGCCCCTTTCTTCATATGGTTTGAAAAGTACTGTCTTGACAACAATATTGATTTTCCTTTCTCAACAATCAAATCCTTAAATGTCGCAACCAAATTCACCACTGCTTGGCAAACATCCCGAGGTGATGCCATTGAAGCCATCCATCCCCCAGCTGAAGCAATCAAATTCAAGATGAAGGCAGCAGGAACTGTCACACTCACTGCTTCCCCTTTCGAAACAAAGGTCGTAGCCGCTGATAATACTCCATCCACGACTCGCGATTTCCGAAGCTTCATGGAACAAAATAGTTACACAAACCAGCACCTCCAGACACTCAGCGCTCAACTTTCTCGTGTTGAAACTTTGCTTCAAAAAGATCAAATCATCCCTATCCAGTTAGATAATGCTCCCCCTTTCATATCCCATAAAATTCCACTACATTTGTCTAAACAATTATCCAAGCGCAATGTCATTGAAGAAGCACATGACAGAATTAAACGTATTGAATCCCTTATGTCTTCCACGGCTACGATTCCTGATACGCCAGATCGACTTACCAGAAACATCAATACTCTAGACCAAGAAATTAATACTGATACTGAGGTTGATGAAATTACAGAAATCTTCCAGAACTGGCACATTAATGCTTTAGAACCAACCTCTTCTAGAAACTATTACCCTATACCTACTTTCCGAGACCTCCAGATCGAAGAAAGAGGCCAGTTCTCCCAAACTGTTTATTATGGTGGAACCATTTAGAATGGAACATAAATGGCAAAACCGAGTATCACATTCTCAATACCCTTCAAGAGATGACAATGGTCAGTGCTGCTTACAAGACCAAAAATGACTTATCTGATCATACTATAGCTCAACTCCTAGTATGAGGTTTTACAGGACAGCTCAAAGGATGGTGGGACAACATCCTTACTCCTGATAAACGTCATGCCATTCTTCACTCTGTCAAAACCACTCCTGAAGGAACAACGATCAAAACAAAAGAAGGTGAAGATATAGAAGATGCAGTGGCTACACTCATTTTCTCCATCGCTAAACAATCCCTTGGTGACCTCTCAATTGATAGAGACAAAACCTTAGAGATTTTAGCCAACCTTAGGTACCGCAAATTCCAGGATTTTCGATGGTATAAAGACGTTTTCCTTTCAAAAGTTCTCACCCGGACCGATTGTAACCAAGCCTTTTAGAAAGAAAAGTTCATTGCTGGACTCCTAAATCTCTTTGCTGAAAGAATCTGTAAGCATTTTAGACCAAAACACAATGGCCATATTCCTTATGATTCCCTTACCTACGGCGACATCATCAGCACCATCATGGCTGAAGGAATAGCACTATGTACAGATTTCAAACTCCAACAACAAATCTAGCATGAGAATGTCACTAGCAGAAAAGAATTAGAATCTTTCTGCCAACAATTCGGCTTTGAAAACCTAAGCCCTCATTCCAAACGGAAAAGTCATAATCACTACAAAAAGCCTTTCTCAAAGAGATATGACAACAGATCACGGTACAACAAGAACAAACCCTCTTTTGCCAATAAATACCTTTCTTTAGAGAAAAATAAACAAAGACATGTCCCTCCTCCAAAACATTTTCAAAAGAAGCCGGTCACTTCAAAAGCAGCAATAAAATGCTTCAAGTGTGGCAAGTTGGGTTACTACAAACGTGATTGCAGAACCAAACAGAAAACCAATGAGCCTGATCTCCCTGAAACTGTCAGAAGCCAATTGATGCAAATTCTTTTAAACTTTTCAGATGAAGAATCCGAACATAATATCAATGGTATTCAAGAGGATGATTATCATGCTGATACAGATTATGATTCTGATTCTTCCAACTCATCTTTGGATGACCAACCTATCAAAACCAAATGCATTTGTATGATTACCAAGGATCAAGAATTCATGTTGGAACTCATTGATAAGATTAAGGATCTTGATCAACGCAAAGAATGCCTGATCAAATTCACCAACAACATTGGCCAAAGGAATGACAAGACTCCCGTTGTTATACCAAACACTTACAACCTTACTGATATCTTTGAAAGATTTGGTACACAGCCCCAGATGCCAATTACGATTCAAGACCTCCATAAAGAAATCAAACAAACCAAGTAAGATATTTCGATCCTAAAGCAATAGGGTAAAGCTTTGAAAAATTCCACTAGTCATGATATTCTTACCCTCAGAAGCCAAATCCTTTTTCAACAATCCCAGATAGATGCCCTACTACCTAAGTCCTCCTCAAAACTTGAACAGCAAGTTTCTAAAAATCTTACCAAGGACAATGAGACCTACATCAACCTTCTGACCCAAATAACATTCCAGAAATGGCATGTTAATCTGAAAATTGTCATCAACAAAGACTTTACCATTCATACAGTTGCCCTCATTGACTCTAGTGCTGATCTCAATTGTATTAATGAAGGAATTTTCCCTACGAAATACTTTGAAAAAACCAAAGAACGACTTCAAGGTGCTAATGGTTCGCGACTCACTGTTCAGTACAAGCTAAACAAAACCCATGTTTATAATCAGGGTCTTTGTATTAAGACACCTTTCATCCTTGTCAAAGACCTCAATACCCCTGTTATTTTAGGGACTTCATTTATTTCTCTTCTTTACCCATTCAAAGTTGATAAGCAGGGCATTTCAACAACTCTGGTCGGACAAGAAATTTGCTTTCCTTTTGCCCATCCTATAGACACCAAGGATCTCAATAACACCAGGGATTCTTATTTTACTCAGATCAAGCAAAACGAAGCATTTAGATTTTCTCAAACAAGAACTAACCTTCAAATAGATTGATGAATGGCTTAGTCACAAAAGTCTCTAAGACTCTATTCAAAGGTTCAGATCGAAACTCGAAAGTCAGGTTTGCTCAAATCTCCCAAACGCTTTCTGGAACAGACGACAACACATTGTTGAATACCTTATGAAAAATCTTTCAATGAAAAGGATATCCCTACCAGAGCCCATCCTAGCCAAATGAATCAAGAACTTCTTGATTACTGCATGAAGGAAGTCCAGAAATTATTAAGCAAATCCCTCATCCAAAAAAGTCGCTCCCCATGGAGCTATGCTGCTTTCTATGTCCAAAAGAATGCTAAAATAGAAAAAGGTGTTCCCAGATTAGTCATCAATTACAAGCCCCTCCATGAAGTCCTTCAATAGATCAGATATCCCCTACCCAATAAAAATGACCTAATCTAACGTCTAGTTCATGCAACGGTTTTCTCAAAATTTGATCTCAAGTCAGGATTCTGGCAAGTCCAAATTGCTGAAAAAGATAGATACAAAACAACTTTCACGGTTCCTTTTGGCCATTACGAATGGAATGTGATGCCTTTCGGGTTGAAAAATGCCCCTTCAGAATTTCAAAAAATCATGAATGATATTTTTATTCATCTTATGAATTTTTCAATTGTTTATATCGATGATATACTAATAATTTCTTCTTCCATAGATGCACATTGGAAACATCTCAATATATTTGCTCAAATCATCAAGCATAATGGATTAATCCTTTCTTTATCAAAGCTAACCTTGTTTTAGACTAGGATCAAGTTCCTAGGTTTTCAAATCCACCAGGAAACTGTTATCCTAATTAACAGATCCATCCAATTTGCTGACAAATTCCCTGATGAAATTAAAGACAAAACCCAGCTTCAAAGATTTTTAAGGTGCCTAAATTATCTTTCTGAGTTCTTCAAGGATCTTTCCCTTCTTTGTGCTCCATTACGCCAAAGACTAAAAAAGTCCACTCCACCATGGTCCGATGAGCATATAAGAACAGTCAAAATCCTTAAAAGCAAAGCAAAAAACCTCCCTTACCTATCTATTGCTGATCCAGAAGCCTTCAAAATTGTGGAAACTAATGCCTCTAAATTAAGGATATGGAGGTATCCTTAAACAAAAGACAACTAGTCCAATTCGCCTCTGGCACGTGGAACCAAGCACAACACAATTACTTTACAGTCAAAAGGAAATTTTATCTATAGTTTTATGCATTTCAAAATTTCAAAGTGATTTACTAAAGAATTTCAATCTGAATGTCCCCAGATGGTTCATTGACTAGTGGCATATGTTTGGTCCCTGCAAAGAAATTATCCCTGATTCTGTGTCCAAGGGATTTTCAATCTTCCAAGCAAAATTCCAAGCTCTTCCTGAGCTTTCTAAATTTCCCAAATCATTCTTATTCTTTGCAAATTTCGCATTGTCATGGATAGTTCTATGGCAATTCCAAATCCTTAATTCTCCTTCCAATCTTCCTCTTCTAGGAAGAATTTTCAAAGTTAAATGGCGGGATCAATTCTCCATCAAGGATGTTACTCCAAAAGCAATTTCTGAATGGTTCTCAAAGCATCCTGCAATCTTATGTTCTAGTTTAGGGGAATCTTCAGCTTTCCTCCTGCCCAAAAGCCAAACCCAAGCAAGGCTTTCTTCAGCAAAATCCAAAGATGAGTATGAAGCATTCCTTATGGAAGCTTTAGCCTGAGTCAATCCTATAGCATTCTCAAGAATGGGCTCCAACAGAAGTGAGGGCTCAGGTTCATTCCATGGCTCCCAAACGGATCTGGCCCAAACCAATGACAAGGCCCAGGCCAATGAAGATGACTGTTTTAGTATTTTCACCCAACAGCTCCAGTGACAAAATTTTTAAAGAATCATCATTTCCCTTCAAAAAAGTTTCAGACTTCGGTTATTCAATGCCGCCGCATAGCCAAAAAAAAAAAAAAAAAAAAATCAGCAAAATCCACAGTTAAAAATTTTATTCAAAAGTTCTCCATTTTCAGGCTTCTATCACCTTTTGGCGCTCATGACAGATAAGCGTTTCAGAAAAAGAATCCAAGGCATGTCAGCAACCATCACCTCAATTCAGTCTTTCAGGCTTTGCACATGGCCTCTAGCATCATTCAGTAGCCATCACCTCAATTCAGCCTTTCAGCCTTTGCACATGGCCTCCAGCTACATCCTTATCCCCAAGGAATCCAAGGCTCCCCAAAGCTTATTCGAGACCCTATAAATAGCAGTTCCTCAAAACATTGAAGGCAACCTAGAACCAAGTTCAGTTCATAGTTTCATTTCAAAAGTTTTCAGTTCAAATTGTAATATTTAAGTTTAAGTTTTTAGTTCTACTTTATCCAAGGAGCTCAGCTCAGAAGAAAATGTTGTATTCAAAGATCAAAGTTGTAAATTCCATATTTCAATCAAAGTTCTTCAAAAATTTTGGACTAACTATTTTTAGTTCCGGCCATTATTTTATACATTTTGTGTAAAAATATATCTGCCAATAATAACCAACCACGTGTCATACCCAAGATCACACATAACTTTTACAAACTTACTCAACATAGGGTTGATTAGTTTAATGGAATGAGAAAGAGGGAGGAGGGAGAAAATATGCTAATGTGACTGCGTAAATAGATTGTGTAATGTAAAAAGATTGTGTAAATTAATAAACAATGTATTTTAACATATTGTTGGGGATAAAAAAAAGTTTTACACATTGTGTATATTTTACACAAAAAGGTATTTTAATACACTGTTGAAGATGGTTTAACAAATTATCAAATTCATAAATTTAGTGGGAAAAAAAAATCAGATAGTTAACTGATTATCAAATTAAATATTCAAACCATATCTAAATTACCAAATCAGGCTCGGATCAAAACCTAATCAATTGAAATGAACTAGGAATAATAATAGAAACTCTTCCATGATTTATATATATCATAAGAATTTATTTTGGACTTGTAATCCAACCTTATTACAATACATAAATTTTGTGAATAAATGAGAAACTAGGTGAATTAGAATTCCACCCATTTTATTTGATTAAGTGCGACCAATTTACCGATTTTATTTTCTGATGACATTCTTTCCATGCTTTTGATTGATAACTAGTTGTTCTTTAATAAGTAAAATTAACAAACAAAAAAAAAAGCATTGAATTTTTTCTTTGTACTTAATTGAAATAATGAGTTATGATGAGTCCATTTTTGTATATCATGTGATATTTACCATCAGAAAATAGATTGTTTTTGAGCATAGAAGAACCTTACTTTCTCATATTGTATCAGCCCAAGGATGTTTGGCAATTGGGCTACCAACCCAGCTAAGAAATGGAGGCCCATATTGCAAGTTTTGTTTTCCATTCGCAGTTGGGTTAGGCGCAGTTTAGTTAGAAAGAAATGGAAGGAAAATAAAACAAATGAAATGGAGGGATACATTAAAGCCAGCATGAAACTTTGTTAATATCAAAATTTGCTCCTATTTTCATAAAAGGCAAAATCTATGAAAAGGATATGACGGTAAATTCATTAAAATAATTCATTAAACTACTATTATTTCATTTATTTTCTTTTATTAGTTAACCAAACACGATAAGTGATTCACACTATCATCTCATTTCTTTTATTTTCTTTCTCTCATTATTGAATATTATTATATTTTCTTTTATATTTTACTATTTCAAACATAGATTTTTAAGCCCCCAAGGGCAAAGCGCATTGGTAAGGATTCAGGAGATATGTCCTTGAGGTCTTGCTTTCGAATTACACTTCTTACTTGAATGGTACGTGTGTTGCAAGGTTGATACACGTGATTCAGGAGATATTTCCTTGAGTTCTTGCTTTCGAATTGCACTTCTTACTTGAATGGTACGTGTGTTGCAAGGTTGATACATGTGTTCGAAGAAGAAAAAAAAAAAAAAAACTTTTAAGCTTGGAACTGGGTGTAAAGCCTCAAGCTAGGTTGGCCCAACCCAAATTATGGAGTTCAATTTTGGGCCTGAGTAAAATTTGGGCCTAAGTTAGATATACATAAGAGCCAGTCTGCAGGCCTATTGTGGGCCATCATGTGGATTAAATATTCCGTGTGATGTGCACGCAAGCACACGTATTATGCATGTATTTCACAGATTAGCCACGAATATCTACTCACTACAAAGAAATATCAAGACTGTCATGAGCTCAACCTCTTCTTTTCGTGAACTCTCCGTTGAATTCTCAACCCATAAATTACACGATCCTGGTCTTACTATAAAATAATTAGACCAACTTAAAGAAAATCATCTGAACTAATTACAGAGGAAAATTCAATTAAAGAACAAACAAGATAAAAGTTTGACTAAAACATTTGATGTAATGTAAGTGAATAAAAATTTAAAAAAATTATAATTATTATTTTGTTTAAACAAAATGCCATGTAATCACTAAATGGACAATAATACAGGGCGTCTTTCTCTCTTTGGGAAGTCAGGTGTTCAAGTCCTATGAAAGTATGGATGTGCCATGTAATCAAATCAAGCATTAGTAAAATTTATATGTATACATATACGTAGAGAGATGTGTGTGTGTGTGTGTGGAACGGGCAATAAGTGATGTTACCAGGGATTCAGGGGAGAAGTGGGATGACAAGCCAATCCATTGATGGACTTGCACTCTGTGTTTTCTAAACAACCTTTGTTTTTTCCCCCTTAATTAGGCTATTAAGTAATAACCCCATAAATGGAATTCAAAATACATATTAATTGCAGTAATCTTGTAGTAATAAAATCATTATTTTTTTTTTCCAAAAGTATAGTACATAAAACTGATGTCTAACACAACCGATGAATAAAAAGAAGAAATATTAAAAGCATACATGAATAAATAAAAGGGTAAATTATATACTGAGCTTTCTTGAAATTTGAATAAATTACATATGGGTAAGCTACTCAACATTTATTATTTTGATTTCTATATGATTTGGCGTGTGTATTCTACGCCACTCCTAACCCTTTTTTTTTTTCGACAAATTTATTGACCATATTTTGTAAAGTGAAGATTTTGTCATTTCCTTATATAAAACGTAATATAATATATTATTATAATACAAAAACATTATTAATTTTTTTACTCTCAGTCACTTTCTCGACAAAAGAACTTAGGAAATATCAAAATAGTATACCATAAATGATCTTCTCAAGTGTTATTGTTCAAACTACAAGAAAGGTCTCTATAATTTATTTTAAACAAAGGTTGATATTCCTCTATATTAGCTCCCGGTAACAATTGTAATTCGAAACTCATATGTACATATATATATATATATATATATATATATAAAATAATCACACAAAAAAAATTTCCATCTCCTCAAAGGAAAGGTAGGTGTAATTTATTATAAACAAAAGTAACAAAAATAACATAATTAGGAATTTAGGGTTATGGATGGCATGGATGATGATTTGTGATGCGTATGTATGTATGGTGCGAAGCATGCATGGTGATGATGGACAAAGCGTGCAATGGTAATGATGATGATCAGTGGAGTTTCTTCCTGATGTTAAATATCTAGCGCTGACCAAATTGTTTGGCGCGCGTGGCCATCTGTAAATCTCCTGATCAGAAGGTGGGGCCCGGATCGTACTTTTCCAGGCGTAAGATTTAGGCGTAATTTACACGCGCGGTGTGGTTTGAGTGGGACGGATAATTAGGTAGTGGACGGAGGTTACATGTCGCGTTCTTAACCCGGCAAAAGACGCTTTCTTGTCTCCCAACCGCATTATATTGCTTCCCGCCTGTTTTCCCTCTGTCCCCTCCATAAACTCACCTGCACTAAATGCTTCCTGCGTGACTTTCACTCTGTTTCTCTCTCTCCTCAACCTCATCTTAAGTAGTAGTAGTATTGTATATATATACACACCTATGTGTATATAATGCATAAAAATAATGTGTAACATTAAATAATTTTATTTTTCTGTATTGTCAGGTCAAAAAAGAGAAATATATATATTTATTTATTTATTTATTTACCTTTCAGAGGGTAAATATCAATAGCATCATGTCATTAGGATTCTCACTCAGTGAAATATAACATATTCTCTTTTTATCAACAATTTTAAAAAAAGGTAGGTCAACTATTTTTTTTGAAATAATATATTGTATTGAATAAGTACATTGATCACATGATGCACCTGATGCACTTAATATTTACTATTTTTGCCCCTTATTAGTTGTCTGTCTTTAATTTTATAACTTTTTAAGAGAACATACAATTAATGCATTGTCCCTTTTTAAAATTATCAAATTATCCTTTTTTTAAATTTATATAATTATAAAGTTTGAAACTTTTTTAAAAGATAAAGGATAAAGATGAAAATATAAAGAAAAGATGTTTTGACTTTTTAAAGAGGACAACTAATTTAGGACATGTAAAAAGAGAAAAATAGATTACTAATAAGGGACGGAGGGAGTACTCCTCCCAAAAGATAATCTGTTCCACTAAGGTGCATCCAAAATAATTGTATTTAACTCTCGCTTATCAATAAATTAAGCGAGACAATAAATTAAGGGAGACGATATTCGTACTTCAATTTTCTCCAATTATACCATATTTATTATTTTATTTTTTAAAAAAAAGGGTAAGAAAGTCCTTGAATTCATTAATACATAATTCCTTAATTTATAATGTCATAACTACCCTTTATACAACTTTATTTATTATTATTATTTTTTTACCCTCTCAAAGAAAATAATTCATTCTATACTTATAATTTTATTTTTGGCAGTCAAAAAGAATAATTTATTCTATAGTAACTTTTCTTTTCTTTTCTTTTTTTTTTTTGTTCAATCGAAAGAGATATTTATTCAACAAAATTGATTTTTTTTTTTTTATTTTGTCGAAAGAGGTAACTTTACTTTTTGGTAATTTTTTTATAGGTCCTGTCAAAAGAAATAATTTATTCGATAAAAATAACGTTTTTTTTTTTTTTTTTTTTTTTTTTTTGGTCTTATCAAAAGAGATAATTTATTTAATAGAGATATTTTTTTAAAATCATCTTTCTTTTGTATTTTTTTATTATTATTAATTTTTTGGGATCTTGACAACAGAGATAATTTATTCAATAAATATATTTTTTTGGGATTTTTTTTTTTCATGTCAAAAGAGATAATTTTTTAAATGGTTACTTTATATTTTTTTATCAGGCCAAAAGAGGCAATTTATTCAACATAACAAAATTTTTTTTTGGTCTCTTCGAAAAAAATTATTCAAATTTTATTTTTATTTTATTTATGTTGTCAAAAGATACTTAAAATATTAAAGATTAGAAATAAGGAGAGAAAATATGAAATGACAGTTGTGTCATTTAAAAAGTAATAATTATTTACTTATAAATGTAAGGTTAGAATTGTCATTTCATTTAAGATTATAGTGCAAATGTTAAAAAGTGGAGTGCGAATTCGTGACGTCAAAGGGAACTCGAATAAGTTTAACTCAAAAATCTCATTTTCTTTCAAAGATTCAATCTTTATACATTAAAAAGGTCTAATGATATAATAGGTACCTTGATTGAGATATTTTTACTCAAAGATTCAATCTTTACTCATTAAAACACTCTTCGTGACGTCAAAGAAAACTACCTATTATGTCGCTAGACCTTTTTAATATATAAAGATTGAATCATTGAAAGAAAATGAGAATTTAAACTTATTCGAGTTCCTTTTGACGTCACGAGGAGTGTTTTAATGAGTAAAGATTGAATCTTTGAATGAAATTACCTCAATCAAGATACCTATTATGTTACTAGACCTTTTTAATGTATAAACATTGAATCTTTGAAAATGAGAGTTTTGAGTTGAACATATTCGAGTTCCCTATGAAGTCGCGAAGAGTGTATTAATGAGTAAAAATTAAATCTTCGTTTGAAAATACCTCAATCAAGGTACCTTTTAAGTCACTAACACTTTTTGATGTATAAGGATTGAATTATTGAAAGAAAATGATAGCTTCAAATGACATGAAATTATTATATATCAAGAAATATACCATGATTATCACATATATCAAATTAAAAGTCTTATTTAGCCATTAAAAGATTGAATCTTTGAAAGAAAATGAGAGTTTTGAATTAAACTATTCGAGTTCCCTTTGACGTCACGAAGAGTGTTCTAATGAGTAAAAATTGATTCTTTGAATGAAAATATTTCAATCAATGCACCTATTATGTCACTAAACCTTTTTAATGTATAAAAATTGAATCTTTTAAAAAAAATGAGAGTTTTGAGTTAAACTTATTAGAGAATTTATCAATTTCTATCAAAACATTCTCAATTATACCCCGGAGTTTTTTGATAGATCGGTCGGCTAGTTGTAAAACTAAACACTTCTTATGACGTCAAAGGGAATTCGAATAAGTTTAACTCAAAACTCTCATTTTCTTTCAAAAATTCAATCTTTATATATTAATAAGGTCTAGTGACATAATAGGTACCAGTTGGGGTTTCAGTGTCTTTGGATCATGTTTGTCGAGGTTGTGCTATTGAAATAGCTGGGCAGACCTTAGAGTTCAATTTCGTTTTTTCTCAACATGACGGGCTTTGACGTCATTCTCGGGATGGACTGGTTGTCCTTCTTTCGTGCCACAATCGACTACTTCCGTGGGAGGGACCCCAAAAATATGAAAAACACTAAGATTATAAACATAAAACACCCCCTACATCACTTTGAGATGAAAATCTCAAATCACACCAAAATCAAACTTTACCAAATGCGATGAAACTTCGGGGTTATGACGGGACAATAAGGAGAGCAAGAAATCATCTTGTGACAACACCCAAATCCAAGCTTGAACTCACACCCCAAAACTCAAAGTGCTACAAATTGAAATCCGATCTATGTTCAAAAAGTAAGCTAAAGGATACCCTAAAGTTACAAATGAACATGTTATATAAACCGTTCACCAGAATTGAAATCAACATGTTTGCAATTCGTTGCAAGGATTTCAGGAATCTAGAAGCCTCGATGATATGTATTTGTCTTTTGACTTGATGTCAATGTTGTAGCTAAGTCAGTGGGAGTATTACATTTGAGATTATAGAGTATGAGGATGTTAGTATCAAAGAACTATCTTTATACACAGATGTTAGACGCAATCTACGTGACGTCAAAGGGAACTCGAATAATTTTAACTCAAAATTCTCATTTTTTTTCAAAGATTCAATCTTTATACATTAAAAAATTCTAGTGACATAATAGGTACGTTGATTAAAATATTTTCATTAAAATATTCAATCTTTACTCATTAAAACACTCTTCGCGACTTCATAGAGAACTCGAAGTGTTTTAATGAGTAAAGATTGAATCTTTGAATGAAAATACCTCAATCAAGGTACATATTATGTCACTAGACCTTTTTAATATATAAAGATTGAATCTTTAAAAGAAAATGAGAATTTTTAGTTAAATTTATTCGAGTTTTCTTTGACGTCATGAAGAGTGTTTTAATGAGTAAAAATTGAATCTTTGAATGAAAATACCTCAATCAAGATACCTATTATGTCACTAGATCTTTTTAATGTATAAGTATATCGCCTTCCTAAATTAATTCCTCTGTTTTCATATTAGAGGTCTTTTTGCAAGTAGAACTCTTTAAGAAAATATATAATTGTTGTATTATTTTTATAAAAAATTACTAGGACATGTTTTGTTTTTGGCATTTTGTTTTAATTCAAAACAAAACAAGTGTTTGTTATAAAGTGTTTTAAATAGTAATCGAAGCGTGTTTGGTAAATCTATTTATTGCAAGATTTTTTAAAACAAAAACATGAAAACATATTTGATAAAAAAGAAATGCAAGTTTGAAAAATATAGTGTTAATTTATAAATGTCATTTAAGAGTTTTTTTTTTTTTTTATAAAAAAATTTACCGTTCATCTCTATAGTGCAGAAACATATAAAAACACCAAATTGATGTTTCGATTTTTGGTCACTATTTACGAAACGTTTCGACATTGTGCAAAACGAAACAGTTTTTACCAAACGTGTTTTTTTCACTGTTCACTGTTGTACATGACAAAAACAGAAACACCAAAAACAAAATTCATACCAAACGGGTCCTACATTACTCTTTTAAGTATGAATATATGTATAGTAAAATTTGAAATTTTTTATTTTTTATTTTTAAAACTTAAAGAGTATTTTGTGAAAAGATGCTAAATATTTTGTTTGAAGGTGGACTAGTATTTTGGGACAATTCAAAAAAGAAATATGAACAATTAAATTGAGAAAGATGGAGTATTAGTCTAGCTGATATAATTTCTCCTTTTGCAAAAGAAAGATGGAATATTTGAATCTCATTTAACAAGTAAAAAGAAAAACAAAAGAAAAAGAAAAAAAAAAAAAAAAAAAACGAAAAACAAGTTATCAATTCACTCCCACTGTTTCGATAACAAATATCTTTACAAACATTATCCAAAGAGTATAGTATTGTAAAAATATAAATGCTTGCATTTAACTATGTAAAGAAGATATCCCTCTTTAGGGCTAATTAGAAAAGTTTAGTATCCCATCTATGATTCTATTCATTATAATTTTTAAATTAAATTTTTAAAAATAATAATAATCAATTAACTATATATATATATATATATATATGTATATATTTTACTTAGATCAAATTGATTCCAAATGGAGTGTTTAATGAGGTTTAATTAATAATATCATGATATGTGTCAATTCTATTAAGGAATCCATCCAAGTTTATACACAACTATTTTCTTTATTAATTGTTAAACCATTATATGTTTAAAGTGGTCAAGTATTTTAAGTAATTACTTGATCTATAATTTTAGGAATGAATAAATTAAAATTATTGTGAAAGAATATATTGGAAAGTGATATTAACATTCCAAGAAAAATACGAGACTCCATTTCTTAGACATCTAAACTATAAATGTTGATATTCTCACTACCAAAAGCCACTAAAACTTTATTCCAAAAAAACACCACATTCATATGCAAATAGTCCACATTCAAAAATCAGAAGTCCAACTCTTCTCTGCAATATCAATCATAAAAATTTCGGATTGAATAAAATTTGTAGGACTAAATTTTCTTCAATTCGATATCTATTAGGTGTTGTGAATAATAACATTTATAAATTTACGTACGGAAAGGAAAATGATACTTTCACCGAATTTGGTGAGAGTCACGCATTCGAATGGATTGTAACCATCATCTGATGAATCATATAGAGCCGTTTTGTTAGGATTTCACATACACAATTGGCAAATAAAATAAATAAAAGCGCACACACAAGCAAAACTTAACTATAATTGTCACAAACTAAACTCATTTTTTCTCTCTACAATTGCCTCATTTTTCTCTCTTTACGCTAATCTTTCACACTCATTTCTATTTATAGAGTCTTCATACCAATTTCCTTGTTGGAGAAGATATCACAATTTGCTTACTAAGGAATTTTCATACCAAGCCTGCTCAACAACTTCCTAAATTAGAATACAACCTAATAGAAACTAATTCACACACCAGCGCAACCGGTTCCACATATTTGGTCACCAATCCAACCATTTTGCTCAAGCTCAACCGATTCCGATTTAATGGAACCAGTTCACTTTTTCATAATGGGATTTTAGCCAAAATTTGAGCCACAACTCTAACATGTTTGGCAACCAAAATTGCTTTATATTTTTGCTTTGAGTCGAAATAGAAGAAATGTTTCTTCTGCTTTGCAGTGTGTTCAATACTATTTGAAAGCCTGTTACCTAACGTATATTTATTGCAAAATTTTTGAAAACAAAAATATGAAAACATATTTAGTAAAAATGTGTTAAAAGTTTGAAAAATTAAATAGCTAGTTAAAATTGTCATTTTAAAGATTTTTTTTTTTTTTTCTTTGTGAATAGTATTTCTGCTACAGTGTGAAAGCAACCAGAAGTAACAATTTTTTGCTTCTGATTTTAGCTTCTTTTTCGAAAGCATTTTAATACTATTCAAATCGCAACAAATTTTATCAAATTTTATCAAACAAGTTTCATATTTTTGTTTCGCTAAAGCACTTAAAAATAAATTAATTCAATATTTTTCCTTATTTAGAACCAGTGGACCCCAAATTTGCAATCTACAGCATCTAGCAGCAGTTGGGTAGTGTTGATTCAATGTCGAGCATGTGGATTGAATGTATTAAATGGACATTAAATTATGAATGGCATCTAACACGGGCAGGGAAAACAGAATCTTTCTGCTGCAATTAAAAAAAGAAATAGGAAGGAAAAAGAAATAAAAGAGCAATGAGTGAGGTGGTTGAATTTTGTTAGATTAGGCTAAACATATAGTCATTTTCTTCGAATCTCATTATTACTTTGCTGCTCACTCACTTGGCTATTGTCCTATTTATGCTTTCCATTTCCATTAAAACTGGCCAACCGACAATCTTTAGCTAATCATTCCTCAGATGTCTTCCCTCGTTAATATCCCTGCATCAGGGGTAAAAATGTCTTTTTCCATTCCCTTGTTAATATCACTTCATCGGAGGTTAAAAAAAGGCCTGTTTTTTCATGCATGAGGAAGTTTGAAATACCTATGGAGTAATTCAACCCTTGACTAGTCACACCTATGGAGTAATTCAACCATTGATTAGTCACACACTCGTGTTTCTATAGAGACTCGTGCTTTTATGGAGACTCGAACACCACCGTCCTTCTTGAATCAACTGAATTATTGCCCATTTAATATGATAGTCTGTATTATACTTCCTTCATAAAAACTTGGTTAACACTTTATAGTTATTAGTTTAGGATCACGTGCATTCTCGCTCTTAAACACATCAAGCGAGACTAAATGTGGTCCTAATGGAAAGTATATAATACTTATGTGCTACTCAACCAATGATCAGTCACACACTTATGTCTCTATAGAAGCTCGAACACCCAATCTCTCTATTAGGATCAAATTTAGTCTCGCTTCTCATGTGCATCAAATGATTACGAATTTTTTTTTTTCTTTTCATTTTTGGTTAAGTGTGACTTCAAATGAATTCGAAGTGAACCTTCTCATTAGATTATTCCATTGAAATTTTCACCCTAAACTTAGTTAAGAAAACAACAAAAAAGGGCATGATTTGTATAGATCCTAATCAACCTCTTCTTCCTATATATATTGTTCACATGTATTGAAATTAAAATCATTTTTCAATCCTAGTTTTTGCTTTTGTTTTTTGTTTATTTATTTATTTTATTATTAGTAAGAAACTCACGCGCATCACACTTACCAATCCACTTAATCGAACTCACACACCCACTTAGTTTTCAATCCGAGTTTGTAATGAAGTTTGAATATAGTTTTCATTTCATTCATTTGTTTATTTATAATTAAAATTAAAAGTAAGCCAATTAAATTTGTGCATTGATGTATTATGTATTAGATTTATGATTACGTTTATGGGGATATTTCCAATTTTTCTAAGGTTTTTATTTTATTATTTTTGGGGGGCGTGTGGCCGTCTAGTTGAACCAAAGTTGACAGTTAAAAAACAAATTATAATAAAAAAGTTGACTCTAACATTAATGACAATTATTTGCCAATGTCGTTCGGAACCAGAAGGAGACAACACAACATAGTTTACCTCCAAACATGTAGATTATAAATTTGATAACCTTTGAATTTGTCGTTGTAACCTATTAACCTAGTTGTTTGACCTACCCACAAAGAAGGAAAAAAAAAAAAAAAAAAAACTACTAACCTAGTGTTACCAAGGCTAAATGCAAACTTTGCATTGATCCAATAAACACAGTGTTCATTCTCACATGCATATTAAGGCACTTAATTGACATTTGTTTATTGATTACAAGTTTTGAAAATTAAATTTTTTTCCCCCTTTTTTTTTTAGAAATTTGTTTTTTTTATAAAATTTGTAAGATATTGTAAGAATTAGTAAAAAGTCAAAATCCTCTATAGTACTTCTCTTTCACACATTACTTTGGGGTGCCAATAAAAGACACAAAACACACCACATCACTCACTCGTCACAATGAGGTCGTTTTTATTTCAAGTTTTAACGTACTCCGTATTTATTTTATAATTTTACTATTGTATAAATAAATTTTACAAATATTATAGTGAATTTCTAAAGTAAATGCAGTTATACTCTAGGAAGATGTACTTACTAGTTACAAAACACACCACATTAATGTTAATGAGTGTCCAAATTTTGATCTGTCATTGAAATATAATTTTTACACCCCATATGTTTAATTAAAAAAAAAATAGCATACTTATAACTTTGAAAAGCAAACACCTATTTTTTAGTTATTTCAAAAAGTACTCATATACTCTAGATTTAAGAAAAACAAATTGTCATTATATTTTATCAAAACAAATATTTATTAAAAAACTTAAGTAAAGAATATATCATTTTTCATTTTCAATAAGAATTTTTTTGAATTTTGAAAAGTAAAGTTTTTGAAATATATAAAAGAAAGGACTAATCCAATGCACGAAAGAATAAGATGTATGAACCATGAGAAATTCTAGAATATTTTAAGAATACTCTCTTAGTCATTAAAACATCCATTCGGTTAGTCGTGCTACTACATCCAAGAATTAAGAGATTTAAGGGTATAACGCTAAGGATATTCTAAATTTTCACGATGTATTTGGTTTCGGATAGGTAACTTCTAATTTTTATATAATATATATATATATATATATATATATATATAAATGATAACATTTGCTAAGTGAAAATTTTTATTTGGAAGCATTATATTTAAGTTTTGCCTCATCTTGGGTATAAATAATTTCTTAAAGGGAGTGTATGATGAGTAGTGAGAACCATCTAAGAAGGAAGACAAAAAAAAAAAAATGCCTCATATTGTTCGTTGTAATTTTTTTTTGTATTTTTAGTTTTAGGTAAAATATATATTTTATTATTTTTCAGTATTTGTCAAAGTCTATTGAATTAGGTATGTAAAATAGCTTAACAAAAATTTGTGAATAAATTAATTTTGTTTTTTCTTGTTAAAAAAAATAGTTTTATTAGATAAATATTTTATTCATATTTTGACAACAAAACATCAAAAAATAAAAAAACTATTTTACCATCCAAACAAAGGAGCCTTAAAGTCTTATTTGATTGGAAATGAAATTCACATCGAACAGCAAATAAACTTTTTTAACCTTCTGCCAAATGGAAGTCCATAGCTCTCTCTCTCCCCCTCTCTCTCTCTCTCTGCAAATTTTCTCTGAAAATCGAAAGACTCACTCCGTCATCTTCTCTCTCCTCAGCTGCTGATCAAAAAGCTTCTTCTGGTAAGCCGTCCTCTCCTAGCTTCGCTTCCAAATTTCCATCCCGTTTTGAACTCGCAGACGAGTCGTTTGTCGCATCCTTCAGATTAAATTTTCTTTCATCTTCTCTGATTTTTTGTTTGTTTTTTCTTCTTACATATGAAATCATCAATCCCTGTGAATGTTAGTGTTGTTTGTTACTCCATGCTTGCAATTTTTTCTCTGATAATTGTTTTTGTTTTTGTTTTATTTTTTATTTTTTATTTTGGCACTTGCTTACGGTTTGTATCGTTTGATCTTATCTAGATCTGTTGTGTAGTTCTTTGACATTTGAATTGAGCTAACTTTAGCTATAATTGTATGTTTATTTTTTTTAAAAAAAATTTCGTTGACTTCAAGCTTTAAGGTTACTGATTGCACTTGATGTTTCAGATCCATCCTTCTTTTTTTTGAGCTTAAATTTCTTAAAAAAATTGTGTGCATGTATATTTAAGTGTGTGTGTGTGTATATATATATATATATATATATATATAGACACACACATATACAAGTCCATACTTGTTTAGTTGTTTTGGTTGAAGTAAATATGATCTGTCTGATTCTAATTGTTTTTACTTCCCTGTTAGTCAAGATTTATCACTGAGTTAGGGTTTAATCCCAAAAGTTCTGTGTTAGTGCATTCATACAATTATCTCCTGAAACTGTGATAGAGATCCATTGTTGATGTTGACTACTTTGGTATTAAGCCAATTTCATCCATTGTCAAATCTTTATTCTTTTTTCGTTTTTTGGGCAAATTTCTTTGGGATATTATTATTTATTTTAAAAAACTTGGGTATTTATGTACCACTACTATTTTTTGGTAGCTTATATACTGAGAAATGATTTGTGATCAAAGAGATGTTTGATTAGAAAAGCAAGTACATGAATTCATCATTCAGTTGTATTTTGTTAGATCGTTTGTTTAACAAGTTTGGCCAACTGTTATTCAAATGTGTTGACCTTTATCTTTTCAGTCTTCATTCATTAGTTTATCTTTTTAAATTTTTATTGCATTTCTCTCTTGTTGGAATTTTCAAATGGAAGGTTAGAGTTTTAATTTAAATTTTCTGACATGAGTAGGTATAAAAAATACATATATCGGAATTGGATCTTGAATTGAGATGTCACCACCACACCTTGGTGTTGGGGAGGAAGAGGGACAGAGCAACATAACTCTGTTGGAATCTTCAGACTCCATGGAAAGTATATGCCAAAATAGTTCACCGTTAAAGGAGCGTAACTATATGGGGTTATCTGATTGTTCTTCGGTGGACAGCTCTACGATCTCCACCACATCAGATGATAACAATAGAAACCTGAATTTGAAGGCTACGGAGCTGAGGCTTGGACTTCCTGGATCCCAATCTCCTGGAAGGGACCCAAGCCTCTGCCTGCTAGGCTCTGCAAAACTTGATGAGAAGCCCTTATTCCCTCTGCATCCTTCAAAGGATAATGACTTGTCGTCGCATAAGACAGTCATTTCAGGCAACAAAAGAGGATTCTCTGATGCTATGGATGGATTCTCAGAGGTGAAATTTGTTCTTTAACTTTATGAAATCAAATGTTTTCTCCTAAAGGATCTAACTAGAGACAACCCAATTTGTGATACAGGGGAAATTTCTTGCCAGCTCAGATGTTAATGTGATACTGTCACCCAGGCCTTCTCCAAATTTAGGAGTTAAATCTAATACTGTAAAAGAGATCTCTGGGACTCAGCCTGCCAAAATGAAGGAGGCAGTACCCCAAAATGTTGTTCAGGAGAGACCTCGTTCTATAAATGAGAACAGCTCGAACCGTATTGGCTCCACGAATAACAATAGCAGCGCACCTGCTACCAAGTAAGTACAGATAACTTGAAAGGAAGGATTCATGTAGACTTTCAGCCTTAACCTTGTGGTCCCGTGTCTTCTATTTCATGGCAGGGCACAGGTTGTTGGTTGGCCACCTATAAGGTCCTTTAGGAAGAATACATTGGCTACCACGTCAAGGAACACTGATGAGGTCGATGGAAAAGCAGGGCCTGGTGCTCTGTTTGTTAAAGTCAGCATGGATGGTGCTCCTTATCTAAGGAAAGTGGATTTGAGAAATTACTCCATGTATCAGGAGCTCTCTTCCGCCCTTGAGAAGATGTTCAGCTGTTTTACCATTGGTGAGCATTTTGAAATTTCAATTGAGAAAATGATCTCGGTAGAAAAAATATTTTTGTAATGTAGATGGAGCTGATGTTTCGCACTTTAGAGATACTTGCATATGGCCAGTTATTGCCATTTTTGTATGATCTCAGGTCAGTATGGATCTCATGGAGTTCCAGGCACGGAGATGCTGAGCGAGAGCAAGCTGAAGGATTTGTTACATGGATCAGAATATGTACTCACATATGAGGATAAGGACGGTGATTGGATGCTAGTGGGTGATGTGCCTTGGGAGTAAGCTCTTATCCATTTATGTTTTCTGTTAATCCTTGCTTCAAATTAGAATATGCGACTTCTGCTACATTAGTAGTGTGTTAATCTTTTTGGCTGCTCAAATAAAAAATATTTTTTTGCATATGATAATATTAAGAAATTAATTTTACAACTGGAATTTTAGAATGCTCCAATGGTACAAATTTGAACCTAATGATTAATTTTAGAATATTGCTACTGGTTATAATTTATTCTTGGTAAACTGATATCTGCATCAAAATTTTTGGAAATCTGGAATTTAACATCTTATTGATTGTTGGCCAAAGTATTTTCCATATGCTGCAAATTATGTATGCAATCTAATTATTGTTTGGCCCTGTGGCAGGATGTTTACTGCCACGTGCAAGAGACTGAGGATTATGAAGAGTTCTGATGCCATTGGCCTTGGTACGTATATTTGGTTGTCCATTTGATTTTCTCTGACTCATGGAATTCTTTTATAAATTAATATCATGTCTGTGATTTATTAAGAGCAAACTGTCTCTGGAAATTTGCTTGTATTGCACCCTTGGAATATATGCAAAAATGTCCATTCTAAGGGGGTACAACCCTTGAGATATATTTAAACAAAATTAAATATATTAATTATGTTTGACATGGCACGTTCTTTGTTTGTTACAATTGTGTAAAAATAAACTAGAATTTGACAAATCTTAACTCAAATATTTAATTGGTGAAGTGCAACAAAGTTGTCAACCTTGTGATACGTTGCAGGATGCATGGAAGTTTCAAGGGAAAAATAGATGAAAGAAATTGTGGGGATATGAGGAAATATTTTGGTCCTTCGTAGAAAGTTTATCGAGGGCTGGAACAGTGATGTATGGAATAAGGAGCTAAATATGTTACGAGAGTATTATATACAAAATAAGCAAACGAGCATTTAGTGTAGAAGTCATGCTCACCAACCAATATCTTGGGAAAGAATGTCAATACACGCACACACATATATATGGAACTCCTTTGTAAAATAACAATTTAAACACTCTAAGAAGCAAGGTTTTAAATAATGAGAATGGCCGGCCACCATAATGGTAAAAGTTGCATTAACTTAGATATAGGGTGGTAACAAACTCAGTTACCAGAGTTGTGAATTTGTTTTTTTGGGTCTTCCATGCTTTAGTCTCAGAATCACATAAAGTTGGATTTTAATAATTTTTATTGCATTGTTTTGAATTTTTAAAATTAATTTATATTGAATTTTAAGTTGTTGATAGCAAGAAAATCCTAGGCCTATTCAGTTCCACTATCTGAAAAGAGTTTTCAAGAATGATGAAAATAAAAGACTATTATCATACTTTTATTTTTATTTTTTAATACAAACTTAATTTCCATGAATGAGCTTTAATGGATACTCAACCAAATATATTATAATTTTTTGAATTAATTGCTATTTATTATTATCTGAAAGCTAAAAATTATTCTTAGAAAACAAAACCAAACAAATCCTTAGTATATTTAACTGGTAACCGCCATATAACAAAAGATGATGCACTTACAGGAATAAATTGAAAGTAATTTGAATTAGCTTTAACAAATGAGTTGGTGGTGATGTAAAAATTGAAAAGTTCAAATAACCATGTGAAGAAGATCAATATCATATTAACCAAGTATGGTATTATGATATAATTCTTTAAAAAAAGAAGCAATAATAAAATTGCAGTCTATTAAATTGTCAATATTTTCTTTCATATACATGTCTCAAAGTAAATCAAATTCATGGAAAGCAAATGACAACTTATATCATGGAAGTAATCCTCACTTTCTAAAACTACCTTACAATTTTTGATCGATTACATCTCCAAAACTACATCTTTCTTTCCATCTTTCATGCAAACTCTCTTTTCTCCTTCTCATCTCAAATAAACCTTACATCCACTCACTAATGTCTTCTGCCACCAGTGGTTCCCCCACAACCACCCCTAACTAAAATCAACCGCAATCATCAATCTCTAATTTTTCTCTCAACAATTCATAGTGAATTTTTGAACAATAACAACCAACAATCTTACAGCAAACAACAAATTTTTAAGAGAGAAAACTTAATCACTTAAAAAAATGAAAAAAGTTAAACAATTTGAATTTTACTGATTGAATTAAATGTCTCAAGATTTTATTTAAGATATAAGCATAGATTGCTTGTGTTGTAAATCTAGAGACTAATCTAATCTAGTATTAGGCCGTCTTTTCGGCACTTATCAAAAAAAAAGTTAGGCTGTCTCTTTGGCAGGTTTAAAAATTGAAATTGCGAAGTAGTTGGGAAAAAGTGATCTCGCTCGCTATCATTACAGTGCTTTCATTGTATATAATGGCCATTAACAGCCTGTAACTGCTGTTATGCAGCCAAAACAGCTGTGATTTAAGTGGGACCAATATATTGGCTTGCAATGGCATTGCCCTTTGTAATAGTATTATGTGACAATATGGTTAACTATTAAAAACTATGCTATGAATCAGAGAACTACTAAAATATTATGCTGAATAGGTTTACCAGATTTCATTAGCAAAACCACTTGCTCTTAGGCATGCCTGTTTATAGTAATTTAAAAATCACATATATGTATCACTTTCAACATCCATATTTTGACAATGTGGTTTGCAAATGCGACATGTATAAAGATGCATGACACTCACAATTATATGGAGTTTTGATCTAGTTGAAAATTGCATATATTCTATCACAACTAGGGTAGCAAAATAATACTCTTCATCTGGTTATGAGATTACTGCCATGAGATTATATGTAATATTGATTTAACTGAGGATTTATTTAGATGTACCTTGGCCTTCCCCTCTCCGTTCTCTTTCTAAATGAGATCACTTCTAGGAAAAGGTTGCAACTAATCTTTAGAGAGTGGAATGGCGGTAGATGAAGGTAATATAAAGAATAATGTATGATGACTGAATTGGGAAGTAAGCTAGGTACAATGTTGCATGCACATTACTTGTGCCACCCCTCTAGTGGTGAATGATTGATTAATGTACAGTTGTACTCCTTTTATGAACTTACAATATCTTTGAGTTTATTCTTGCAAATCTCTCTAATGATATTTTCTAGTATCACTAATTTATACTATAAACTATGATGGTAGATTACCATCTAGGCATGTGGCATAGATCTCCTTTTCCTTTCCTTTCAAAGTGGAAGGTGGAGGTTTCAAGTTTCAACAAGTGCATTGTGGAAGTTATTGCCTGGGAAAAAAACTATGATGATAGATTATGATGTTTTGACGTAGGCATATAAAATCCATGTGGATGCACATTTCATTTAGTTTAAATTTGACAAAAAAAAAAAGGGGGGGAAAATTTTGCTTGAAGGGAAAAAGTTAAAAAAGGGAGTGTTGCATCAATTTGAATCGGTCTAAAAATGTGATTCAGGATTGATTCTAGTTGTTTTTAGCATGATTCAACTTGGACTGGAGATTTCCAATTTTCATTAGTCTCAATGATGTACAAATTTCATCAAGAAAATCTTTAATCTTATTATCTACTTGTTTTGTTTCAAATTTGAGAATTGTATACGTCAACATTTTCAGAATTGGTTTTGTTTCCTTTTCCCTACTATTTACTAATTCTATAAATTTGGTTAAATATTTCATTGGTCTTGAAGTTTGAGAAGTGTGAACTATTGTGGTTAGGAAAACCATGGTCAATTATGCATGTGAGCGCCGAGGTGGTGCTTCTGCATATGTGGAAATGTTGATTGCTTATTTTATGCTTTGCTTTATTGTTTCCCTTCTTTGATTTTTGCTGTTTGTATTATGTTGGATGGCATGAATGCATTTCTAAAGCAATCTTTTGGTTTCGTGCACAGCTCCAAGGGCCGTGGAGAAATCCCGAAACAGAAACTAGCTGTAGTGTTTGCACATGATTGTTGCTATGAATCCAGCAGAACGGGAGAAAAAGAATTGGGGGAAGGGTCAAGAAGAAGGACACGACCCATACTTCAGTTCGGGTGAGTCATCAAGACGTTGACACTGTGGACAACAGATAGTGAGTAGGAGCTGTGTTATCATCAATGTGTTTGCATTTCTTGGAACTTCATGTTCTCTAAGCTTTGTTTTTAGTCTATATTACAAATATGCATTAAGACCCTTTATCTGGGAGTATGTTTGCAACTTTAAGTGATCTGTGGGTGCTGGAGTTCCTGTCCCCGTCAACGATTGTTGCGTATGTAAAGCGAACTATACTGTATGTGGAACATCTATATCATGTGTGTTCTTATCAACATCTTATTGTGTGCGTGCACACTGTGTGCACATATTTGTATGACCTTTTTATGTGGTTTTAACATCTTTGAAAGCATTAATTTTAACTTGACAAAATTGATAAAGTTGCGAGGGTGGACCTTGGCGCAACAGTAAAGTTGCCCCATTGTGACCTGGAGGTCACGGGTTCAAAACAGAAAATAGCCTCTCAAACCCGGCAGTGGCGGGAGCCTCATACATTGAGGTAGCCAAAATTTTTTTTTTTTAATTGTTGTTCTTGTTCAAGGTACACTATGAATGTATGTAACTTTTATCTTACCCATTCTAATAAGAACTTGGTTAAGGTAACTATTGAGAGTCCTGATAATTTTCTTGCCTGAACTACAAAAAAATGGGAAAAGGAAAAAAGATTTAAGCAGTTCAGAGCTTCCCTAGAAACAATTATTCGCAGTCTTTTATCTACAAATTCGATGGTCCATTTGATTGTTGAGAAGGGCATTACCAATGGACTAATTGGTAAAGCGTTTAGCTCTTAAAGCGGTTGTGTTCATGTCCGAGTTCCCTTTACCACGAATATCCGTATATATATATGAAAGGAAAGTTACAAGCAATAATTGAGGTTGTGCTATGAGATTGTTCATATACTTAATTCATTTTCTTAAAAAGAAATGCAGAATTGCCAGCCGTTAATATGCTGTATCTGAGAAAGCCCATGTGTGGCATGTGATGCTGAGTTGATTGGGTCCATTATTGATGTCCCTCTCCAGAATAATTTATAACTTAGGATAGGTACATGCTAGGTATTCTGACCCTGACCATGGCTATAACATAGGCTTCGGTACGGATAGGCATCAAGGCCAAGATAAGGAGAAGTTATTGGGTGGGTTGGGACAAGCACCGAGTGTCATGTAATTAAATGTATCAATTATAATTAAATGTGTCCGTTATAATAAAATGACGTATCAACAGTTTGGATCCTCTAAAAAGTTTCTCAAGAGGAAACATCCTATCTCGAAGGGGATGATCCAAATTCTTCCAATAGAAGTAATTTTTTTTATTTTTTTTTAATTTTTTTTTTTGTGGTTACAACATTCACTACTTAGACCAGACCTGGCAAAACCTATTATTTGAAAGTGACGGTTGTTGCATTCTTGTAAAATTATTGCATATGCACAATAAAGTACTGTACGAGAAGATTCGGATCCCTCGGTTCGGTGGGTGAATGATATTTTTTGTGTGTCATTTAGTTCAAGTACATGGAGAAGTGTCTCATCAATACGAAGAGACCGGATACCAGATTATGTTGGACGGTTCACAACACAAGGGACTCCGCTAGGAAGAGTTCGGATTCTTTTCCGAGTGCTGTATTGTATCGAACGGTTCACATGTGTGTACTTTGAGCCAGCACTAAGATTCCAACACCTTGAGGAAGGGTGACCATGGACATAGATTCGACTAAACACGACGATCAGTTATTAGCTATTATAAGCCATGTTTTCACTACTGATTTTCCCTTTTATTTTCTGGGAAAGGGTCATCAGATTGGCAGACTGTAATCTGTGAACACCAACCGGTCCGTGGTCCACATTATCGGGGGTTGTGGCTCCATCTAAGGTCAACCCACCTCACTTACTGAGCAATACTTTTAAAGAGTCCCTATCAAAAGTGAGATCTTAGCCATTCAAAGCAAAGATATTGCAAATTTGTCTCAAGCATGTTATTAAAGTTTGTCTGAAACATAGTATGTCCGCTATTTTAATATATCATAAGCAAGATCTGTCCGGTTATCCAAATCTAAAGTGGGTCCCCTCACCTAATTTATTATTATTATTATTTTATTTTTTTTTTATTTTTTGGATAAGCCTTTTTTGACTTTTATTTTCACCACTGTTGACCTTTTTATCACCAGTGCAAGTTCTTAGAGGAAAATTCTAGTCTGTTCAGAAATCATATGGCACTAAGTTGTCTCAATTATTTTGTGACTCCTAAATGTCGTAAAGCTGAATCAAGTACTCCTTGAAAAAGTTTCAGAATAACATGCCATGGTTTTCTTGGGCAAAATGATCTATTGCTCCACTAAACATCTAAAATGAAGAGATACATGCACACAAACAAATATAAATATATATATACACACACACACATATGTTGGGAATTAAATTCAATTTGTTTGGCACAGGAAATCACGTTACAAACATAGAGATCCAATCACAAAACAAACAAACATATACAACACACTATTTCTTAACTTACGTCCACTGAGAGAAGCAATTTCTCCATAATGAATTAAAAAGATTAATTGTAGAGAATGCCCCACCCATTCACGGGTTTCATGAAGAATTACACCAGTAGATATTTTGAACACCAAACCGTGTTACTCAGTTCTTACTCTCTCAAGCACCAACCTATGATATTGTTAGTGTTTGTTTCTCAAGTTTAGTATAGGACTTTATTTGAGGTGAAATTTTTTTCAGTAGGGGTAGAGTTATGAAGAAATTCTTATTCGAAGTGGGACAATGGAGGAGCACGTGAAGATATAACCTGATTACGTGTTGATTACTTGGGGGGTCAAATTTGCATATTTCGGTGTTTTGTTTTGACTATTATCAAAGTTGAATCGGTTCAAGTATGACATCAATTTTTGAGTAGTGCCAATGTTAAACCGGTTCATATGGGGCTGAATCGGTTCAACTTGGACATTGAGTTTTTGGAAGTTGCGAGAAACAGTTTCCTAATAAGTTTTGGAAGCCAGGGAAAAGGCTGAAGATTTGGGAAAGAGTTGTACCTGCTATTTTAGAGTTGAAAACAGATATGATAACTCCTTGTAAATAAATTGGGGAATACTTGTCCAACAAGAAATTGTGTTTTGAAGACTTTATAAATAGAGATGGGTATAAGAGGTTTATAGAGAGAGAAGAGAGAAAAGATGTGAGGGGTTTAAGAGTGTGTTGTAAGGAGAGAGTAGAGTGTATGTAATTCTCGAATGTCTACATGTAACCTCAAAAGAGATAATGAGTAAGTAGGGTATTGACATGTTGTATATTCTCTTCATTGATTGGTAATAGTGAAAATCTCTCTCCGTGAGATGGGTGAACAATGTAAAATATTGTGTTTTGCGTGTATGTATAGGATTGTTATCTCCATATGCCCTTATGGGCAATTGCCCAATTTTTTTAAGTATTAATTCTAATTAATTTTTCCCCAACAATTAGGGGCAACCACCCCACCCCCCAAATTCAATCATTCCAAATCAAATTTCTTAGGCTCCATTTGGATCCCCCACCCAATTCAATCATTCCAAATTAAATTTCTTAGGTTTCGTTTGGATTGAGGGATTTGAAAGGATAGTGAGGACTGAGAAAAGAAAAGAAAGGATAATGTAAATTGTGTTTGGGTTGTTTAAAGTGAGATAAATGAAATGATTGAGAGGGATAGCTCATTTCATATTCTTCCAAAAATGAGAGATAGGGAGAGAAAGGATGATGGGTTAATTTGTATTTTATAATTTCAAAATTGTCCTTAACAATTAGAAGGTGAAAATTGTTTCCACCCATGTCACATCTAATTAAAAAGGTACGAAAATAATTTGATTGTTATCTTTTTTTTTTTTCTTTTTTTCTATCCTTTATTTTAACCAAATAAGAATATTATCATTTCTTTTTTTTAATATCTTATATATCTAAACATAAATAGAGATTATTGATATCATTTTTTTTCGTTTTTTTTCTCTTGTAATTAATAATATCATTTTATTTCTTTTCTCTCGTATGCATCCAAACGGAGCCTTGCTGATTAAGGATTACATTTTCTTAAAGTCCAAGACTTGCGTAACAAGAAAAATCCTTACAGAGCAAATCTTCTCATCTAATAAATTACTGCTCTAAAATAGAAACCCAATAGCTCACTGTAGGACACTTTTACTACTGTGAGATTTGGAGAGGATCAAATGTTAATATATATATAATCATAGGTAGATAGAGACAGTGATTGTCCTTGTATCGCTGAGTTTATGCCTTTTCCCTCCACTCATCTTCTGAAATCTTGTGGTCAAATGGAGACATTTTCTCTACATGCATGCATCCAGAGGGATCAAACCCCATGACCTGCCACTAAATATCTACGCCCATTACCTCAATAACTCCACTCAAAATCCAAGAAAGAAACACTATTTTTACTTGACAGTATATATTTTGCAGATAATGTAGCAGCAGAGGAGGGCTATAGATATAGACACCCATTTGGTGTCAAGAAAAAATAGAAATAAAATAATGATAAAATAGTACTTTCTTTGTGCCATATTAATTGTCCATTACGAAAATTTTTGAATAACTACCATATTATATTTTATTTTTAAGTCATTTGAGGTCATTTTTTGTCATATTTCATTTATATACTTATATACTACTTATGTACCATATTAGATTTCAACTTTCGAAACTTTGACTTACAAAAATTATGACTCAAAGTTACATTTAATATGGAACGGAAGTAGTATAAAAATAATTTTGGACATTTACCGAGATTAATAAGAGAGAAAAAAAGTTAAATATAACCTTTTCCTCGTCAACCCCGAGGGTAATCTAATTAAATTACATATATACTGTTATATTTTTATTTTATTTAATGTCATTTTATGTATATTAAAGAATGATGCTTGGGACCGTCACAAAACAGTTGGAGAACAATGATAAAGAATGCAAAATGACTAGTGGTGCTAGTGAGTCCATATTTTTTTATTTACTTCGATCAGATAAATGACACAAAAAGAGTCGAAGAAGAGATGGAAGAGAGAGTGAGTTGAGAGAGGAGGGAGAAAATTGAAAAGATTAATTAGGATTGTCAGGGTTAGTATTATCATTTTATTTATATATAAGTGAAGTGTTCGAAATAATTTTTGAATGCAAATAACAGCTCCCAATTTAAATGACCACGTAGCGCTCTTTTGTCACAAGTTTCAAAAAAAAAATTGTATTTAATGATTAAATAAATAATAAATGACTCTCTTATCATAAGTTTCGAAAAATTGTCTAGATTTAATAGTTAAATAAAAAATTCACCACTCATATCATTAATATTATTAGTTGAAAATTTGTTTGAAGTGTGTTTGATGATGTAACTTATTTTTCTAGCGTTATGTATATATAAATATGGATAAAGTGTAAAAAAATCTAAGTGTAGAAAACATTTTCAAATTTGAGAAAATAAGAATATTTTGTCAATTTGAAGACGAAATACATAAAATGCCCTTAAGACAGTAAAAATAAAAAAACTTATTTCAATTTTTAAGGGTATATTAAAAGTATTTTGAGGTTTTTATAATAAAAAAAGCAATGCTTGCCTTAGGCTGCATATGTAGGAATGACCTTCTTATGCTGACCTAGACCAATAAAATATGATATGTATTAAAAACTTTTTAAAATAATTAATAAAAATTGCTTTGATCTTTTTGCATATCATTCAAAAGGAATTTTTTTTTTTTTTCTCATGTATTTAAGATTTTCTATTGCAAACCATTCATAAAGCTAAACAATTAGCCCAAACATGGTAAATTAATCACAATTGTAAGACTCCAATTTATCAATGGAGTTTTAAGGAAATCAATTTGGTTTCAAATTGCAACAAGTGGTGATAAATCTCAAAATTTTAGATACCACTAGAGTTATGCGAATTTATTAATTAGTCGGCCTCTTGAGTCATTCTAGAGATGGGGGTGCAACAGAGATGGCAGACAACAAATGTGGCGGATTGAATCAAGATTGGATGTAAAATATTAGGGTTTGAAAATGGAGGTGGCGTCAAGTAATGGAGGTGACGGAAGTCGGTTGGCGGAAGAGAGAATTAATATTAGGGTTTCAGAATTGGAGAGATGGTGGGCATCAATAGGGATTTGGTGGGAAGAGAGAAGGAACCGTGAGTTAAAAAGAGAGAGAGCCCTCTATCAGGTCTCACACACGTGTGAGAGAAAATCCTCTTCATTTTTGGATGACCCGTGAAAAAATCCGAATGATTCAGGTTTAATTTTTAAATTTTTTTTACACATGTCCTGTTATTATTGGTCCATATCAATATTAGAAGGAAAGCTGCTTATGCGGCCTAAGACAAACTTTTTCCTAATAGAAAACTGGTCAAAAAGTGACAATCAACCACATTAAAGAACAATTTATATATATTTTCAAATATTAGAGATTTATATGTACTTAAGTGTTTGTTGGACATTTTTTATGTATTATAAATCTATATAAAAGAAAATATTTTAGTTACTTCTTATTGCACATAAGGAGAAGAATCCCGAGCATTATGAATCAAATCAATGTATTATATAATACATATATCATGGTATTATTATTAATTAGCTAGGGGTGATTTGATTTTGATAGTGATACATTTTTCTATCATTCATTCCCTTAAAATCTGAAAACTTAAAACTTATCACATGGTGTTTTTTTGTGGTTTAGTTGATCATCAGCACTCTAATATGGTCTTTGTTTGAACTGTACTTGTCACTTTTATATGATTCCAAAACCATAGGTTATTTTATATTGATTGCTAACCCACATGATTCATGCATTTGCCATATAATTCTCACTGTCCCTTTCATGCAACCTCAGTACTTGATTTTTCTAATTTGAAATTTCTCATCAAACCTTTTCTAAAGTCCTACATTAAACTAGGCATCTTCTGCATGGAGCTTTGCTATTATGCTAGTATGCTCCATTGTATCTAGCAACATTTTGAAAGTTATATGCAAACATATTATATATATATATACACACACACACATATATACATATATAGATGTTGCTTGTCCTAATTTGCTCAAGTCATCACCAACTTGATTAGGCATTTGAATACCAACTTGATTAGGCATTTGAATTTATATGACTGTCAATCGAATGACATGATTTTCACCTCACATCTTAAAAATTAAGGGTTCAGACTCCGTGCTTATAGGAGTGAATTATTCATATATATATATATATATAGAGAGAGAGAGAGAGAGTCGTGAACGAAAAACACTTCAATGATATACATATAGTGTGTATAATTAACTCCCTTATATGTTTTGAAAAATTTATAACATCCAATTTTTAAGCAAACAAAGACTTAAATGTTGAAAAGATTAAAGCGATCATTTATAACTGAATAAAAAAAAAAAAAAAAGGTAAAAAAATAATTAAATGTAAAATGATTAAAGTGTCTCACTTTTCTTTTTCCCTCCTTCTTATATATAAGGGCATTATTAAAAGAGAACAAAATATTAAAATCAAGTAGTGACGTCAAACCCTTCTTTAATTATTTTTTCAAACTTTACGTGTTTATATTTTTAAAAATAACCTTAGAAATGATATTTGTACAAAATTTAAACATTAATGTTTTATATTTTCAAAAACAACCTTAGAAATGATATTTGTACAAAATTTTTAAACATTAATGTTTTTATCACTTTGACATATACATAAACAATCCGACCACTTCTTACTTTGTAGTCTCAAAATGTCGTTCAAAGTTTGAACGTTGTTATCTGCTTTGAGCAAGAATAGACGCGTTGTCCCTAGATATATACCTAGATATACAGTATATATATATATATATTTATTATCCAATAAATTTTCCATCAATTTTGTTTGCTATTCTTCAATTTGATAAGGTATAGAAGTCTACTTGACATGAAAATATATTTTATTATTTATAAGACCCATATATACGTGGTTGTTAGCACATTACTTAAGTAGTGATATGACACTTCAATTAAGGAGTTGGTTTAAGTCTTTGATTCTTTATAATATGTTAGAAAATAAATAAATAAAATGGTGGTTGTAAGAGACACTATTAAGTAATAGTTATCAGTTGATAAAAAAAATGTCCCCCATTAATAATGGCAACATCACAACAACCAACAGCCGAAAGGAAAGCTTTCATTTCCAAACTAATTAGAAATATATACTCTCTCTAAAACCCTTTTTTTATTCTTACCAACTAATTAAATTAGTGTCACTTCCAATAAATTGTTCTATGAATAACTGCAAATCTTAATCATATAAATCATTTCTTTACCTGCTAATTCTTGTAACCACCATTATCAATCATCATTGATTTTTTTTTTTTCTTTCTCTTGGGTGAATTAATAGAGTCTAATCACAAGTAAATATCTAAAACCATGATGTTTATCAGCGAACCATAACCATCAATCCTGTCTAAAAAATATCGGGTTGATGGTCAAATCTTCATTTGAGTTCCAACGTTGTTGAAATATCTGCAAGTGATTGGAAATATACAGTCAAAATATAACAAGATGGTTAACACATTCAAGATAATAACCAAGGTAGCTAGGAGCAATAGGAATGTATTTATTCCAACTTAATTATATATTATCTAATCACAAGTAAATATCTGAAACCGTCGTGACACAGCCATGTCGTTTATTAGTGGACTATAACCATTAGTCTTGTCTAAAAAATATCGAGTTGTTGGTCAAAACTTTATTTGAGTCTGAATGTTACTCAAATGCTTGTAAAGTGATTTGAAATATATAGCCGCAGAATAAAGAGATGGTTAACATATTCAAGATAATAACCAAGGTATAGCTAGAGCAAGATAATGTCTTTATTCCAACTTAATTATATATTATCTAGTCACAAGTAAATATCTAAATCTCTCGTGACACAATCACGCCGTTTATCAACGTACGATAACCATCAATCATAGCAGGTTGATGGTCAAAACTTCATTTGAGTTCGAATGTTACTGAAATATATAGCCACAAAATAAGGAGATGGTTAACATATTCAATATAATAACCAAGGCCGAGCAAGAGAATGTCTTTATGCCAACTTAATTTTATATTATCTAATCACAAGTAAATATCTGAAACCCTCGTGACACAACCATGTCGTTTATCAGTGGATCATAACCATCGTTCGTGTCTAAAAATTATTGGGTTGATGGTCAAAACCTCACTTGAGTTCAAGTGTTACTGAAATGCCTCTAAAGTGATTAGAGTTATATAGCCAAAAAATAAAGAGATGGTTAACATATTCAAGATAAAACCAAGGAATAGAGCAAGAGAATGTCTTTATTCCAACTTAATTATATATTATCTAATCATAAGTAAATATTTGAAACTCTTGTGACACAACCATATCGTTTACTAGCGCACAATAACCATCAATCCCATCTAAAAAATATCAGGTTAATGGTCAAAACTTCATTTGAGTTCAAATGTTAACGAAATGATTAAGAGTGTTTAGAAATATATAATTAAAAAAAAAAAAGATGATTAACATATTCAAGATAATAGCCAAGGTAGAGCAATAGGAATGTCATTATTCCAACTTTATTATATATTACCAGATCTACAGAATTCATAATTATCTAATAGTTTAAGTAATTATATATCTCCTTATGAGAACTCTTAGATAGAATAATGACACTTTTGCAGAGAGAAAAAAAAAAAAAAAATGGAAGAAGATCTGCAACTATTTGTACTTGGTGATTCCAACTTGGTGGCAATCACATCCCCATATGCACTTCATGCCAAGTAGTTAGTATAAACCATTATTTAGAATTTAGATTCATCCTCTTTATATTTCGTTACTAAACATTGCACTATTCTTTGTTAAATGGCATTGTGATTCCAAAAATGTCCCTATGTTGTATTAGGAGAGAAATGGACGTAAGAGGGCAATATTGTCCATACACTATGCCATGTGCCCAAATCAGGGTTAGTGGTTTTTAGATTATTGTTTAGATCTAAGTACACAGTGATGAATAGTCACACACACCACAACTTGTGTTTGAAAAATAATGGGATCTCATTTTCATATGGGGTGTCCCATATTGTCATGTGGTATGTGGGCATTTCTTAATTAAACTCCTAAATTAAAATTAATTGATTTTGATCCTCTTTAAAATGTGTACTCTTTCTGTAAACAACACCTGTCATTTGTTTTGTGTAAACAATTTCTCTTTGTTTTATACATAAATTATTAAACAAACACATTGTTCTTGATCTAATATGTAGTGTTTAAATTTTTTAATTTTGCTTAGTCAAAAGGGTACATGTGGAATCAGTGAGTACTATATCTTTTTTAAAGGTGGTGTTGAATGATATTTTGTACTTAAAGGGAAGTTTAGCTCCATCAATTATCATAGTATAAAATATAGAAACTTACTAGAAACCTACCAAATAATGTGATATATATATATATATATATATGCACATGTATAACTGAATTCTATGTCTCTTCAGGGTCCATGTATATTCCAAGTCAACAAACAAAACCATAAAATCATGTAGAACCAAAGAGGAGCTATTCATCATGAGGTGGGGATGCTACTAATATTAGTATAATTTGAAAAGTTAGATCAATCATTTTGTTTTGTTTTGCTATAGTATTTTATATTTCTTCCTATATATTGAATGTTATATACTACAATGTGGTGGTATCATATTAAAGAAACAATGAATAAAGAATCCTAGACAAGAGGATGAGTGTTAGGATGGGTGGATTGTAAGGAAGTTGGGTCCTCCTCCAATCACAAAAGTGGCTTGAGTCCACTTCATTTGGAGTGTACCACATAATATGCTAATGGGCTAGACAACCCCATAATAGTTTGGGTAAATTACATTGACTTAATCTGAAGTTTTAACAAATTATATTGGTCTTTATTGTTTTGACTTTCTCTAAAAAGATGAAATGTCTTTCATACTCTTCTCTAATTTAATAATAATTTAATTAAAATATGTCAAACAAATAGACTCTATTACCTTTTTTTTTTCCCTTTTTTGTAAACACTTTATTACCCTTCCTTCTTTTTTTACAAAAAAAATAAGAAAGAAAAGAAACCTAATCAAATGTAAAAAATAAAAAAATAAATAAAAAAAATTGTTTTTGTAAAATATAATAATATAAAATTGGTATGAAAATTAATACTTTACATTTCAATGACAATTCAGGGTATTTTTGTCATTTTGTGTCAAAATTTAAGGTTACTAATGCCTTTTTACCATTGGGAAAGGAAAACTTGGTCATTTTTTAAATTTTCATTAATGACAGGAGGTGTCATTAAACACAGCGCCAAATATCAGAAGAAGTTAAAGTAATATAGACCAAACACTCACTCAATATGTAATTTATTCAAACCCAATGCAGATAAGTGTAATTTATCATAATAATTTTACTACCACAATGAAATGGCATTTATCAACCAAGTATACCACAATGAAATGGCATTTATCAACCAAGTATAAAACATTGCTGATTGTCATGTGTCCCAATCAAAGAAGGTGAATCTATATTCAATTTTTTTATTTTTTATTTTTTATTTTTTATTTTTTTTTAGGGTTTGTGCAAACATGTGTTAAAAAGGCGTACCCACACACTCATTTTGTCCTACTTGAGATTTCTTTTGTTTTTTTCAATCCGAGTATATTACTTGGACTTGATCTCTTAATCATATTACTTAGGCGAAGGCCAGATGATTGTATTTGTTTTCAAAGTTAAAAGAAACACGAAAGAATTACCATGGAAGAAAAAAAGTTGTCAAAGCTCAATACTATTAATATTTTTGCTGGTTCATTTAAAAAAAAAAAAAGAAAAGAAAAAAACACTTGAATTTGAAAGAAACCTAAAATTCAATTTTGAAGTTTACTTTGGTGATTTGAGTAATTCATGTTCTAAAGTCTATGGAATTAGGTTGTCATATGTTTTATATCGTTATTTTAAAAATTACTACACATTCCTACGTAAATGTATTTAATCTTTATATATATATATATATATGGTATCAATTTGTCATATACAAATATTATATCTTTAACGTGTTGCGTTGTTGATTTAAATTACACTGAATTGTCTGATGCACAAGAAAATATTTTAATTGTAAATAAATTAAAATAACACTTTGTGAAGACAAGTGGGCATGGGACCCTGGCTATTGATGACGACAATATGGTAAATCGATCATGAAGTTGGACATTAACACATGGTATGCCACAGCCACGCAGGCACAAAGATGATAACAATCTGAATCGATAATGATTTGACATTCCATTAATGTGTGTCTTGACTTGTGATAATTTTAGTGAAATCACCTTTGGAATAGTTCTTTAAATAGTGGCCACCTAAATTGTCACATTAATGGACCTTCAATTTTTCAGTCCCACTATTGATTTGGCAATTATTAGGCTTTTGCCCAACAAATTGCTTTAACAAATTTATTACCTTATTGGATTTTTTCTTAATGTCTGGATTTGAATTTGGGGTCCACTTCAACTTTATGTATATGTATTATATATTTCTTTTCTTACAAAATAGGAGGAAGGAAGATTCGAACACGGGAACAAGAGTTGTGCACTGTACCAACTAGGTATATTTGGGTTAAGTGTTAATCTCACCTAATATACCCATCCGTTCAATTGGTATTAGAGTCAAAGTTAGATTCGATTCTTGATCCGGTGTCACACTAAGTGCTCGGCCCGGAAGCGTTCGCATGTGCCATCTCGTATTGCAAGTTCGGGTAAGAGAGAATAAAATAAGAAGCAATTTGTCCCAGATTCGGATAAATAAATAAATGGATATATATGAATTGTGTATTAACCTTACCCAATAACTTAAATTTTTGAACTAAATTGTTAGAGTCAATTAATTTTGTCTATTAAAAAATAATAATGAGTTATTCATTCCAAAACATTTCTATTTATTGTTATAAATTTTAAGTTTTGCATCTAATATTATAATCCTCATACAATAATAATAATAATACTCACTTTTTAAATCAAGAAAATAATTAATGAATTTTTTTTTTTTTTTTCCTAGTTAGTACTTACGCACACGTATTTCTAATGAGGCTCGAACCCCTAATTTCTCTTTGAGAAATAAGAACTTGGTATCGCTAAATCATTGACTGTTGATTAATGATTAGATAAATGATTTCCAATAATTCAATTATTTGTAAATTAGTCAATTTGACGAAGTCAGCCTGGATATACGGTATTTTTCTTAGAATTGAAAACCTCAAAAAGACATAGGCTGACTTGACTTTCTAAATCAAATAAATTTTAAATATTACATGAGTGAGTTCCAAAAATTAAATTTTTCTTAATTAGTTTCGTCTTTAGTTGTTTTTAATTAGTTGGTTTGACAAGCGAGCCTGCCTAGTATGATTTTTTTTATAAAAATCATAACAATATCCTTGGGATTCAGAACGATAATAAAGAAATATATATATATATATATATATATATATATATATATATATATATGTATAGGAAAATTATAAGATCACTGAATGATTTATTCGAATGAGATTCGAATCTGATGTATTTTTGTCCACCTCATTTACTTAAATAATTTTTTAAAAATAATTATTTAATACGAAATAAGTATAACCAATCACATCAAATTCGGTGTTAATTCAAAAATATCTTTTCGAATCCCCTTTCATTACTCACATATGTATATATATTTTTGACCTAAATACAATTATAGTTGGAGCTCCAAGCTTCATGAAAGAGATTAATATTAGTATGTGTACATTTAACATCAAATGACGTGAACTTTTATTCTAAATTGGGTAAACAGCAATTTAACCCCTTTAAAGTTTTACAATAAATTTATATATATATATATATATTTGACCTAAATACAATTATAGTTGGAGCTCCAAGCTTCATGAAAGAGATTAATATTAGTATGTGTACATTTAACATCAAATGACGTGAACTTTTATTCTAAATTGGGTAAACAGCAATTTAACCCCTTTCAAGTTTTACAATAAATTTATATATATATATATATATATATATATATATATATATATATATATATATTGCCATGATCCCCCAACTAACTAATCGAGTTATTGCCAAAAGTGTCCCACCAAGTCAATTGGGGGTGGTTATGCAATTAATCAAATTATGTGAATTTAGTTAAAAGATTATTATTTTTTCTTCAATAATATTTTAATTTATATTTTATGTTAGATGCAACATAATACTTTTAATTAAAAATAAATAATTAAATAAAATTAATAAAAATAAATGCCACTACGTATAAGTTAAAATCTTATATGTTTACTAATATTTTATATACCATTATTATATTAGTTATATTATATTTTATATTTTATACATATATATATAGAAGGAAGGGGGGGGTGGGAGACCATTAGATCCGAAAACATGAATTTAAATTACAAAAAGTAATTGAATGGTATAAAATAATAGGCTTTGCTCACATTATGTTTGGTTGAATAGAAATATTTTTAAAAAAAATTAATAAAAATGGGGGAAATGATATTGCAGGAATTAACTATGCTTAAAGATCATTGTACATATTTTGTCCCAATTATTTAAGGAATTGAACTAAAAGTCATTTGATAGAATTCTACTTGCACACTTGCACTATTTTTCTTTATCCACGCCTCTTTTTTTCCCTAAAATTCTTTTAACATGTTATTATATATTTTATTATTTTTCTACTCAATTTTATTTTTTAATTAGTATAAAGATTAAAAAATTTATAGATATAAGTAATATTTTTTATGTTAATGCACTAAAATAAAAAATATATTTAAAAAAAATTATCGCCTAAGGTCTTAATATGTATCGAGCTGGCCTATGCACTCATTATCAAATTTATTTATTAAATTTTTTTTTGTATGTTTTTCTTTAATTAAAAATATTTTGATGCATATAAAATAAAATATAAGTTCAGACTAAAATATAAATATAAGTATGGTGAAAGAAAAAAAAAAAAAAAAGAATCCTTTATCTAAATTCATACAATTAATTAAATTACAATAAACTAAAATGATGACTTTTGGTGGGGGCACTTTAGTAAAAAAAAAAATCTCCTCTGATTAGTTGAGGGGCATTTTTTTTTATAAAAAGTAAAAAAATTAAAGAGAATTTACTGCAAAATGCTATAAATCAAGGTATTAAATGCAATTTACCCTTGTAAATTTGTAGCTATATAAATGTCGTTTGGAAAAAAAGAGGTAATTACCCACATTCGGTTTAATTACTTTAAAAAAAAAAAATCAATATATCTAATATATATATATATATTATTAGATAATACTACGTATTTAACGGTGTAATATAGTCTAGCCTAACCAAAACTTTTATACTAAAAAACGTAGACTCATTGGGATGATAGAATCTTTTATCTAAATGTTGGGCCAACCGGCAAGTAGAGGTGGTGCCTGCCCTGTTGAATATTTTTATTTATGTTTATATCTATAATTTTGTTAAAATCTTAGAAATGTTTTTATATATAGTATGAGAAGAAAAAATGAAAATGAAAAAAATACAGTGATTTCTTTAATTTTTCTACCCAGAATCACAATTAATACCATAAATATGTACCATTAATAGCGTTTATAGTGGTAAATTATAATTTTGTTATTATACTTTATTTTTATTTTTATATTTAATAATATATATAATAAGCAAATCTTAATTTATTATATTCCAATCACTAAATATCTTTTTGTATTATTCTTATTTGAGAACATATTATTTTGATGTTCTTAATTTTTTTTTTTCCTAATTGGGATTCACATATACTGCCTCCATTGAGGTTCAAACCTCTGACCTCCCTTTGAGAAGTAAGAACCTTATACCACTAGGCCACAGACCTGTTGATGATATTCTTAATTAAGAAGTTGAATCTTGTTTTTATTCACGCATGAAAAAATGAATTATTACTATGGTGGAAAAATAGTTTCATTAATTTACTAAACTTGTTCCTCTCAGTCATGTCTCGTTTAATGAATGAATTTGGACAAAAATGGGTGTAACTATGCTAAACGAATATGGTGACAGGATTGCCTGCCCTAACCCACGCCATTGACATCCCTAATCTGCCTCCATTCAACAACAATTATATAATATACTTATCAAAATTTTCAATTAATTTGATTTTTTAATTTTTTATGTTAAATTTTTTTTTTTAATTTTATCTGATGGTAATCCAAAGTTTTCCCTCTCAAATAGCTCTAATTAAATATTACCAAGGAATAAAATTGGGGATGAAACGATAATGAGAATGGAATGGAATGAAATAAAATGGTTGAAAAATAGTTTCATTAATCTACTAAACTCGTTCCTGCCCAACCATGTCTCGTTTAATGAATGAATTTGGACAAAAATAAGTGTAACTATGCTAAATGAATATGGTGATAGGGTTGCCTAACCCAACCCACGCGCATTAACATCCCTAATTTGCCTCCATTCAACAACAATTATATAACATACTTATCAAAATTTTCAATTAATTTGATTTTTTAATTTTTTAAGTTAATTTTAATTTTTAATTTTTTTAATATTAAAATGAATTGATAATTACAATTCTATATGGTGGTGGCGGTGTCCGTGGAGGGTGGTAGTGGCAACGGTGGAGGGTGGTAGCGGAAGGTAGTAGCGACGACGACAACGGCGATGATGTGGCAGAAGGCGACGATGGTTGTTGTGATGGTAGCATAAGGCGGTGATAGTGATGGGAAAAACAGTGACGGTAGTTGTGGTGGTGATGGTGTTAAATTGTGATGTAATATTAGTTGTCAAGAATCTTATTTATTGAAATAAAATTTTCATTTCATCCGTTTAGATACAGAATGGATGTTCATTCCCATTCTAAATATTATGAAAATGTGCATAATATTTGTGTATTTCATTTCATTATAGGTTATCGCGTGTCTGCAAGTTTAACACGATGTTTGTTGAAGTTTTGTTTATATTGCCCAGCTAAAATTAAATACTACTAAGTGATTAGGTTAAGATTGGTCTATACTTTATTGGATATTACGTACCCCAAGGTCCTAATAAAGCCTAAAGGAGAGGCTTTGACATATACTATATAGTAGTATGTATATATATATATACACACACACAGAGACAGAGAAGGTCACTGTTTCAGAAGTCACATTTTTCTAAGACCACGAGACGTCAGCACGTAGGTTAGGACTTAGGACCCCACGTGACTGTCTCCATCCACTCTACTTTATTGACTGTTCCTATTGATGGACACTTGGATATACTCCCCCCATCCTTTGTTGTCAAAACTTTTTACTGCTCTTTTTGGGAAGGTGCAAGTTATCACAACCAAGGAGTCTGCGGTAATATATACGAGTACAATAAGTCTATAATATACATACTCCTATATATATACACACACACACACACACACAGAGAGAGAGAGTTGCAGCTTTTATAGCTGTGTGGGTAACAGTAGCTGACTTTTGTTAACTGTTGCTGGGTTCAAATTTGATGTTCCTAAATAAATGTGATTATCAAAATTTAAATCTTGGTTCACTAAATTTTTACTTTATTTTATTTGTTTTTTTTTTTTTCGGAAGTTTTTATTTTATTTGTTCTACGCATATAATTGGAGGAATGAATGGGATAAGATTATTCGTAAATTAAAATAACATGTACGGATGGGGTAGACGAGGTGGCCCACATATGGTTCTCTATTTTTATTATATTAACAAGGTAAAGTACCAAAAAAAAAAAAAAATTCTCTATGAATTATATTTGAATTTATAAATAACCACATGAATTAATTTTATGCCTAAAACTCCTTAAATTATCACATTTTATTATAACATATCCCAAGCCTATACTATATTTCATTAAATGATCATAATAAATTATATTTAATCTATTTTTCTTATATAAATAAATTATAAAAAAATTCATACTAATTTGATGATATATTCTTCATTAAAATTGCATAAATTTATCGTTAATTTTTAAAATTAATTATTTAAGTAAATTTATTTATTAATTTTAAAAAAATAATAATTAACTTTTATTGAATATATTACATGAAAACAAGGTATTTTTGTAAGTTTTTTTTTAAAAGTATTTTATAAATAATAAATTAATCAATTTAGAAAATGGTAGTTACAAATCTATTTATCTTTTTCTTTTTTATGATAGATTGTTACTAATAATAAAATTAAGGTAAATAGTATAATTAATCTTTGCATAAGAGAAAAGATAATAAAAATAATTTAATAAGAAATGAAAAGTTTAATGAGAAAGGGTAAAATAGTCTTTTGTGATGGGTTTTTCCTTAATTGCAACAAATCAATAGTGCAGGAGGCAATTTTTAGTTCAAGAGTTTATTTGCAACAGGATAATAGTTTAGGAGGGATTTTTGCACTTTAATTACCTAATTTCTAAATACTACTATTGTTTTATTGTTATTTGGATATGAAATTTATAGGAGTAGAAAATAAAATATTATGGGTAAATTACACGGACCTCTCCTATGATTTGTCATAAGTATAGGTGGTGGTGGTGGTAGAAGGTAGTGGCGGTGGAAGGCGGTGGCGGTGGAGGTGGCGGTGGAAAGTGGTGGCGGTGGTGAAAGGCAATGACGATACGCGGTGGTAGTGGTGGAAAGCGGTGGGCGATGGTGAAAGTCGGTGGCGGTGGAAAGCAGTGGTAGTGGTGGTGGTGTGAAAGACAGAGGTAGTTGTGGTAAAAGATAGTGGTGATTTTTTTATTTGAAACATAAGGGTTTTTTAGGAAATTAATTTTTTTTTTTTAAAAAAAAAAAAATTACTTGGGAATGAAATGTCCATTTCATAGGTTTTAGTTGTAAAATGAATTTTCATTCAAATGGAATGACCATTACCATTTTAAATTGCATAGCAAACAAATAAATGGTTAGAATGTGTATTCCATTCCATTTTATTCTTGCACACTAAATACAGCATTAAGTTTTCAATTGCAATTCTTATTTGGTAAACCCTCAAAGAGGCGAGGTAGTACATAAAATGTAAAAGGGTTTGAGGCCGTGATAAGATGGCCTTAGAATTGTTGACACCCTAAATATTTAAGATAATTGTTAGAGGGGTTTTGCCCCACATTAAATTCAAATGGGGACAAAATTGAGTATATATGGATGGATATGCAGTACTATTCTATAATTTAAGTTTTTGGATCAGAAAATAATCGCGCAATCTATTATAATTGGTATTAGAGGCCATGTGTACAACAACCATTCCAATTGTTGAGAATTAATGAATGAAGCTTATCATTTTAAATCCTTTCAAATTTTGAGCATATAATAACCTGAATGCTAAAAAGACTAAAGTTGCCCTCTATAATTAAATTAAAAAAAGGTTTAAAAATAATTAAATGTGAAATGACTAAAGTGTCCCCTTTTTTTTTGGTCTCATTCTTCTTATATATATAACGGCATTATTGGAAGAAAAAAATGGTATTTTCATAATTTCATATCTTAAAAATGTCAACTAAAGTTTTAACGAAACAGTGACTTCAAGTTCTTCTTTAATCATTTTCTTTCAAATTTAAATCATTTATGTACAAAAAAAAAAAAAAAAAAACTGGTGGGGGTGATATTTGCTAAAATTTTAAATATTAGGAGTGGTACACTTTGCCCATTAATGTTTAATTTTCTAAATTAGTTTTAAAAAAAAAAAAACTCTTTCTTTTAGGCAAACTTTATACTAATAATAACCTAGATATCCTTAATTCCAACCAAAGCTGAGTTGCACCAAATTGACCACTCACTCTGCCTTTCCTTTCTTCATTTGTTCCTAGCTGCTAAATTTGCCCTACATGCACACAACTTTATTACACACTCAATTTAATTCAAATCACAGGAAACATCAATATACATTTTTGGTATACAAATTTTTTTTTTCACCCTGTAAATGTGTATTGTAAGTTGGCACTTGTCAGCTAGCCTGTACTGTACGGCCTGTGGTGACCCTATTAGTCTACTATTCTTCCCATAATAGCCTCACTTTTGATCACTGATTAGATTAATCATACTCTAGTAGCCAAATCAACGGCTGAGATCAGCGGAATAAAGCATCTCGAAGTTGTTCACCAAGGAATGTTGTCTCCTTTCCTCTTCCAATTTTTAGGCCATGCAGGAGTATAAAACAGCGAAAGCCAATGCTTTTATTTCTAAATTTCATTTTCACTCTCAGGAGAGGAGAGTGAGCTTCACTGTCTATATGCAAAAGTACAATGTCACGTCCCAAGTCAAAGTTTCTTTCATTTTAGCCCCTGTATAGGCGCGTGAGATGAACTCTATGAGAAGTTTTCTGGTTAGTGTCCGTTATAACTTGATTTCATATTTGAACGCTAGATTACAAGTATAAATCCCTTTACCTGTCACCTAAATATTTGGTATATTACAAATTATCATAAAGAATTAGACGTAAGTTACTTGTTTATCAATCACTTACCTCCAAATCCCCTACTATATATAGGACCGTTATATAATTTACATTACAGTAATACAATATACATTTCTTTCTCTCTCTCTCTCTCTCATTTATAACATGATATAAGAGTTATTTACCTTCTTTTTTTTTTTTTTTTTTTTTTTTTTATAAATTTTAAATTTGCACCAGGCTTTCAATAAGTCCATCAAAAATATATTCCGTTAGGTATTCGAACCTGGTCTTCAGCAAGTCCTTTCGCAATTTAGAGTATAATGGACGAAAGTTCAAACTCAGACTATTCCGACGCCACCAAAAACAGCCGGAAAGAAGCATGCACGTGCCCTCTGCACCTTCTTTTGGCCAACCATGCGCCAAGGCACGCTAGATCTACTTT